>NC_044006.1:4222037-4523611 GCF_900496995.4 Aquila chrysaetos chrysaetos
AGAACAAAATGCTTTTAAGAATTCTAGCTGGTTTGACTGGTGTAAATATACACTTGCTATTTGTTTGAAAAGGACAAAGTGAACATTTGAGCTTTAAATGTATATGTTCTACAGTACAGTACAAGCTAACAGCTTTGTTTTTAAGAAATGTAATGAGAAACATATTTGCTGTGTTTTCAGGATGATGAAAGATACGAACAAGCAAGTGACGTTCGGGCACAGCTCAAGTTCTTTGAACAACTTGATCAAATAGAAAAGCAGCGTAAAGATGAACAAGAAAGGGAAATTTTAATGCGTGCAGCAAAGGCAAGTGCTTGGATTTCACTCACGTTTGCTAAGTGTCATTTGCAGAGTTTCTTTTCGTTCTAAAGCACTTGCAATGAAGGGGAAGACTAATCTTCAAAGATGGAGCTTGATGAATATGTTCTTTAGCTAGAGCTCTGTTCTGCTTTTCATGGTAAAGCATGTGAGAGAGCTTCTTTGCCAGCCTCATTGCATGTTCCCAGATTAAAGTGGGTCTTAAAACTTAGTTTTTGCACTTTGCATTGTGAAAAAGATGAATTTAATAGCCTGGTGGTACTCTTCAACGGAATAGAGAGGTTACAGGTATTTTAGAGACTAGAAATAAAATTCAGAAAGATTCTTACAAGTTAGAGAAATACAATAAATAGGAAGCAGTTGATGTAAGCACAAGTCTAAGCAGTAGACTTTGTGGTTTTCCTCAGGGACCTGAATATAGGATGAATATGACTAACTAGGCAGGAGCAGCCTCGAAATAATTCACAAAACAACCTAAGGTTTCTGTTGGGTTTGTGATCTGGTATGAGTTGATAATGTCAAAATCCAACTTTTGTAGTGCAATGTTTGCACGTAGGTTGTCAACTAACACTTCCATTTCGGTTGATTCCTGTTAGACCTGAGCTGGAATACTCTATCAAGTTTTTTGACCCTATGCCAAGTAGACTTCAGAAGGAAAGCAATTTAAAGGTCTAGAAAATGTGACCTATGAAGTAAGGTTAGAGAGTAAATCCATTTACTTCAGGAAGGGAAAAGACTGGGGTGAGGCATAGGTCTTCAAGACTGTGTTTTGCATATTCTTATAATTCCCTGTGTTTGCTGCACCTAAAGTGCAGCAGGGAAGGCATAGGTTAATCATTAGGAGAAGCTTAATATTTTAAGGGTACTTGAGCATTGAATTAAAATAATTTATTTTGTTGTTGGTCTAAAGAATGTGTGGGATTAACAACAGTCAGGATTTGTTTGAAGATAGTTAATCTTGCCTTATGTGAGATTATGGATGAAAGACTGTCTTGAAGTTCTTCCTGTTTTCTGTTTGTTGACTTTTTAGAAAAACCAGGGAAACTAAGAGAATTCATATATGTAGCACAAAAAATGAATTGGCAGATGTGTATTAGATAACAAAGTTTGCTAAATTATACATTCTGTTACTTCTGTTCTGGTGAGGCTACACCTCGAATACTGTGTTCAGTTTTGGGCCCCTCACTACAAGAAAGACATTGAGGTGCTGGAGCACGTCCAAAGAAGAGTAGCGAAGTTGGTGAAGGGTCTAGAGAACAAGTCTTATGAGGAGCGGCTGAGGGAACTGGGGTTGTTCAGTCTGGAGAAAAGGAGGCTGAGGGGAGACCTTATTGCTCTCCACAACTACCTGAAAGGAGGTTGTAGCGAGGTGGGGGTCAGTCTCTTTAACCAAGTAACAAGCGGCAGGACGAGAGGGAACAGCCTCAAGTTGTGCTAGGGGAGGTTTAGATTGGATATTAGGAAAAATTTCTTCACCGAAAGGGTTGTCAAGCATTGGAACAGGCTGCCCAGGGAAGTGGTTGAGTCACCATCCCTGGAGGTACTTAAAAGACATGTAGATGTGATGCTTAGGGACACAGTTCAGTGGTGGACTTGGCAGTTAGGTTAACAGTTGGACTCAATGATCTTAAAGGTCTTTTCCAACCTGAATGATTCTATGATTCTAAAAGTATGATACGTACAAGTAATGGTAGGTGCCTAAGTGAAATGGGCAATTGCTAATGTAAATGGTCTGTTGGTCAGTTAGCTGCAGTTTGTTCAAACGGGAGTCTGACTTGTATGTGTAAGTGTAGCGGAAAGATATGTTCTTAGTAAGTGCGTAGTTACACAGCAAGGGGAGGAAATTTTCCAAAAAGTACAGGTCTGATTCCTTTTTTCATATGCAAAGTGTCTGTATTTCAATTCACAGATCTGTGTAATTTGTGTCTTGTAATGCTTTTGTTTAAGGCATAAATGCTTAGCTATTCCTTGGCTATTTTTAACAAAACTGAAAAAGGGGATGCTTTTTCAAAAATAGATACCTGAAACTAAGAAATAGAAAACTGCTTTTAATTTCTAAAAATTATTTTCCCCTGTTGCCTTCTCTGGGAGTGATAGGTATTCTCCACTTCCTGCTGAAGTTTAAGAAGAACTTTCAGATGCTGTGTGAAACTTGTGATCTTTAACTGCTTTTGTAACCAAATTAATTTTTCTTTCTTTTTCTCCAACCATGCCATGTTCATCCTTTATCAACATAGTCTCGATCTCGACAAGAAGATCCAGAACAGCTTAGGTTGAAACAGAAGGCCAAGGAGGTAAGTGTTCACCTTAACATGAACTTTTATTTTGGAAATCGAAAGAACAATAATTAACTGTACTTGTTCTGGCAAATGCAGATGCAGCAACAAGAGCTAGCACAGATGAGACAGAGGGATGCCAACTTGACTGCACTAGCTGCAATCGGTCCCAGAAAGAAAAGGAAAATAGATTCACCGGGATCTGGATCAGGGACAGAGGTACAGTGTAATTGTAATGTTTGGTTTTGCTGCATCAGTCTCTGTAAAAACCTTTCTATTCAGAGCTTTTTTCCCTAGTTTGTGGAAGCTCTCTGAGTGGCAGAAGTGTATTTTGTATTCAGATAATTTGCTTGCTCCAAGATCAGGATCAATTTTTAGTATCTGTGTAGTGGCATAGGGAATAAAATTTGAGTTGTCATTCCCTGATTTGTGGAACTGGAGGAATGTTAGAAAAGCCATCTCTGTTCTCTCAAATCTCTGCTTTTTTGGACCCCCACAGTTTTGGGAAAAGGCTGTTGTGGTTGTACCAATCTAACTAAATAAGAGTGCAGAGTAATGCTGCTGAGGTGGGTGCAGTGGTAGAATTGAATCACTGCTAAATTTGACAGCAGGAGCTTCAGGTTATAGGAACTTGCCTGATTTCTTTCTTCAGCAGTTGGTTGGCCTTAGTTTTAGTATCTCTACAGCAGATCAGTTTGACCAATTCCATCTGATTAGGATGATGATGATGCATATCCTTTATATATTCTACTGTTTAATCTGGCCTTTTAAAAGTTTCTCTGCAGACTAAGTATCAGTATGCTCAGTATCTGATCAGTTTAATGTTAATTTAAATTCAGGTAGATTGGTAGATTTATCTGCTGTATTTCAAAACAAGTTAATAGACATGAAATGGTACAAAATTGCTTTCTGCATGGAAGACATTCGATGTTGGGATTTCTCTAGTGTTTAAAAAGAACAAAATCTTCTTGAAACTTGTCATTGGCAGGGCCAAAAGCTCTCTTCATAATTTGAGGATTTTTCCCTGAGAGTTCTGTGTCTGATAGCAAGTGACAGGGTAGTAATAATTTACTAATTCTGTTTATTACTCCCTGAGCATTCCAAATTTTCAGTGCTAAAGCATTTATACTGTAGAAAAGCCTCTTGTTTCAAAATAATTCACCGTGTTTTATACTGAATTGCTAGAAGCCATAATTTACACATGCTAGATATAAAATGTTAGAGAAAAAAATCTGAATACTAGTAAATGTTATTTCTATTTAGAAAAAAATCAAGCCTCTTGAGCATCTTTTAAAGTAATTTTCAGTTTTGAAATTTACTAAAATGCCTGTTACTGATAATAAGACTTTTTTTAATATAAGTTAACAAATTACTGTATTAAAGGTTTATAAATGTGGTTTCAAATTATAAAAATTGCAGAATGTGGCACTTTTACAAAGATGTGTATATAAATGAAGTTTATGTCTCTGAGGAATACGCTGAAGTATCTCATGCAGCGTTAATGTTGGCATTGCTTACTTATGCATGCTCAACTGTGCAACGTTAATAGTCTGTTAATGTCACTTAGGTTATGGAATGTATTTTACATCTACTGTGAACACTTGTTTGTATTTCATCTAAATCTGACTAATTTAGTTATCCTAGATTAATCACTTACTGGTTAACCAATTAACTACAGGTTCCCTGGAAATCTAATCTTTTTGTCTGTTTAATTAAGAACCAGCTGCTTTTGATCTGATAGACTCACAGCTGTGCTTTTGCTGCTGTGTCACTTGACATTTTTAAATTGAGCTCCACTTGTCACCATTTGTATGCAGTTTGTAGTTAAGGCATATTACAAGAAGTGTGGAAAATAAGGTTTGTCATTACTTAGACACAGATTTGTAAATGTAAGCTTTTGATGTCTAGGAATGCTGAATCTTAATTACATGTAAAATCACTTCTAAGTAGTAATCATACTGTTTTGTTTCAAAACTCAACAGAACAGGTTGCTGTCAGTTTTAGAGTTTTACGTCCATGTGATTTTACTGAAAGTTACCAAAAAGCTTCCTAACTTATTCCATGCGTGCAGGAGTAGCATAGTTCTGTGTCTTTAAAGACTCCTGAAATTTTACCTTTCATTTAAAGTATTATAGTCTACATAATAAAATCAGGCTTCAGCTTCTACTAAAACATTTAAAAACCAAAAACCCTTCCAACGATTCTTTCGATTGTCTTGTTAGTAATCATATGTATATATTTGACAAAATCTAGTTAGCATCCAATGGTCTCCTGCGTCTTCTAATTTCCATTGAAATTGATGGAAATTAGGCAGCCTAAGTTGTGCAAGTGCCTTAAAATATCTCTTTGAAAATCCAGCCTTTAAACCATTCTAACTACAGGATTTCAATGATTTGATGCTTGCTAGTTCAACAGGTAACTTGCTTGAGAAACAAAAGTCTGACTTCACCGTTAGCAGTGTGGTGAAGCAGGAACACCTGCACTGAATACAGTATACTACTAACCCAGAGATGGTAATTTCCAGAGCAAGTTTACATTGGTTTCTTAATCAATAATGTACACTGATCATAAATACACTACTTTCACATATCGAGAGGACTGTATTAGTGTGAGCCTCAGCAGCTTATTCACATGGCTTTTGCACTACTCTAAATTCTGGCTTTTCTCAGGACTAGGGTGTTCTTACTTAGAACAGTCTTTCAAAATTCTCCAAACTCTCGGGCAGATAAATCTTTATTCACTAGTGGAGTGCATTTGGACCTTCTTGTGTCATTAAGTATCAAAGTTCCATTAAAAAAGAAAACAAAACATTATCCTAGTAAATTAAATTGGAGGTAAAAAAGAATCCATAGATAAGCCACAGAAATATAACCTGTTTCCAGTCACTCGGAACATTATTCACATAAACACACAAAGATACAAGGTATCAGCAACAGGGAACTGCCAAAAAGATTCCCGACTTTAAAATTTGAGGTGAAAGTTGGCTTTTCGGTCTCTGCGTGCCATCTACTGGTGACTGTGCCTTACTGCTGCCACAGGCGAGGAGGAGCAGGGAGGCTGCTTCAGAGTGGTTCTGGTCGCTGCTGCTCTAAGCCATGCCACTCTTTAGCTGTCCTTGCTGGACCGTGCCCTTCTGCCAGCCTCAAGCCAGACCACACTGCTCTTACTGCTGAAAAAGCGTTTCTGGTGCATGTGCACAGGATGGGATCAAATCCCAGTATTTACTGGCAGAGGCACCTTGTTGCTGGATAGTGTTCCTGATGGCTGGTGACTTTAAAGCACTCCAGGATTTCCTTGCTTGTATAAAGGAAAGCACAGTAGTCATAGAAGAGTTGCATTAATCGTGTGTATCCTATTAGAACTGTGTTTTCTGCAAGTGAAAATGCATTGGAGTTAGCCCCAGAAGACTTGCTTTATAACTCACTTACCAGGCAGTGTACATCTAAACAGCTGAACAATGTGGGTATCTCTAAAGATATCAAATGATTTTTTTTCTCCTGGACTTTTTTTTTTTTTGAAGTGACAAATATAATAATATACTACTTGTTTATCTTGCCAGTTTGTGTGGAAAATTACCAGTGTGTACCAGAGGGATAAGTGTTGCTGAATGATGGAGAAGAATTCAGAGATCCTTGGAGAATGCCTGTGTCTAGGATAGCTACTTCTTAACATAATCCTGAGCTTGGTTACAGCTGTTGTCACCAAAAGGAGAGCTCATGGCACCCTACCATGAAGATCAGGGGGGATCTCTAGGACATTATTCAAGACCTCACGGTCCAGGGGATAGGACTGCTCCCCAGTTCGTCCAGAACTCCAGGGCTTCCCTTGGGATCTGTATGCTGACATTGTGAAGAATACTGTCTCTTCCGTTTGTGTTGGTTGCTGGGATTGCCTGTCCTTAGTGCCTTCCTAAAGATAAGAGCAGTGCTTTGGGCTTGTTTTTGTCTATATTAAATGTCACTGAAAGTTCTAATTGTTCAACT
Source organism: Aquila chrysaetos chrysaetos (assembly GCF_900496995.4). Lineage (NCBI taxonomy): Eukaryota > Metazoa > Chordata > Aves > Accipitriformes > Accipitridae > Aquila > Aquila chrysaetos. The sequence continues at coordinate 4,228,615 of NC_044006.1, forward strand.
ATTGTTTATAAATAAGAATTAAAAAGAAACCTCTGATCTGGTAGCATACAGCATACTGTTTGATAGTTTCCTGCACATAGTCACTTAGTTCTTACCTTGCATGTTTTCTCTGAAAAGTTTTGGAATACCTGGGAGCACTGACATGTTCTGATTTATCTGTTCTTCTCATTTGCAGGGATCCGGTTCAAGTGCAGCAGTCCCAGGCAGCTCTGGAGTTGGAACAACCAGACAGTTTACGCGACAAAGGATAACGCGGGTGAACCTCAGGGACCTCATATTTTGTTTAGAAAATGAGCGAGAGACAAGCCATTCACTATTGCTATATAAAGCATTCCTTAAGTAAAATGGAAAAGATCAAGGTATTTTTGACGGAGAGACGCCTGAGGACATTTTTTATATATTTGCAAATTACGCCTTTTTGTAACAAGCAAATGGGATATTGTTTAAAAAACAACCACCTCTTTACATGGAACAGTTTTATATTCCTGTTTATAAATAAACTCTTCAGTATAAGAGAAATACATTTCTGTAACAGTGAGGATACTTACAAGGCCTGTGGATACTATAAAAGGACAATTAAATTTTAACTCATCTCTTGATTGAGTGGCCTTCTTGCCAAACAAGCCATATATAAAGACTGATGGAATCGTTTAGCAAATAACTAGCTACCCTTTGTCAGCCCTGTAGCAGTTTCGACATTAATTGTGCATTTTAGTTCAGTTTTATTCAACTAAATCAATTATATAGGCATATGTCTACAGCAGATGACCTCATTTCATTTAGCTTTTTTTTAAACAGTCAGTTAGCAAAGCAAACTGATTTTTTAGGAATATTTATCTTTCCCCCAAATGTTCAAAATCTAGAGGGATATACAGTTAATTTTAAACATAACCTCAATTTTAATCACATTATTGCTTATTAGAGGCCCTGAAATCCCATAAAGGAGGGTTACTTCTGAATGTTTTAGCAGCATCTGTAAAAATGCATTTTATTTGCTATAGTTTGTAAAGCTGTAAAGTTAAAAAAGGAAAAAAAGGAAAAAAAGAGAAACCTTTTCAGCATAAATATATTTTACTTGCACTGTGTTTTTTAGCTAAAGTGAAAGCTTAGATTAAATAAAATCAAAGTTGAGAGGAATCATCAAAAGACTGTTTCTCAGTGTGAATCAAGTGTTGAAAAATGGTTGGTGTATTTTGTCAGTAATTGTACATAATTTTTGGCACATAACATAAAAATGGCTATGTAAACTATAATTATTTTGCTAAAAGACTGTATGCAAGCTGTGGGCCTACTTTAAAGATGTCCAGAGCAAAGTCCCTTCTTTGTACCTATTTTTTTATTACAAATATACTAATTGGTTCTTTATATTTTCAGAGGTTATTGTATTAAATTGTCTATTGATAGTACTTTTATGACTGTAAATACTTTGGCTTTCTTTGTGTGAACTCTCATGGTAGAATTTAACTCTTGCGTGTAAACTGAATGCTGATCAGTATTTTTATCAACACCTGACAACTGTTACACCCCTTTTATTTTGTCTTTTAGGAAATCCTGTCTTTCCATTTTTTTTTTCATGTAAATTTTGCACAGTTACTTGTTCATATGTAAATATTTTACTTTCAAAAATGAAGTTTTTAATTGCTATTGTTTTATATAGGATTGAAAGAAAATTAACTCCTTTATTAAAAACAAATTTATCTGTATTTGCTAATGTATTTTTCTCTCTAAATCTTTTCTCCGCTTGGATTTATTTTTCTTGGTACAGTAAAAGATTAGTCTACCTGAGGGGATGCTGTTTCCTAAAGATGCACTTTGGGTTTTTTATATTGTTTTGTTTTGTCAGTGTTTTGAAGGTATGTAATGAATCTTGAAATGTCGTTGTTGTCTTAGGGGTCTTGGACTAAGATCAATGGATAGTGGGTTTGTTCTGTTTTGTTTTTTCAGCAGGGAAAGTTTCTGAAGAGCTCTTAAAAAGTATTTTGGTTTTGTCTAGTGAACATTTAATAAAACACCCTCTCCTTGAAGGCAACCTAATCCCTCAACCACAATTAACTACGATGGTTTTCAGAAGAAGGTGTGACATAAAACACAGAATTTGGAGTACGACTATTAAAGAATATAATCAGGGACACACTTTTGATTATTAATGTGAAAATCGGCGAAGGTGTATTTCTGATGTTCTGTTACAAATGTTTAGCTTTTGCTTTGTTTTTTTAATTCCTCCTCTCATGGGCAACTTAAAAAAAAAAAATAATTCCAAATCGTGAGGGCCTAATCCTGCTATTAGATTAATAGAAAAATCATGTTAATTTGATAATTATTTCTTGCATATAGACAAATCTTATCTACAGGCGACTGCACCAAGCACACTACTATTGAACTGGCACTCGGCCCGGCACTGACTTGGTCCACGTGAGGAGACCAGTTGTCTCCCTGAAAAAAATGGATTAGCTCCTAAAGAGATGTACTCACCTGTCACCGTGTATGACACTTACTTGAAGATTTTATTTGTTTGTAAACTCCAAACTGTCTTTCAAATTGTGTAATGTTATTAAGTGGAAAGAAACAACTTTGACTTTTGGCCAAAACATTGTCATAGCCTTCCTTTAATTGTAACAAGTGTTGGTTGTAAGTGTTAATCACCACTGGCTGTCCAGCGACTGAGCTACTGGTATCTGCAAAGCTGTGGCAGGTAAGTTGGGAAGAAACTGACCTTCAGGTGCTGCTTCCAAGAGCAAGTTGGGGGTAAGGCATGTATGAAAAATTAAAGTTATTACATGGTGTGCTGTACTTTTGCGCTCCCTCTTCAGTAGAGGTGGTAGCTTAGCGATACGCTGGAGAGGCCAAGGGATTTTGGAGGAGGGAGAGATCTGTAAGACCATAGCTCTTGGGTTTGTTTTAAGTAACGTGGTTCTATAGTGTGCAGTCAGCCCTTCACTCCATATGATTTTTCTCAGCTTTTAAAGTTCTTGTTCTTTTAGTCTGAAAAGCTGGTAGCGTCCATCTCCCTCCAGTAGTTCAAATTCATGTAATTTTTGACTGGGATGTTGGCACTTAACTTTTATTGTTGATGCTGGAGTGAACACTGCCTCGTGTGGCCATGGGCATACTTCTGAGGAGGTGTTCTCATAGTAACTATTTTCGAAGGTGCTCAGAAGCTTTACATTTCAGAGCAAAGTCACAGCTGAGGAGGGGTGGCATTTACAGGGCAATACATATGTACAACAGCAATTCTCCTGTGTGTTAGTGACCTGTAAAGAGGGAAACTGTGATTCTTTTCTGGCCCCTAAGCTTGCACAGCTCCACCAAAGAGCAAGGGTTAACGTCCAAGGGAACTTACTGTTCATTTCCTTAGTCCAAAGAGTGATGCAACTTCTTTGTGGCACCCTCAAAACTGGAGGTGCATGCATTGAAGATTGCCGCAGCTGGGAGGCTCTCTCCGTGGTGTTTTACTATACCTTTTTTAATCACACTTTCAGCTCTGTGTCAGGGAGGGGTTGCTTCTCTCTTGCCTGTAAGTTTACCAGCATTTGTGTGTGTGACCTAGAGGTGGGCTCTCTACCCTGTTTTACAGAAGTCTTGATGTCTGTAATAGCTGCAATGTTCCTGAACTATTGATACAGTTCTTGTTCTGTTGAATTTTTGTGCTAGAAAAAATAGGATATAATAAGGCACTCTGAATTCAGCCCGTTTTTTGTATTTCACACGTATATAATCATATATGCTTTCAGGGAACTATTGAAATATATAGTGAGAGATGCATGCATGAACGCTCTGATAAATGCTATCAAATTCACGGTAATTAAGATTTTATTGGAGATTTTTGTGTGATCTGAGAAGTTTCCCCATGTTTCTGAGATTGTTTAAATTACAAATAACGGTATGAGAAGTCTAATGCAATGATAATTTTAACCATATCCCTATGTTTACAGTTATTTGTCCACCTGCAGAGAAGAGTCTTAACTTTTGGGGGTAAGTCAGGTAGGACGGCAGCTTGGTTGGGTACCCAGTTGTAATGACAATTTTAGCAGTGATGTTTCTCTGGAGTGTGTGTGTAGACCCATGTGTCCAGGTAAGCGTGCAAACCCTTACGCTTGCAAGTTCAGTTTGGGAGGGTTCCCTTCTTTAAAGACTTCCAGTGTTTGTGCAAGGATTTTTACACATCAGGGCTTCAGGCTAGTGCAGGTCAACCTACTGTACTAAAATAAGGTTTAGGTACTATGGGTCGATCCTAATTTTTAGATTTTGGGAAATGTCATGCGAGCAGCACTGGGTAAAAGACTGGCTTCTCAGTATTTGGGGATATTTTTTAGCAAGTGATGTTTTCCTGTTTGTGAAAGTTGCCAGAGAGATACTTGTTTGTTGAAGGGGTAAATAGGGAGGGCAGCACATTAACGCCTGCTCTGCCTTGCTGACCTGCCTTTAATTTGCCCAACACGTGCCGCCTCTGTAGGCGAGTGTCCAAGTCCTCCCAGTTAGAATATCCCGCAGGCTGCCAGTTGGGACTGTACTTGAAATTGCATTTTAATAGCACAGATCTGTCCTCCCCCTGCAAAGCTGCTATGGCCAAAACCTGCTCTCTCAACATTCCCCAGAGGGGCAAGCCAGGACTCCGTTATTTTGTGTGGTGTTATTATTGCCCGATGACATACCGAGCTGTGAGAAAGGGAGTAAGTTCTTTAAAACTTGCTTTTAGGAATTCAGTCACGGCCCTTGTATTCCTGCGGCTCCTGAGAGAAACCTGCTCCGCGCTGCTGCGGCCGTGGGAATGCGAGCGGGAGCTCTGGGCGCGCTGGGGGGAGGCTTCGCATTTCAGAGCCGCTACCTGATGTTACTTTTTTTCTGCTACTTCAGAAATAGCTTTCCTCGTGAAACACGGTATATTTTCCCTTTGTTTTCCTGCTTGGCTTATTTACTGTTATTTTCTGTAAGGAGCTGGGTTGCACCCTGTTTCGTTTCCTCCTGGGAGTTTCCCTGTTCTGAAGTCAATAGACAACTTGTACAAACAACACAAGCAACATTTGGTCTGTGATATGTACCACGCTTCTGTAAAAGTACTGAATAAATGCATAACAAATCTTGCTTTTACTGCACTGTAAAAGTACTATATGGTTTTACTTGAGCACTTACGTACTTTTCAATCCAATAACAGAATTAAGTTGCCAAAAAAAAAAGTTGCAAGTGCTTTCTAGTTTACTGTGATGCATTTGGTGCTCTAATTTCAAGCAAACACATTGGAACGTCGCCCAATTATTGCAGATTGGGCTTTGAAGAACAATATATCTAATTTCCCAGGAGACCAATGTGGTGATGTTTAGATACAGCGTCTTTAAGAGAAAATGAAAATCCCAATGTCATCTCAGGCATCTCACTGTTTAGCACCCAGGGTCCTTTACTCCACTTTGAGAGGGTCAAGGGAAAAATCCAGGTAAGTTATGGGTAAGGCCCTTCACCCAGAGGTGGAGTTGGTGGGATTGATCATTTCTATTTGAGAAATAAGAGTTGTTAAGTACCTAAAAAAAAAAAAAAAAAAAAAAAAAAAAAAAAAAAAAATTAGATGTTCTCACTCTTTTCATACTGATGCACAGCAGAGATGTGTGATTTGATGTGGGTTTTTTCCTTCGTATAGTAGCTTTTTTCCCTCCTTCATTTTCTTCTTGAATGGTGGGAGAATGTTTTGTGGGTGTATGCTTATTCTTGATGCAGATATTTCAGGGTCCCTCTTTTGAGCACAGCCCTAAAACAGTTGTGTTGGCCGAGCTGAGAGTGCTGGGGGAGGTGAGTGCTGTTCCCATCCAGCCGCTCTCCCCCCAAGCCCCCCAGCAGAGATCTGTCCCTGCAAGGCCAGCTGGGCAGCGGCTTGAACGCAGCAAAACTCCCCAAAACCCCTCAGTTCCCTCAATGCAAAATGCCCAAGAGCTCATGTGGGTAGGGGCGAGAGCAGGAGCTGGTGGTTGGGGAGGAGGGAACGAAAGACCTTCCCCTCTCCCCAGCCTTGTACCCTCTTCAGCAGACTGGCCAGCCGAGAGCTGAGGCACCGCGCGGGGATGGGTAAACTGGAACTTCTGAGCAGCTTCACCCCACGGGAACGTGCCTGAGGCTGCTTGTAAATTAAAAAAAAAAAAAAAGAAAAAAAAGAAAAAAAAATTTTAAAATAGCTAAACCAGGTACCTGGTACCCACACAACACAAAGCAGGGCTGTGCGAGCATCCCCCGTCTCCTTGGCAACAGAAGCAGGCGGGGAGCGTGGGGAGGGCTGCGTGCTGTGGGTGAGCGGGGCTGGACACGGGTGGGCGAGGAGATGGCTGGCCCCCGCCCCGGTGCCAGCGTCACATCCCTGAGATGTGAACTGCTGTCTTGGGGATTTTGGATGGATTCTTCTGTGAGGTTGGGAAGTTGCTTTGCCAAGCTCCTTATGGCACGGGCTGCACTGAGCCGCTGCCCGCAGCCGGGCTTGCAGCTGCCCCTACTCCCAGCCTGCTTTATTTATTTACATATATACATACATACACTTCATATATGTGTGTGTATATATTTAATATATATTTATGTATAAATACATGCATACACACACATACATATATATATATATAAAAATAAAAATGTCTCCTTTATACGTATAGAAGTCTTCTCTGCAGGGAAGCTCCCCTCTCCCCGCAGCAGGGCCAGCTGTGTGACCCAGCAGGTCTCTTGTATCTCTGGTCCTGTCTAAAGCTGATTTTGCAGAATCGGGGAGTATAAGTTGTCACTCAAAGCTGCTTAGAGGTGTAAGAGGGAATCGTTTTGCAATTGTGCAGCAAGGAACCTCTCGCGTTTCATCCTGCATGTGAAAGATGTGCAGTGGGATGTTCACTCTGAGGATGGGGATGCTACTTCAAGGAAAGCTACTTTTGGTTTGTTTTATTTTGTTCCCCCCCCCTGTATCCAGTGAACATTTCTGTTGTAGAGTATTTTGTGGCTGGATTTGGAAAGGGGGGGGGGGGGGGAAGTGGGAGAAGCTGGGGGGGGGGGGGGGAAAATAAAATCAAAGCGTTGACAAAGTAGTTCAGCCCTCAGCATGAGTTTAATGGGGTCAGTGTGGAGTCGGATGGGAGAAAGTAAAGAGGTCAGTGCTGGGGTTTCGGTGTCCCGTGGCTGAGGGAGGAGCAAATACTGATTTCTGGGGGAAAAGAAAAAAAAAAAAAAAAGTAAAAAAGGAGGGGAGGGTGATGGAGGCAGCCGGTCCTCACTGTCCTGTGCCTTCACCCATCAGAAGGAATTAACGCTGCACCCCATTCCTGCCTCAGGTGAATTCCTGCTGAGGAAGCACACAGAAACCCTCACCTGGGAAATGCTCTGTAATTGCTGTTATTTCATTAATAAGGTGCCATATCCATCTCTCCCCTGCACCCGGGCGGCCAGCTCGTCTGGGCGGGCGGCAGATGGTGCTCTGAGCCTGGCTACGCCGCGACCGAATCCTCCATCCCTCCTTCATCCCTCCTCGGTGAAACACAGTCCTGCTGAAATCACAGGCCTCAGTGGGGGGGAATGCTTTTCTGCTTAATGCAAAGTATAAATTATTCATTTGCTGAGTGCTAAATAATAGAAAGTGGGAAGGGGAGAAAGGGGGATGTAGTTTAGTCGATGTGCTAGGAAAAAAAACCCACCCTCCAATTAAAAAAATAAATTAAAAAAAAAGAAACAAGGATAGCACTGTGTGCTTCAGCAGACTTTGATCAGAACGGGTGCCCCAGACTATTTATTTATGTATTTAAGTCTTTTTGGAGGGCACAGGCGCTGAGGGTAGCAGATGTCTCTGAGCTTACAAGTGCAAAGGCAGGTACAAGCCCAGGGAATTAGTCGAGGCATAGAAGAAAGCGAGCTGCTGATTAGAAACGTTTACAAAACAGGACACAGATGTTCAAAGGGAACTTCTGGCGATGGCAAGATGTAAGAAAATCGGTGTCAAAAAGCATGGTACACACAGAATCAACATTTTAACCACCGCCTCTTAATTCCCCCCCTTCTTTCAAGTGCTGTGATTCCTACAAGTTACAAACCTGTAAGGCTTGATACGAGATGCGTTTGAAGAGGGTCGAGGTAAGCTGATGCCAGGAGCTGTGGCTGCTGGAAGCAGAAAATCCCAAATATCTCAGGAATGTGCTTTGGGAGGGCTCTCAGTGGGGGCTGAGGAGCAGGGTCTGTCCTGGTTCTTGTTGCAATTAGCTTCACTGCTGCCCGGGTTTCAGCCGCGTTCCCTGTGGCTCTTGGCCCTAAATCCCCATTAATCTGTGCTGAGCTGAGCAGCAGTGGGATTTTTCCCCCCTCATCCATCGCTGGGGGGATGCAGCGATGCAGAGAGGTGGGCGCAGGGGATGGCAGCGTGGGGACCCCGCTTCCATCCCATTCATCTGTGCCACCGGCAGCAAGCCCCTTCTCCTGTCTCCCTGGGTGCCCGGGTCACCTCAGACCTCCGAGATGCTCCCAAATCCACTCTCTAATATCACCCGTGGCTCGAGGGCTGGCTTGGCCCCAGCTGCCAGCGCCGTCGTCTCCCAGCCCCGACTGCTGCATCGATTCCAGGTCAAACCACCCCACAGGCAACGCCGTGTCACGGAATTGCTGCGTTTTCTAGTTCGTTAAGTCCCTTGCTCTGTAATTCTTTGCCTCCTGAACACCCCCAAGGTGTGTTATAATCACCCCAAAATGCAGCCACTAATTGTTCGGTGTCCCCGGGGGAGGAGGAAGAGCAGAGTCGCGTTAAATCGCAATAATCAAGAGCTTCTGTAAGAAATTGAACTCGAACCTACTTGACAGGAGGAAGCAGAGGTGCTGCCTCACTCTCTGCAAAGGGCCGTGTTTAGTGGTAATCTTATTTGTAATCTAATCAATATGTTTACTGAAGGAGAGAATATCATCAAGTATTACTTTAAGACACTTAGGGGATGTGACACCGTTCACAACTCAAACGTAAACACGTTAGTTGACTGCTTTTGCTAATAGGAAAAACATGCTATGTTTTAGCGGGGCTGGCAGAGGGGTTTATTTGGGGAGCTCAGGGTGTCGGGGATGAGCTACCCTGTCTGAGCTCCTCCTTGGCTCCCCATCCCACCATCGCCAAGGGCGTCTCCTGGCCCTGTCCTGGGCTTATGGGCAGGTGGTGACGACCGCCCTGAGCCAAGCACATGCCTCCTGTCCCGAGAGAGAGATTCATTTCACAAAGGTGATGTTAAAAGAGTTTATTTTTCCATAGGAGTTCAACAATTTGTTATAAAACCCCAACCAGTGCTTTTCCATCAGGGAAAGACAAGTGACGGCGTCTCGCCTTCAGCCTGTCTTCTGCTTTTGCTACTTGCTTTGCTTCACACCGATGCTGGGAGAACCCCTTGACTTGGGTCAACACCAAACATCGTGAACCAGGAGCGTTGCAGTGTCCTCATCAGGGTCACCCCACGCCGAACAGAACTGGATCAGGCTACGTGGCCGGGGAGGAGGAGGAGGAGGAGAGGCAGGACCAGCCCTGGCACCGAGGGCAGCTGCTGCGGCAGGGTCACCCACGCCAGAGGACGAGGTTTAAAGGGATCGCCTCTCTGAAGGAAAGGCTGCTTGTGTGTCGGTGAGGAGGAAACGCTTTTGGAAGTGGAAATGGTCCGAAGGGAAAGCCCCGTTGGCTCTAAAAGGCGCCGGAGAGGGAGATGTTGGCGGCTTTCCCCCTGGCCGCAGGCAGGCAGCGAGCAGGGCTTGTGCCTGCAGGTGAGGGTCCAGGAGCAGCCCGTTGGCTTCAGGTCCCTCCCTGGAGGTCTCTGGGGGAGCCGAGATCTCTCCTCCAAAGACCTGCTGGGAGAACGCTCCCAAAATCCCGAGGCTGTGCCATTTGCTGCGGGAGCAGCTCGTCGGCACCTTCCCGTGTAGCTGCCAAACGTCAGCCTGGCTCAGCAGAAGCACCGCGGGAGGGGAGACGTCCGTGGTCAGTGAGGCTTTGAGGACTCTCTGTCCCAGCCCAGTGCCTGGGATGGCCACCAGCCACACATTTCTCATCCATTGGATGCTCTTAATAAGGAGGTGTTGCTAAAATAACTAGGGTTTTCTGAGAATTGCTTGTTTGCTGCTTCTAGGGCTCTTGGAGCGGGTTAGGATATGCCTGGGCCATCAGAGCTGCACAGGCACGACCTGCCAGCGCCGGTGATGGAGGCTGATGAGGGATAAATGACGAAGGCGAGCGGGGACCGCGCCAGCCCCGGCAGTTTGGGGACGTGCGGCTGTAGGGGTGAGTACGGGGATGAAGCTGTCGGGAGGTGCGTTTTCAGAGCTGTGTCCCCTGGGCTCCCCCAGCTGAGGCAGGAATCAGAAGTATGAAAAGTCAGACTTTTTATTTGTGTGTGTATTCAAGAAAGTTTGGAGGTTTTAGCAAAAACTTACAGGGCAGCACATAACATCCATAACAAACAATTAGGCTCTAATGCACCCAGTGGAGGAGTTTCCCACTTATCCCAGGCAGTTAGAAGGTGCCTTTTATCCTGAAACATGAGGGTTACGTGTATAAAAGCGTATGATGTTTCCCTTATAAAATTTTTATCCTGCCTAATGTATCCCAAAGCTCTTTAACAACCGAAAATGCAGACTCTGGAGATTTGGCTGCAGTTGCAGAGGAAAGGGACAGCTGGTTGGTTCAACACAGCCCCTGCAGACTGGCAGCGAGGGGGAACATCGTGTCCTACCAGGGCAGAAACATCATCTGTGAGGTGGGCTGGGACCATCCCGACGGGTCTTGGCCAGACGTGCCGAACTCCCGGAGCATCTTTTGGGGTCCAGAGCCCAGGGCATCGCACAGGCATGCACCCACCCTGGCACTGCAAAGCACCTTAAATCTGAGCTAAACTGACAAGGAGGCTGGTAGGAAAATAAAAATGACACGAAAAATAAATGCTGCCTGTTTAATTATTTAAATTAAGACTTATTTGAAAGCTGTGTTTGCAGCAAACACCCCCCTCCCCTTTATTTTTTAATGAGCTCCAGTGCATTGAAACGGGGGAAAAAAAAAATCCAATAAACTCCCCCTTGCAGCTTCTTAACATGTTTAATTAAACAGGTAGGAAAAACCCCTCGATCCGCCACTGCCAGAGCAGGCGACATCAGCACTCCTTCCCCAGCGTGTTATCCCCCACCTGCTGGAAGAGGCCCCAGGCAATTTCCAGTGGGGCTGGGGGACCCCCACTAAGACCCAGGAGGGATTTGGGGGTGCGGAGCAGAGGGCTGAAAGAGCTTTTCCCTGGGGAAAGCGAGCGTCACTGCCAGCCCTGCTCACGCGAAGGCTTTGCTGCATCCCTAGCGCTGATGCTGTAGAGGAACGGGCTCATCCCTTGCCTAGACCAAAGGAAAAAAAATCACCACGGGGAACACATGTCATTTCTACCCTCCTTTTGTCATTTTAATTGAATTGTGTCATATTGCTTTACTTTGCTAAAAATGGTTAATTAGCAGCTCAGAGCAGCAGGCCAGCAGAAACGGGGAGGTCTTGGCTCACTGATGTTAATGCGGTAATGGTGGGGCTGAACTGGGGAGTTAAATAAACTATCTTGGGGAATAAAGAAATAGTTGGAGACTGCTGTGCATGAGGAGGTCAAGCATGTGAGTTAGAGCCGGGGCTGTTTGCAAGGTAATTATGGCCAGTCATTTATGTGAGGTGGCTTTAGGTAGGCTTTGAAAACAGTCACCCCATTCCTGCTGCAGCCCTGAAGGACTAGCAAAAAGCAGCCGATGGGACACACTAGAAAATAATGATTTTTGCTTGCTTGTTTTTACCTTTGTCTTCCTACCTGAATCGTGCTGTGGTCTTGTTTGGGAAGGGCTGTCTCTCCCTGTATGTACCTCGCAGGGTGAAGCCCAGTCTTGGGGGAGCCACCATTCATTGCTGCACTTCAAATTATTAGAAAATTAAAAAAATCAAAGGAAACCCTTATGCTTTAGTTCTATCTCAAATACAGGAGGGCAGTGCAGGGGGAAAGGGGAATCACTGGGCTACGTAACATGGATATTCTGCTTCGCGTCCAGGAAAGCCTGCGTGCTCGTAAGCTATTCGCGTGGCATGAAAGCTGTGGAGAAACGATGTCTGCAGCCCTGCAACCCCAGCTCCGTCTGCGCCGCCTTTCTGCGTGCCCATCCCCTACGGCAGCCACCCGCTCGTCCCGCTTTCCATCGACCCCAGTGGGTAGAGAGCAGGGGACTGGGGGGGGGTCAGCATCTGTCCCTCGGGCTGAGTCTGGTCCCACTACGTGCCAGGTCACCGAAGCGGCTGGAGCTGCTGCGTTGGTGGTCGGTTGTTTCCCATCGCAGTCGGAAAAGTGTGACTGCAGCTCGTGTGCGCTTCTGTCGCCCGTCCCTGCGCGTTGGCCATCCCAGGGCTTGGATGTGGATCCGTTCGCCTGGGAAAGGTGGGGATGGGATCCCACGGAGCCGGCTGCAGCCTCGGTGGGATTGCAGCGATTGCGGAGGGGGACGGACCGCGCTGGCGATCGCAGCCCAAAGCCCAGCGGCTCTCGGGCATCAACACAGCCTCCTGCGCAGCCGCCGTGGCTGCAGGGGTTTGGCTGTGGCTTTTCCGCCTGTGCAGCTGGAGAAAAACAGTTCAGGAAAGTGGGAAGGACTGGGTGAACTGGTCAAAACATCTGCAAAATGGCATTTGCTAAAGTTCCGGGGAGGTTCTCCGGGTGGTGGGGGCACAGGCGCCCTGGGCATCACCTGCGTGTCCGCTGCATATTGCTCAGGGTGAATACACCGGCTGCTGTGCTGCGTGGTGCTGGCACAGTGCTCCTAAGGTGGCTTGCTGTGGTTTTTTTCATTCTGTTTTGTTTTGGTTTGGTTTTTTTTTTTTTTGACATGGCATATTTTTATTTGAATAACATAAAGAGAAATTAAAAATAGACCCAACTCACGGTAGATGACGAGGTAGTTATAAAATCCAGTCTTTCAGGAGAGAAATGCCAACACAACAACCCCCAGGCAGTTGGAAAAACCGATGGGTAAAGAGCGGGCGGCTGTGCTGGGGCTGGTGCCCGGCACCAACCTGGGCTGCGAAATCTCTTCCTCCTGCCAGGGAACAGGGACAGGGAAGCGAAGCGGGCGATGGCGTGTCTGGCACGTGGATGTACGAGTCCAGGTGCTTTCGGCCGCACAGGCCGGGTGTGCGGGACGCGGCTGTGGCCGTGCCTTTCACCTCCTCAGCACCACCAGGGCCCGCGGGGCGAGCTGCCCCGAGCAGAACGGGAGCGGAGGAGACCCACGAGCGGTGGGTGGGTTTCCACCGAAGCACGTCGTATGGACGTTCTGGAGAGAACGCCTGGGCTGCGGCATTCCCTGCCAGCTGCTGTCTCTCCAGAGAAGTCGGGTAAATATTTTGGCAGCTTGTCCCCCTGAGCACCCTGCTGCTGTTGCTGCTCTAGCCATTGGGAGCAAGCTCGGGGGTGCTGGTCCCTTAATTTAAGGGATACTGGAGGGGAAAAACGCCAGAGAGGTGCGATGTTTCAGGGATGTCTTTCTAGAGGACCTGCCAGAGACAGGTAGCTCATTCCCTCGTGCTGACTCAGACACGCTCTTTCCTCCTCATCTCCGCTCTCTTCCCACCGACCCTCCCCGTGCCGGTGCACCGGGGCCGGACAACCCCGAGGAAGCCGTGAGCAAGCTGCTGGCATCCCAAGCAAGGCAGCAGCGTGGAGCTTGTTTTCCTGCTGCCTGCAAGCAGGGAGCAGTGTCCCCACGCTGGTTTCTCTGCAAACCTTTGGCTGGTGACATTTCCACGGTCAGAAAGGTTGTCCCTGGATGCTCCGGCCGCTGTCCCTCTCTCCCTGCCCATCCTTACAGCGGGGATGCTCTGCTGCTTCCGCACCCACTGACCGGGAGGAATTGGTCCAGGTCCGGCGTATCTGGACCTGAGCACCGCTGCTGTCTCCTGTGCAGGGCGAGGGCTTTGCTTTAATTCTGTTATTATCAGATAGACTGAGTCAGACCAGGATAAATACTGCAGATATGACAGTCTGTGTATGCCTTAAAAAGATGTATTTGGTTGCTAACATTGCTAGTTGTCGCCGTGCTATGAGAAATGTTGTAGAAATAGAAATAGAGAAAATATAATACATAATTCAGATTTGCAGCCTTAATAGCTTTACAGAACATCCTAATTATTATATATCTATCACATCGGTATACTGTAGCACTCGTGGTATTTTTATTTAGCTCCATCTGGTGTATGATAACATACTTCTGATACCAAAATGAGCATGAATTGGAAAGAAATTGAATATATAGTTCTGCAGAGAATTTCCTTAAAAGACATCCGAAAACGAGCACGCATCGTGTAAAAACAATACTGCGGTTCGGGCAAAGAAAACACTTCTGGATGAAAAGCAGGGACGTGAGCGATTGAAAGTACACTCGCATGCAAACACTGGTCCAAGGTTCCTTGCCTGTAGCCTGCAATTTGGATGTCGATGCCGTGTTTGCCGATCTCTCGGCAGTTAGCGTGTACCCTGGGGTACAGGGGTGCAGGTTGATTTCAGGTTTTCTCTAGCTTTGCAGGAGATACAGGAGTGGAAGGGAGAGGCAAAGGGACACTGGAGGCTGAGAAACGAGATGGGAAGGGGCCAGCAAAACACTCTGTGAATATGGGCAATGGGGAAAGGCATAAATATTGAACAGTGAAAGAAATCCTGCTTGCTGTTGGCTCCTTTGCCACGAGTTTCTGACTTCCTCAGCTGTGCAGAGGAGAAAATGGCTTTACCCTAAATGGCAAAAACAACAGAATAAATTCCCTGCTTGCTTTCCCCCTCCTCCCTGCCAATGCACGCTCCCCTGGGCCACTCATCCTCCGCCAGCAAGCGAGGGGCAGCGGCGTGCGGATGCTGCCAGCCATCGCGACACCATTAAGTGCAAATGGAACAAAACTGGGGAGCGTTGCAGGATGTCTGTTAAGAGGGAGAAAGGGGCTTTGCAGGGAGAAATCCCTTCCCGAGCTGTGCAGGGTGAAGGAGACGACACACGTGCCTCGCTGCAAGCATCCCTTGCTGGGGAAGACACCTGCAGAGCCCCGTGGATACATCAGAGCTGAAACCCTCTTTCTCCTACTTTTGCAGAGATTCACCTTCGTTCTCACAGACATGCCCTAGAAAACGCATTTGTAGCGAACAGCTCCAGTAATGAACGACTGGATCTGCGGAGACTCAGTTTATAGCCAGGCTAGCAATGAGCAAGTATTAAATACCTGGCTCCACCTAGCCCCAGGTGCCCTCGAAGCGTGTTGGCACATTGCTTTCCAGGCTTCGAGACTGCTTGAATAAAAGGACTGAGAAAACAGTGGCTGCATTTCTGCTGGTGAGGAATCGCATGAGGTTTTCAGAGATTGCTCATAATACAAAGTGCGATATGTACGTGATGCAGGCAGGTGAGCTAAGACCTCCCTATTTTGGCATCTGTGAGTTCAAGTGGGATTTTCCAAGGAAATCTCACTCTGCCTCAATAGCAGGACATCGATGACTGCACAGACCCAAGCTTTGAGGTCGGGAAGGACAATTATATCACAAGCTTCTACATAAAACTGACCCGCAGCTCCATGCAGCTGGTCCTGCACTGAACGTAGAGGCGTGTTTGACCAACCTGTACCACAGCAGACAAATGAGGGGCTGTGCTATATTTACTGGTGGACTACTTTTAATTGCATGTTTTCCTCCAAACAAAGGGTTGCCAACTTGGTACTTAGAGATCAATGCATTTTATTCATTACCTCCAGGCAGGCACTGTTTCCTATTAATGTTTTCCCCACTTTACAGTCTAATTAAGGTCATCCGACCGGCAGAATGCTGCTGTGTTTGTTTTAAACTACTCTACCTAATTATATTTTTTAAACCTTGCATGGAGTAGCCTGTGTCAGACCAGCATGTCCCTGCTGCAGGCTGGAGGCTCGGCATCGGCTCCCTCCTGCTCCAGGGCAGGAGCCAGCACACGTGGGGGACATTGCACGTGGTCTCTTGGGATGCTTTTCTTTGTTTTAAGATTTGGGAGCTCAGAAAAAGCCCTGGGAGCTGCTTGGCATTGACCCAGAGTTTTAGTATGAGTGGTAACAGGGCACCTTGCTGTGGAGTGACCTCTGAGTGGTGGGAGAGTCCCATCTGAGCCCGGTGGTCCAGAAACCCCCGACCAGTGGTACATCTCCCGCAGTTTTCTTTGATTTCGTCCCCACGCTCTCAGCACCGGTGTCATTAAGCTTGGCTCGGTGTCACATGTGATTTCATCTCAAATAACCTCAAAATCCTTTGAAGGGCATGGCTCCCCCTAAACAGATTGTAGGACCTCCACCTACCTCTCCGCTAAGTTTAAATCAAACTTCTCTGAATATATTACACTGCAGAGCCATATGTTCAGTGCCACTTCCCTCGGCGTGTCATGTATTTCATCGGCTATAGGCTTCCTGAGATATATGGACATTGCCAAGAAAGGGAGCGGTGGATGAGCCCTCCTCCCGCTGCAGCAAGAAACGCATTTTCAGCTGGCTGAGGAGAAGGTGGAGTGGGAGCGGGCTCCATGGGCAACCACTAAATGCCACGCACGAGCGAGTCCCCTAAATTTTGCTCTGCGGGCTCCGTTCCGTGAATGCTGCAAGGACAACCCTTCGGCTGGTGCTGGTGGTCCTCCCTCTCGTAGGAAAACTCCGCAGCTTTCTGCATCTCTTGCCACTCGGAGCTTTACGGTCGCGCTGCAGAGGTGGTTTTGCCACCCCACCGGGGCCAGCGGGTGCCTCTGCCCGCTGCCCTGCTCCTGCCACGTTTGCTGGTACCCCCAGGTTTTTGAGTTTTTGAGTCCTGCTGTGCCCATCCTAGCTAATACCCAATGCCCTCGGTATAGCCCTGTCCCACTTGCTATTTTTCATGGTTTTCAGTTTGCATTTCCACGGAACACTCATCTGGATAAAGAAATTGGAGTGTGTCGGGCAAAAGGCATCACGGGCTTTAAGAAATTTTTGCTGCCACGGGGGGACGAACGTGTTCCCTTCCCATCTGAGGAGAATGGGATCTGCTAAAGACCTGCCAGGTTTCATCTTCATTAATATTAGCAGCCTCCCAATGGGGGCCATCAGGTCCCCATCCTCACGGTGGGGACCGCGTCTCTGCTCTTCTCCCAGTGTCCCCACCTCGGGATGACTCCCTCCCCAGTTCTATTTTACAGCCTCCTTTTCCCCCGCCTTGCTTTTTACACCCTTTGGCTGTAACTACCCCCGAGAGGGGCTGCCAGCCCCACGGGTGACGCAGCCACCATCTTCGGGGATGCTCGGTGTTCCACGGAGGTGCTGGACCCCGGTGCTCAGCCGCGGGGGCTGCCTGGCTCCGTACCCGGCAGCAGCTCCAACGCGGGCAGGGCACTGCCAGGCCCTGCAGAACGGGCACCGTCGAGTGCAATTACGGCTCTGAAATGTACTTTCCTGTGAATACGTTCCAGTACCGGCTAATATATGCTCTGACATTGGCACCGCTTTTGCTAATATTCCTGCCAGCGAATTCTCCGCTCTGCTTGAATATTCATGGGAAGTGAATGTGAAGAGAGGCACAAGCCTAAATGAGGTGAGTTCATTTAAAAATTCAGGCTCAAAATTCAGTGGCTATTTCCTGCAGCACTCACCCACCCAAGCGTTAGCTCCCGCACTCTATTAATTTGAGTCTGTGTTTCGGACTTCTGAGCAAATTTTCTGCATTTCTCCCTCACTGAATCTGCAAACTCTTCCCCCCCCCCCCCCCAAAGATCAGCAGCTTTGTATAAAAACAGCAACTCTCCGTGCTGAACTTTGCAGTCAAAGGATTTGTTTCCCTGACTCTTATTTAAATTATTTTGCCTTCACCTCCTCGTGCATGGTTCAGAGCGTGTGGTAGCTCTGCGCTGGGATTGAAATGATTCTTGCTTAGGCAAACTCTCATTTGAACTTGTCAAAGGAATTCGGTGTGTTTGTAATTAAATGCCTATCACACCTTCTTTAACCTCGCTTACATGAAGTCAAAGCGCTAGAAAAGCCTGTAAGAGGCAGGAAAGGCTCATTTGCACCTTGAAATGCCCATGTTTTCGGAGATCAATGCTGTCTGTATAGAACAAAACTATAAGCAACTTTCAAGTGCTTTTTTATGTAGTGCCTCTTTTACATATTGGATTTATGTCTGATTATATAGTGACTAAGGTGCAAGATAATAGGAAAGCAGCCTCTAATGCATTAACTCCTTTACACATGCAGTGGCTCTAGCACAGCTCAGCTATGTTTTCTTGTGCTCACTCTCTCCTAAATATAATCACGCCCAACCGGATGATGGCAAAGAACCGCTACCGTTACAAAGCCAAGCGTAGGAAGTTGAGACTGTATCAGAATTAGGGTAATTAGTGTTTGCATTAGGCTGTTTCTCAGCCGTACGGCTAATTCCAGGCACAAGAGTGGCAGGGGAGGAAGGAGGGACGGCTGCTCTCCTCCTCTTCCTCTCGGGAGATGCCATCAAGACAGGACGACCGCCCGACCTTGTCCTTGCCCTCTGGCTTTGTGGCGGCTCGAACCACGCCGCATCCGTGAGTCCATGCTGAGCTGGGAATTGAGCAAGCCCAAGCTTTGCCCAGCTACCGCTCTGCCCACGGTGCTGTCGGGGTCAGCTGGAAGCAGGTACCTCGGTAATCATCCGTGAGCCACTCGTGAAAAGCTATGAAATTTCCAATTAGCCTGGAAAAAGTATAGATAAGCATGTAATTCTCAGTCCAAATTGAATCAAGCGTCCGAGCACGCTCTTCCCTCACCGCTCTGTTACATCCACCACCACCATCTACCCTCCGCATCGTTTAGTGTAGGACATTTTTCTTTTTAATTGGTGACAGACATTATCCTTGTAGTTTAAACTTTGCTGGCGGGTGGAAGGAAGGGGCTGTCTTCTTTATTTGGTTTAAAGAAAGGCTTTGCTGTTGTGAAGATCTAAGCTTTTGGGGGGTTTCATAACCACTCCTATGCCAGCCTGGCTTTAGTCTGATGCAGTAGAGGAAAGCTGGAAGCTTAATTTGAGATATGGCATCGCATTGATTCGAGGAGGGGAGTCCTGGACCTGGCTCATCGGGAAGCTCTGCTAAAGGGTTTGCACTAGAAACGCGTTGACACTGCTGAACATGGAAAACCGAGGGAATATTAATGGTCCATTTATTAAAAATCTCAAAGACCATTTAGGATCCTGTAGACACCCTGAGTAAATTAGAGATCAGGAGACAAACTGGTGCTGTTGCACGTGCAACATGTAATTTGTGCAGCCAGCCTGCTCTGGGTGAGGGACATCCCACGCTGACGGGCGCCCACGAGGAGGGCCAGACCCCCAGGTCTGCTGCGCCGCTAACGGCTCCCAGCCAAAGCCCCAGGAGATGCTGACCGTGACACAAATCGGAAAACCTGCTACAAAAATAAATAAATGATGCTTCAGGCCCTGGCTTGCCCCACTGGAGCAGCATTTCGGTTGCTTGGAGGTGGCATTTATAGAGGTAGGTACCCAGTGAAACTGTCCTTACTCCCTTTGCTCAGCGCAGAGTAATCGCGTCCTTCCTACCTGGAGTGAGTGCCCTTTCCCAAGGCTTTCTGTTGCTTACCACCTTTCAATATTTAGCAAACAATACCCAACACAGATCTTTTTTTATTTGATTCTATCTCAGTATGAAACTGTGAAAAATATCCAAATCACAGGGATGGCCAGAGAGCCCGTTCCACCTCAGCTCGATTGCTTTCCCACCACTGGCGTCATCCGAAGAAGTACCGATCAATTATTTTTCTGTCTATGCAGCAATTGCTCCTAATTGCTGTCTCCATTGTGCGCCTTCTGGTTTCGAGCATGGCTAGTGGGAGGTTTGTGCTCGGCTTGAAAGAATGCAGGCTTTTAATGATCAGAGAAAGCACCAGTGAGCTGGAAGTTCACGAAGCGATGCCCTTATTCCTGATTTCCAATGTGAACTTTTCCCATCTGCAGCTCCTGCAATTTAATAACGTGGGGGAACCCAGAGCCGGGCGGGGAGGCTGCAGGATGGATGATGGTTCAGCTGTGAAACCACGGTGGGGGTGTTAAAGCAGATTTTTGGGGCAAGTGGGCATTGCACTGGGGCTGCTGTTCATGGTAAAGCGCGTTGGGATGGTGCTCAGAAATCTGCACACAAAAAGCTACGGTTCACCTGGTGAGTCCACCCGCTTGCTGTACGCAGCAATCCCACCACCGTATCACCCAGATCCACCAGCTCTTCCCCAAGGATGTATTAGCAAATACCGGGGCAGGCGGGAGGGTCGGGCAGGCACCGAAATGCTGATGTCTACAGCAACCCTTCGCTCCAGCACAAACGCTGCCTGTGCGGTGGCATCAGCATCTCCTGCGCTTACAGCGGAGGCTTGGCTTTGCTTCAGCATTTATGTAACAGCAGGAGAAACCGGAATCCTGCGAGAATGTGCCTTATGCCCAAGGAAATTCAGCTTGGGCCAGGTGGAAGCAAGCGTCAGGTCACCCTGTCCTGAGGTGGCCTTTGTCAGTGAGAACAAGAGCCTCGGTGGGACAGCCCGGCGCGACAGCCAGCGGCGATGGCCGTGGGTCGTGGCTGGGACAGGACTCCAGACGGATGCCTCGGTGGGCTCCAAGGGCAATGCAGAGCCGATGAAGTGGGATCAGCCAGTAACCTTGGAGGGAAAGCCCTGTGATGGAGGTAGAGGGCTCCTCAGCTCAGGGCTGAGCTTGCTGCTGCAGAGAGCTGGAGGAGAAGGTGGTGTAACCCACCTTCGTTACCAACCCGCCACCTCCAGCCATGCGTCCCATTCGACGGGATGGATTTGGTCGCGCTGCTTCGGTTGGTGATGCCCGTGGTGGGACAGCGAGAGGCTGGGAAGGGCTGGAGGAAGGGACTGGTGGCCTTTCCCACGAGCCAGAGGGAAGCCCTGCTCCTGCGGCCGCATACCCTGATTTTCTTGTTTAATTCCATGGAAATGGGGATGATCGTCTGTGATTAACTGAATGGGGTTTGGTGAAGAGCTTTGATCCTGTCAGAGGAGATGCGAGAGTGATGGAAAGAGAAAGGGAGTGCGAGGAAGGGAGCGGGGAGGTGAGAACCACCGTCGAGATGCTCCCGGCAGACTGGGAGGAGGTGATGGGTGCCGGGGGAGATGTCTCCCACCGCTGCTCAGATAGGCAGGGGGAGGACAGGAGCTCGGTCTCCTTCTTGGGGAGAGCTTTCTCTTAAACATAAGCTGCAATTTCCATTGGTACTGTCAGATCAGCCCCCGAAACGCTGGCAGAAAGGGCAGTTTGACATCAATTACTGTAGCCCTGTCTCTCCCTGGTTTCGCAGCAGCCCGTGGAGTGCGTTTCAGAGACAGATGTGTTTGACTCGCAGACGTGATGTAGAGCAGAATATTAGGCAGTGTGTTGGGTTTGGTGGTGCTCCGGGTGTTTAAGTGGGAACTAAGAGGCTCAACGAGCTGAAAGCAATAGCCTCAGTGAGGGATGAGCTGCCCGAATCTCTGTTCATGGAGCAGAGATCCATGGAGCCACAAGGAGCTCTGGAATTCACGACTGGCAATGTGGGGACAGAGCAGGCAGGTGCTGGCAGCCTGCCTGCTGCCAGCCCGTCTCAGAGCCAGTTGCCCTGTGCTTTTATTGAATCCTCCCCAAATGAAGCACCAGGTGACCACAGGCTCATGGTTGTTGAGTTGAAGGTCGCTGGGTGTGCAAATCCCTTGGGAGCTGAAGGATAAATAAACCCAATGCAGAATAATTAATATCAGCTCTCCCTTTTGACCTTCCTCTCTTTGCAGGGGAGAGCTCTGCACGGGGGTCGCACCTACGTCTTCCTCCAATGCGAAGCCCAGAGTTATCCCGCAGCCACCACAGTCCCAACTCCCTCTTGGCTTCCCTGTCTGCGGTGCATCCCGGAGGATGAAGCAAAATGCGCCTGGATCAGTTCTTTTTTGTAAATGTAACCTTGAGACCCCCCACACTTTAATACAGCACTTCCAGTTCTCTGCTGCAGGTTTTGTAGTGGACACTTCTAAAAAAAAGGGAATTTGTGGCATTATTTACAGTTAAAAAGATTGGCACATTTATGGCCGAGACAGTAACTATGACTTACGGCAAATCAATTTACTGCATTTGACTGCGACATCCGCACTGCCAGGGATTTGATTGAGAATTGACAGGGTTATTTGCCGGAGGGCTGGGAGATGCCGCTGCCGTCGGCGTTACGGCCGTCCGGGGTCCAGGCTGGAAAACCGCGACCCTCGCGGCGTGCCGAGGTCTCAGCCCGCCGTGCCTCTCCTGCTTTTTCCAAACCCTGGGTATCGCTAGAAGGGCTGGGGCGGGATGAGGCTGGAGCAGTCTCTCTGCGCTGAGTTGGCATTTTCTCAGCTTTGCCAAACTTTTGGGTTTGTTTTCCGTCCCCCCCCCGCCCTTTCCTTAGAGCCCATTTGGATGTCTGAAAACAGAGATGTTGAAAACAGAATTTATGCTACAAAGCAAAGTGGTATAGATAAGGGGGGGTGAGGGGGGAGATAGAAAGGCAGCCTTTTTATGTTTTTTAAAATTTTTTTGCTGATGGCAAGTGGTAAGCATGTTTTATTTATGTATTCAGAGATCCGCCAACGTTATGTTTTTCTCCTGACTGATGCATTGGCTGCAATGACAGCTTACACCGAACCGGCTGTGCACGAGGCTTATTTACCCTCCACAGATGCCTTCCCAAGATTGACAGTGAATTATTCTGCACCTTGAACTGCTACTCAGTTAATGCAATGCAAATTTTGCCTCTTTATTAAAAAATGATTTTTTAAAAACACGCAGATTATTTTTTTTCAATGAAAGGGGCTAGAGGCTTTTCCGAAATGGAAAAAACAAGCCATCTTTAAAAATTTTAGTAAACTGTACCTTCCAACTGCCTTGCTTTTCCCTAACTACAGTGGCAGTGGAGTGTAGATGTTAGGTGGGAACTGAAGGATGGAGATGCCTTTCTCACTCCTTTCGCTGTTGAAGGAGAGCTGGATTTTTGCAGGACTGCTCATCCTGCCTGCGAGAGCTGCCCCGTGCATGCCCAGTGCCCGCTCTCCTTTCCACTTACACTGGTGAAAAATCACTTGTCTGCTTTCCTCTGAAACACTTTTTCGGGGTCCTGGTGGTCAAAACCAGATAAGAGCAAAGATCAAGGTATAAAAATAGAGAGAAATGCCCCGGGCAGCTCACGGGGCAGCTGCCAGGCTGGGTCTGCAGCTGTAGGAGATGCTCATTCTCAGGCACGTGTGTGCACGAGCACACGCGTGTGTTCGGGAGAAGCTTTTACCAGCAGGCAAGTTTATGCCGACATCGGTTTACTCGTGCCATGCAGCTCTCTCCGCTGCAGCACGGCTTCGGTCCCGCTTCCACCTCAGCTTGGGAAGTACTTTGGCAAAATCATCGCTAAACGAGGTTTTTAGCAGCGTGCGGTATGGAAGGCATCCAGGATTGTGGTTTTCCAAGGTAACAGCCGAAGGAAAGGGAAAAAAAAAAAAGGTAAGACTGAGCTTTTGTTAAGTAATTAAAGAATTCAGGCTTGCTGGAAAGCCCCAGGGCTGTGCTTCTGTGGCTGATCGGGAGTCTTTGTTTGCACGAGGCTGGTAAACAATTTGCAGTTCTTGGCAATAACCTGAATTATGTTGTACAAAAAAAGAAGTTGAAAACGCTGGGTTTATATAGTTATTTCGGGGCGGGGGGGAGGAATGAGGGAGGAGGTTTCTGATGGGGGGTTAGCGTTCACCAAGGTCGGTGTGAAGATGCCCTCGCTTCTTTAGCTCTGTCCACAGGATGCTTTTAGGTAAATAAATAAAGTTCAGCAAGAGCAGAGAGCCCAGGATTAATCAGCGCCAGTGCTCTTTCCTTCAGACTAGGTCTAGCCACTGCTTTTTAAACAGCGGGGCTCGACGCACAAAACATTAATATGCTCTGTATGTATCCTGGCTGTATGCTTACAGCCCAGAGATTTGCATGCTAAATCTATGCTCCTGGAGCCTCTACACCCACATCTTTAATTAAGCAATGCCCCGTGTTTCTGCTCTATAGGATAAGTGAATATATGCAACTCCAATGCACAGGAGATAATTTTGTAATGATTTTGCTGTTTGTTTAACTGAGGAGGAAGTTAACTCGGTGGGTTAGCCTTACCGCAAGCTACACTTCGTTGGAAAAATATATAAATAAAGCAAGCTGCAATTTCCCAGCTGGCACGAGCTGCCAAGACGGCGCTTTCACCGGCGCGTGGGGGAGATGTGGGTTATTGGGGAGGACGTAGTGCTACTCTCGTCTCCCCTTGGTAGGGCCAGCCGCTGCGTGGCCAGGGTTAGCCCACGTCCAATGGTCTGCACGGCTTTGGGTTGAGGCACAGTCAGGGGTAAGGGCAAACGTAAAAATTGGAATAAAACCAAGAAGCGCATCTAAAATATACACTGCATTGCCCAATCCACCGAGGGAGAAGTTTGCAGCGGAGGCTGGGGGACCACATCCACCCTGAGCTGGGGGCACCCCTTGGTGCTCCAGCCCCGCAGCCCTGTGTCCCAGCGTCCCGGCCGTGCCATCTCCACGGGGTCCCTGCCGCAGGTACGGGATGGCAGGCAGGCGGACGCTCACTTAAAAACCCCTTCGGTCCCGCAAATGGATTGAGAAAGCTTTGTGGACACCTCTTGGGAGGAGATGCTTCTAGGAGAGTCTCATTTTTAAACACCGTTGAGTCTGCCCAACCTTGCGTCAAGTGGCATTTGATAGTGTGGTAAAGGACGTGTACTCCATGGTCTTTGCAAAGCCACGGGAGGGCTTTTTTTGATTAGACGCAACCACAGAGACTCAAAAAAAACTTATGGAAAAGAAGCACCCTTCCTTACCGCGCTGCGGAAAAGATCATCTGAATTAACATGAGCTTCTTGGCTATTAAATGGAAATTTTAAATGGGAAGAAAATTCTGCAGTGACTGCTAAATTGTGTGTCAGCAGAAAGGGAGAAAAAGCAACGTGTGTCATTCCTATTATCATCTTGAAATCCATCTTCCCTCTACACGCCATGACGGTGGATAATCCCCTATACGATGCCTGAATCATTAATATTTGCAGAGGCAGGATTCTTATTTTGGAAGACTTTTGCTCTGCATATCTCACCCTCCACCTTGAAAATATGGTTTGAGATTATCTGAAACACTGAACATGCTGTTCCTGGGAGGTGAGTTTTGCCATCGATGGCAGCAAACCGGCCTCTGAAGTCCAAGGTGTCAAGAGCTTATTGGAATGCCAAGCCAGTGCTGGCGTGCGAGGGGACGGGACCTTTCTGTGCTGAGGTTTGGGTGAGCTGTCGCGTCCTTACGTGCTGTGTGCCCAGCTGCGGGCTTAGACCTGCTGACAAGGACATGGGACATTTTCATTACAGAAAAGTGGGGGCCAAGCCTGGTTGGGATGAGGGTGAAATAACAAGTGTGTGTACCCAGGGCTGCAGAAGAGCATCTTCAAAAAGAAAATCTGTGCTGCCTCTTTCTCGCCTGTGGGCAAGCACAGAGATCAGATGGGAATGCCAGGCCATGATAAATTTTGCAGCACCTGCGTTTTCTTAACCCCTTGGTTGCCCTAGGTGTGATTGCACGCTTTGCTGCGATGGGGTTAGATGCGAAATGCATGAAGGCGATGCAGTGGTCCTCGCTGCCAAGATAGGGCTGCATCTCCCACAGCTCCTCCTCAGGGTGAGGACCCCAGTGCTGCTCTTGACACCTTGATGGTGGGACAGTCCCGCTCCAGGGTAGGCTCACCTCTCCGTAGGGATTATCATGGTCATTAGCCAAGTGGCATGGGGTGGCCAGCCTCACATTGGTGGGAGTTTAAAGCAGGGCATCGTAATTAAGTGGTAATGCACTGTATGAGTAAATTCGCTAGCTCTGGGACTTAATTATGGTCCATCACAAGTTTGCTCTCCAGCTCATGTCCCGGTGGGTTGAGGACAATCGCATGCCCTTGGCCTCCAGCTTTGGTTTTCCAGGGCAGGCTTTGGGGCTTTCGTGGTGAAATGGGGCTGTGTGGGCCAGGTATCACTCCACGGGCAGGTTTTGGGGACTGGTGTGCATGCGATGGCTGTGGGAGAGGGTGGCTTTGTTTGCAATCGAGGGGTCAAGACGTGGGAGTGAATCGAGCGGTGGACAACCAGACCTTGTGCATGCACATCTTTGCATGTGGCACTGAAAAAATCTGGACTAACTCCCTCCTTCAGCAAAACAGCCTCAGCTGTAATAAATCTCCCCCCGCCAGCTCCCCATCCCGCTCCACTGACAGGTGGCAGGAACACAAAGATGGCCAGGAGGAGAAAAGTGCAGAGGGGAGGGTGATACAGGGGAAAAAAAAAAAAAAACCACCCAAGCTAATGATGTAGACGTTTGTGCAGAGGTTAAAAATGAAGCAATAAAACCTTTACACAAACTTCCAAATGCTTCTGCAGCCACATGCCGCAGCTCAAAGCGGGGAATAAATAAGAGAAAGCACAGCCGGTTGCAGGCAGAGGGAAGCTGACAGAGCCATCACTCCTCCCGAGCGCAGTTTCGGCAGCGGCAGCGTGAGAAATACGTCCCCGTGGTGTCCCCGCGGCCTCCGAAACACGTGGCCGCTGCTCCCCTTCCTCCTGGCTGGAAGAGCGGAGGCTTGGCGTTTCCTAATGCCTCCCGATGGGTTTGGGCCGTCGGATGGGGAGCAGGAGGGACGATGAATGAGCTGAGTTTGCCAGGTCTCTGCGTCTCACCGCAGACTCCCTGACCAGCACGGCAGCCCACGTGGTGAGCACGGTGGTTTTATGTTCGCAAGGGGGAAATTAAAGCTTGTGTGAGGGTTGAAGGATTTAACTTCCACCCTTTCGGAAAGCCTCTGAGAGGAGGTCTGGGGGGGGGAGCAGCATGATGGGTGCAGGTGGGACGTGTCCCGCTTGGATTTGAGGAAAGGTGGGAAGCCAGCAGGGACTTCTGGAGTCTCATGATTTTTCTGCTGTGTTGATGGAGGGGAAGGGCTCAGCTGGGGGCCGGGAAGGCTGCAGAGCTCTGCAAAAGGGATATCGGAGGCTGTCGGGTGGCCCGGTCCACTTGGCCAGTGTCCCCATGGGTGCTAACAACCCCCTGTCCCAGTGATGCCCGGGGGGGGGGTCAGCAGCTCCCCAGTTATAGGGGGGCTGGGGTCTTCCCTGGGATTCGGGGTGGGGAGAGACAAATTCAGCCCACGTCTCCTCCACAATGATGCAGGGCTTGATGCTCGAGACCAAAGGGCTGCTCTTAAAGCCGAGCCAACGCGAGGGGCTCTCCGAGGTGTGTGCAGCACGGCAGGAGTTTTGCACAGGTCCAGCTCTTCCTCTTGCGCAGGAACTGCCCGTGAGGCCGAGGGAGACTCTTGGGCAGAGGGAAAAATATGTGTAGGGTCAGGGGTAAAAACCCCACGAGCTGCAATCCTGCAGCACGTGCTCCTGGAATAAGGTTCAGTAAATGCAAAGGGGAATTCCCACCCGTGCGGCAGCCCTCTGATGGGTAGGAACCGCCGTTATCTTTCAAATGGCTTTAAGTGGCTCAGTGTAATGGGACTGTTTTTATCCTTTTACTCTTTGCCTAGGGGAGGTTTGAGCTTTATCCTGCCTCATGAGCTTGAGAAATTTATGTAGCTAACTTTCTGTTCTTCGGGCTGATTTCCTCCCTTTTGTGTGCCTTCAGGAGATGGTTTCCTTCATCTTTTCCTTCCCTGGTACCATTTCACTGCACTCTCCTGCCCCGAAGCGCTTCGGTCACTGTTGTGGTGGAGGAGAACAATGATGAAAAATGATGTTTTCTGAGCACATACCCGTTACTAAGGCTGATGCATGGAGGATCCTTCAGCCCTGCCTTTGCTTTGGCTACGTCTGGAACGAGGATGCTGTGGCAATAAGCTAAAGCCCAGTTAAAGCTCCAAATTTCACTGGTCCACAGCAACTCTGCATTGTGGACTCCTCCACAAAGAGGTTATCCAGACACCGGGGGCAAGCAGGGAACAACTCCTGGGAGGACAGGGATCACTCCACTTTCCATCTCCCAAGGCTTTCATGCTGTTTGCACCGACAAGAATTGTCTTAGCTGTGTCTCCGATGAGAGGTGCCGAAGATGTTGTCAGTTCATCACTGAGTTTCCACAGGTAGAGATCTGCTGCCGGGAAAGCAGTCGGACCTCCCCAGCTCCCTGTGCATGCAGCCTCCCTCTTCCCACCCTGCTGGACTTTTTTCCGATGAGCCCATGGCACCACGCATCCCGCCGTGCTACGGCAGCACGAGGCTGCCCAGAGAAGGCAGAAGGTGAGGAAAAAAAGCTTTTTATCCAAATGAGCTTCAATGTAGAGCCAGGAGGTCTCTCCGGTCCCCATGCGAAAGCTTCTTCTGGCAATGCAGGCAGGAGCGCTGGGTCATCCTGCCCGCACCGTGCTGTGGCTCCTGCCCATGAGCCGAGTCCAGCCCCGCTCCGAACCTCCGCTTTATAAATGAGTGTGCAAAAGAAATGTGAGCGTAACGCAGCTTTCCAGGAAGTTATTCTGCAGCCTCTGCAGATGAACTCACTGTCTCCTTCGCTTAAGGCCTGGGTAAAGAACTAATTATTTGGACCTAAGCTTAAATCTGTTTCCACAAAGATGGATTTGTGACTCTTGCCAACTTCCCCTAGAGGATTGCAACCTCATTTTGTTCCTCATGAACTTCTGCTGAGGTGTAAAATAACAACAATCTTGAGAGCTAAAATTGCTGAAGGATGGATTAAATTATAATGCAATCAGTCCGAAATACCTTCTGTCTGCAAGTAGCAGCATTAGGCCATCCTGGGAGCGGGCAGCCGCGTGCTGTCTGTGCAGGATTACCCAGCCCGCGCTGGCTGCTTTGTCTTCACCAAGAAACTGCATTTCTTGGGCAGCGAGATTACATTATCGGCCACCGAGTGTGTTCCTCGGGTGCCTCGGCATCACCCTGCCTAGGCCAGAACTCACTCTGAGAAGAGCTATATAAACCCACGACAAAAAAAAGACACAGGCGGCAATGACTATTTCGAGGTCTGCAGCACATTCCTGGGGAAGGACTGCTTCCGACTTGCCGTCTCCGTGCGGACTTTAAATCCCAACTTGAGAAGCAAGCCCTGTCTGGGGTCTGTTAATATGTGTTTGTATGGGATTTAGCATAGCAGAGCTCCAATCCCCACTGAGACTTTCAAGAATAAGCCCCTATAAATAACCAGGTTGGAGCCCATGGGATGATTTTCAGGCATTTGATAATAGCCTGGGCCGTGGCCTCGCAGACGTCTCCCAGCTCGGGGAGCAGCTGGGAGAGCTGGAGCCGCCTGGCCACGACCGACCCTGCTGGGTCCTGCCCTGCTCCCCGTCCCGCCGAGCCCTTCGCCCCGGGGATCCGACACGCTGCTCCTCCAGACACCCCGCGTCCCCGCGTCTCGCTCGCAGGGAAAACGGGGATTATTTCTCCGGCAGCGACTTGGCGCTCTGAGCGCCCAGTGGGATGCTGAACGGTAAACTTGTAAGAAAGAAACAAGTTGCTTCACAAGTGCCGATGCAAAGAGACGTTGGGTTCCTCGTAGCTGGCTGCAAGTCCTCTGTTCGGGGCAGGTTTAAGGTCTCTTTGCCGTGGAGACTTTTTTTTTTTTTTTGCCTGTATAAATTCCGTTTTATCTGCTTCTTGAATGAAGCGTCTGAGCTGACAAAGCTTTCCTTTGGCCCGTTATTTTTCACGAAAGATGCAGGGACTTAATTATCTTTCTAGCTCTGTCCAATTTGGCTGCTCCTCATCAACGAGTTCAATGGTCTGTGTGGGGCAGAAGGGAAGCAGGGGAAAGGGATGCAGGCAGAACAAGGCTGCTTTTTCTTAAGAAACCCTGCTAAAAAGGAAGACATCTCCTTTCTGGAGATGACCCAGTGTTGCCCTCTGCTCTGTGCTCACCCCACAAAGGAGCCTCAGCATTGTTCGCCGTGCTTATTAGGGTGCTTTGAGAAAAGTGATCCTTGAGGATCCTGCCCTCATACACTCCTGCAGAAGGTAGGTTGAGTCTGGCCTTGGCCCTTTGGCTGTTCATCTGTGTTGTTCCTAGGCAAAGAACTGGAGAGTTTCTCTTAAAAAAAAAACAAACCCTCTTCTGCCTGGGCTGAAGTCTGTATGTTTACCACATCCTCCCTGAGAAGGAGGGAGCCCGGACAATAGGGACTGAGCTTCCATCTGCAGAGGGGTGGCATGGCCAAGGTCTCCCCAATGACTAAACATCATTTCCAGTTTATCTGAAGTCTCACTTTTTTAGTTTTTTGCCAAGTCTGGTTGAAAAGGCTTTTTTGTTTTGGGTTTTTTTGGGGGCTTCTGCTGGTTTTGGCTTGTATAAATTTAATTTTCTTCATAGTAGCTAGTAGAGGGCTGTGTTTTGCATTTGTGCTGAAAACAGTGTTGATAATACAAGGAGTTGGGAGGGGACACAGCTGGGACAGCTGACCCCAACTGACCCAAGGGATATTCTGGACCATATGACACCATGCTCAGCATAGAAAGCTGGGGGAAGAAGAAGGAAGGGGGGAATGTTCGGAGTGATGGCGTTTGTCTTCCCACATAACCATTAGGCGTGATGGAGCCCTGCTTTCCTGGAAATGGCCAAAGACCTGCCTGCCCATGGGAAGTGGGGAATGGATTCCTTGGTTTGCTTTGCTTGTGTGCGTGGCTTTTGCTTTACTTATTAAACTGTCTTTATCTCAACCCCCGAGTTTTCTCACTTTTACTCTTCCGATTCTCTCCCCCATCCCAAGCAGGGGGAGTGAGCGAGCGGCTGTGTGGGGCTTAGTTGCTGACTGGGGTTAAACCACAACAGGGCTGTTTTGGGTTGGTTTTTATTTTTTCCCTTGTGAAGAGGTTGCTGTGCTGAAATGGTGCTTTCTTTGCAAAATGACAAATTGAGTGGGTCCCCCCTCCTGTTGCACGTGCAATTGCCTTGGTGCCACTGGGGTCCTTCTGCAGCTGCAGGAGTGTAAGAACAAACGGGAGAGACAAGCGGTTAACCAAAGCAGGACAAATGGAAAACCAAGATGCTCAGTAAAATACTTAGCAAACTGTTATGAGCAAGGAAAAGGTTGTTCCTCTTCTATTTATTATAAGGTTTGGAAGCAAGGCACTGCCTGCTTGCAGAGAGCTGAATACCTGCAGTAAAGCCTTGCCTTCTATTTGCACATTTCCTTGAGTTAAGGCAGGGAAGATGATAAAACGCTTTTGATCAGAGGCACTTAAATAGCAGAAGTCTCCTGTACAAGCATGTTTTCCTGCTCTGATGTACTCAAGAGCGTGTCTCAGCCAGGGCTCGGTGGCTGCGATGATGATGCACGGCACGTGGTCGTGGTGGCATCTTGCACTGGCAGACCTGGGACGGCCCCTCCTCGGGAGCAGGAGGTAATGCACATTTCATGTCAGCCTTGTCCCGGGTCCCTCGAGCCAACGTGGCCACGGCTCTGCAGCGATGTTTGGTTGTTCTGGGATGGATATTTGCTCTCGGCTGCATGTCTTTTACAAGGGCACAAATGTAATGTCAAGAGAAACCACTTCAGTAATGTACTCAAAAGTAAATATTTTATACGGTACTATAGTAATGCGACGTACCGCCTTCTTGACATACTTTGCTTTTTGCCCAAGGTCTGGGATTTGGGGCCGTTTGCAGGGCTGGATTCCTGCGTCGTCTTCTCTCCAGGGCCTTGTGTGCCCTTTTCACAAGGTGCTGAATTTCTTTCTGTCCCTATAAAATGGTAAGAGCAACTCAGTCGCAGTTTCTGGAAAAAAGTGAATTCTGATTATCTGATGGTTATTGTTTTAAGTTCTCAGGATCAATAGCGCTGTATTAAAGCAAGGTACTTGCTCCTTTTCGAGGTGCAATGTGAAAGGAGATTCAGGATGATTAATGTCCGGCAGCCCGCGTG
The DNA here is from genome assembly GCF_900496995.4 of Aquila chrysaetos chrysaetos. NCBI lineage: Eukaryota > Metazoa > Chordata > Aves > Accipitriformes > Accipitridae > Aquila > Aquila chrysaetos. The sequence goes on from NC_044006.1 coordinate 4,260,590, forward strand.
CTGGGTGCCAGGGACTTCAGTTGAGGAACAGCTAGAAGGCACAGGCCAGTGAGTTTTCACATAAATGTATATACCTTTATATCTAATTTGCACTTACTGATACCCCAGCTGTAGTAATTGGGTGATGACTGACTGCCTTAGCAACTTCATCGTAGGCATTTGCAAGACAGGGCGCGTTCTGGAAAGCTCGGGCTGCAAACCAAGGTGTCTGCAAGATGTAAATCTTACTTATCTGACAGCTTTAAACAATATCAGCTAAGTGTTTGTCTTTTTGACCAAACCCAAAGGGCCTGCACAGCACCAACATCTCTGTCTCACTGGCACAAGACATCATCAGCGGTGTCTGGCACTGGTTTTTATCCCACCCCATACCTCCGCCTGGGGAAGGCTGTGTCAGATATGGCAAGACACCTCATCCCCGCCTTGCCTGTGCCACAAAGGCTGGTGACAGGTTGTTAAACCCCTGATGCAAAGGGCTGGGTATCGTGTGCGGAGCAACGAGCGCTCAAAGTGCATTTTTGCAGAGGACTATAAATGCTCTCGCATTACCTGGCGGTTACGTTCCAATCAATATGGTTTTCACAGACCAGGATTAGTTATGTCACCTTTTGTACTCCAAGGTAACTCAAAGTACTTCATAAAGTAATGAGTTTAGCTATAGATAGCACAGGTTAATGGCGTGGCCATTACATACTCAGTGATAAAGCTTCCGTGCGGTCTTGGATATTATAAATCTGGTTTATTAAGAATGGAAATATTGACAAAGACCCAATTCTGCCTTATTCCTTCTGTAGCCTCCCAGGGATTTTTGACAAGCCACTTCTGGCAGCTTCCAGCACAGATAGAGAGAGACTTTAAGCTCTCAGAGGAAAACTGCTACTTTAGGGTGAGTATTAACCCATTGATTTATATTTGCAAACATTTGCAAGTGTTTGGAGGCTAAAATGGAGCCAGGTTAAGCATAAACCAGAGGGGCTGTGCTAATTCTCTAAACCAAGACAGGTTTGAACTACTTTTTGAAATGATGCTGGCTGGACACGGCCAGCCCAGCTCTCCATCCTTCCCATCTCACCCCCCAGCCTGAGCATCATGCCCGGCTGGGTTTAACAGCCGCTGAGCGTTAGATGATGATTCTTCCTTATTTTTAATACCAGATCTAAAGGTAGGTTTTTAAAGGTGCAAATGACAAGCGAGCACCCAGCACTAGGGAACTCCACAGCATCGGCTCTTGCTCACCAAGGAAAACATACCAGGAACCTCCTACACAGAGTGATTTAATGACTAAAAATGCCCCTAATGGTAGCTGCTGCTTTAAATTAAATTCCCGTAGGAGATACAGGTTCTGCTGGGTGACCAGGCCTTTCAGCAGGCAGTCCCATCCCTTGAGCCAGAGGAGGAGAGGTTGTTCGGGAGGAGGAGGAGGAGGAGGAGAGGTTGTTCGGGAGGAGGCAGGAGTCAGGAGCAGCCTGACGGGGGGCTGCGGGAGCGACTTGGGCAGCCCCCCCTTTTCCCCCCGCCAGGACAGCTTCGGGGCTCTCCCCACGCTGATGGTTCCTGCCATTATTTGATTTATCGCCTTCAGAGAAAAATAGCTCCTGGGGGGGCGGATCTGACACCCGCTCCTCGGTGTCCATCAAGGGGTGCCGGACCCTGCCGGGCAGCACCCGGTGCATGAGCCTGCACTGGCACTAAAATATCTCATTAGGTCTTACTAATCCTTTTTTTTTTGCCTTTCCCACTATGAACCGTGTGTATAAAGCCCCCCACCCAGTTTTACTCTTGTCTCCAGGGCAGGGACGGTGTGTGGTTTGGGGTTCACGGCCCCGCACACAGCGAGACCCCGGCCCCAGGGTGCGAATCCCCAATTAGCCGGGGAGGGAGAGTTTCCCTTTCGCTGCAGGTGGAAACGACCCTTCCTAAAGCCACCGGGTCGCTAATTAACACAAAAAACCCACGGCATTACTTGAAGCGAGGTTTCCCCTTCCAACCCTGTCAACTGAGCGCGGCTCACCAAAGCCTGCAGGCATTTCAGAAAAGGTTTGGGGTCATTTGGGTTAGGCTGGCTTAAAAACTACCTTCCCGAGGAGGCGGATGAAAGGTGTCGACTGAGGCATCCCTCTTCCCGCTCCTCTTCTCTCCATCAAGAGGGGGCTGGATGGCTGGCAACAGCGTGGAGGGCAAACCTGACAGCAAGCCATGGCCTTTCAGAAAAAACCCAGGAGTAGCCAGGAGGTTACATTAAATTTTTATTTTTCAGCCCTGGTCATCGCACAAGGCCCTTGTCACCGGGCTGGAGGTGTGCTAGATTGCAGCCTGGTCCTTGTATGCCCATCGCAGGGAGACTCTGCCATTACTCACAGCCACCCCCCCCACCACTGGCTCCCTGCTCGCAGAAAAGCATTGCAGAAAAAAAAAAAAATTCTCATTAAAAAAAGAAGGTGGGGAGCGGGAGGCGACGAGCAGGGGAGATGGATTGTGCCGTGGCACTGAGATGAGTGTGGAGAAGCTATACATTAACCGTCGTGAGAGGGGAGGGGGAGAAAAAAAAATATCCCACAGCTCTATCAGGAGAAAGCGTATGCTGTTGTGAAACGATGCCGCTGCAAAGGTCCTGGCGTGCCTGCGGCTCGCTCCGGGCTCGCTCCCTGCTCGGGAGCTGGTCCGGCCGTGCTGCTGGGTGAGGAATCCCCGGCTCCGAGGCTCCGGGGTTCAGGCTGGCAGTGCCCGACCCCTCTCTCTGCTTTGCACCGACGTACAAATCTTTAATGTCGTGTTAACTCTGTCCTTCCGTGCAGGCTCTGCCTCGTGTGGGAAAGGAGGACGTCGTAAATAATAACCCGAGGATCGCTGCCATCTGAGCAGAGAGAAGTGCCCGTGAGGGTCCTGGCGAAGCCCGTCCCCTTTGGGTACCCTCGCTTGTCCTTAGCGCCTTTCCGTTTACACCGGGATTAAGAGGGATGCTGCTGCTCTGGCTAAGGAGTGCTCGTGGCGTGGTGCTGCCATCGCTGTGGCTGGACGGAGACGTGCCGGGGGTATTTTCGAGGTAACTAGTCAAAGGAGCTATTTAGCTGGGCACGCGGCTCCCGCCGGTGTCCGTGTGTCCCGGCGTCCCCTGTCTGACCCCCCCCAACGCATCTCGGTCCTTTGCAGCACTTTCGACCCTGCTTGGAAAAGGGAGAGCGATTGCTGCGCAATACGGCTGCTCACGGGGTCTTCTTCGCAACAAATGTACATACTACTACTATTAAATACAGCCAAAGAAGCCAAAGCTCAGTCTCAGGGCTCCTGTTAGCACCAGTACACGCTACCGCTGGGCAGAAGGGATGCGCGCGCCAAGGGACCGTGAAGGTAAAGGTGCTCAGCTGAAGCACGCTCCTGCTCACACACAGGATCTCACGGGGTCTTTAGTTACAGCTGAGCAAATTTTTCTTTATACATGGAATGAATTTTGCAAAAAAAAAAAAGGCTTTGGATTTTTTTTTTTTTTTAGTGTTTTTTTTTTTTTTTTTTTTTTAGTTTTTTGAGACAAGGAGACAGCTTGGCCAGGGGTTAATAAAAGCATTGAATCTTCCCAATGCTTCCTCCACCCACACCCAGAGCCTGTTTTAACAGTAGTGTAGTACTGCATATAGTTTTGGTTGGTCTTTTGTTTTTGTTACCTAAAACTGCTTAATGTGTCTATTAACCCAGGTATTGGTTAAAAAAACTGCTCTCTATTTAAAAAGATGTGGAGGAAAAAAGGTCTTGGTAATGCAAAGGTTTTAGTCTGGAGAACAAAGAAAAGTTCAGTTATTTTGCTTTTTGAAAAAAAAAAATCACTAATCCCGGCGTGCTTTGGTTTGATCTGAACCAAATTCTATTTCAAGTTCTGACATCTGCCTTTGACTTGGAGAAAAAAAACCCCAACCCAAGAGCCTATAATAATAACAACTGTAATAATAATTGTTATTATTTTAAATTTTGGTACAAAAGTCCATGGATTTAGGGGAGGGTGGCTGTTTCCACCAGCTTAGTAAAACTATTCACATGGTCAAAGTTAAGCACGCAGCTAAATCATTTGAGGAACAAGACTTTCTGCAGGCAGATAAGAGCCTAATGACACGATGATGAGAGCCCAGACTTCCACAGATAGCAGAAACTAATATTTGTGATGCAACAGTCTTGCATTATTCAGTAGTTAAAGATAATTCTAAGAAACAGAACAGCTTGAGAATTAGCAAAACTAGCAATAAAATATTCTTAGCTGACTCCGGGGGGAAGTAAATTGCCATGTACAGGATTTGCATTCATCTTAATGTTTATTAAAAATGAGACAGCGCTGCTTTCCGCATGCTCGGCTGGAATAGCTCCACGGCTTGCTGGAACCGCGCGTCCTTCCCGGTCCTTGCTCAGCCCCGGGAGCCTGCGGGACCTGCTGAGGCCTCTCGCTAACTCATTGCATGTGTGGGTTGACGTTGGGGTGAGGGTGATGGAAACCCAACTACCCGCTCAGAGCCTGCTGAGCGAGTAAAGACCCCGGCAGGCGCCTCAATTGTGCTAAAGCACAAAGATCTTGCGTCGCACGAGCGAAATCGCCACCCGACGGATTCGCACCAACAGTTTAGTGCGGCACGAACACGGCCGTGGAAGGAGGAACCTGCACGATGGCCTCCTTGCTGCTCGAAACTACTACGTGGGCTGGGGGGCGAGCCACGCTTCTTGCTTTAATGAATGCAAATTTCCCACCACCACGCAAGTGGAGAAGCAGCCGGGATCTCCGAAAACCCCACTGATGTCTGCGTACGTGGACCCACACCTGCAACCAGGCACCCGTTTACCGGCCCCCTGCAAGCGTTAGGTGCCATTAGCGAATGAGCTGGGGTGCGCATGTGGGGAAGGACGATGAAATGAAAGAATAAAAATACTAAAAAAAAAAAAGCAAGTGAGACTATTCAAAAGGGGGACTTTATTTTTATTACACTGGAGCCAGGCGTCAGTGCGCCAGTTCAGCTTTGATACACAATAAATCAGCAAAGCTGTCACTCAGTTTGGAAACCAAGATTGCAGTGGCACTAAAAACACATTGAAAACATTTACTTTCTTCCCTTTTTTTTTTTTTTTTTTTCCTCTTTTGTTTTTGGTACAAAAATGGTACAAACAACAATACAAAATATTTGTGCTGTTGACGGTTACAAAAAAAGGTTTTTGAACTGGGTTAACGGACGCAAACTGCTTTTGCGCTTCAGCGTGAATACAGCAGAACAGCAGAAGTCTTCCTTGAGAACAACCACAGTCATGCGGGCTGCTACACAGCTTCTCCATCATAAAAGGAAACATGCAAAATCATAATTAAAATAAAAAAAAAAGAAAGAGAAAGTGCTCCAATTATACACCTATATGTTGTTGTTTTTTCCCCTATTTGATCTGTAGCTTCAAGCACTAACTACATTATGTACACATTGTGTGAGCATTTGTATATGGGGTTGGTGTGTACTGGAAAGAACTTTTATTTTCCCCATGAAACTGAGTTAACTTTGCGTGGGAGACACCTATGTTGTCTAGCTGCTGTTTTAAACATACGCATTCATCGTTATACAGCATTCCCCCCCCCAACATTTTTTTTTCACACTTACAATGAAGAGCTCTAAAAGACATCACAAATAAAAGTCCCGTATTTTACCTTTAATATGTTTTTTTGAGACTAAACAAAGTTGCAATCTTGGCATATTGTGTTGTACAGACCCTGCACTGACCATTACCATTCTCCAATGCGCGAACGTCTACCCTATGCGAAGCAGTTGCAGGCGATACAGCCATCTCCTAAGAAGTCCCACTTACTCCTGGAGGCTGGATTCGGACCCGACTATCCCTAAAAACCCCTTGAAAGAGGCCCAAAGTGGCTCAGCCGCAGGGGAGCGAACTCCCCATCACCACCTTACGACCGCCAACGGCATCGCCTGGTCCAACAAAAAAGGAAAAAAAAGAAAAATAAAAATGGAAAAACGCAAAACCAGAAGCGAGACTATGACTAGCACGTAGGACACCTAGAACAGACTTGCCTATTTACTGTCCTTAACGAATTACCTGCTGAATCTCCTCGTTGCCTTGCAAAGCATTTCCGCGAGCGATGCTTCTCCCTATTTACAGGCTACCTAATAAATAGACCGGACAGGGGCTGCCCCGAGGACCTTCATGCCTAGGAGGGAGGGAGGCCACAGGAGGTGTCCGGCGTGCCCCGACGCCGCGGGAGCTCCCCGTCCCCGTCCCCGTCCCCGAGACGGCGCGGAGAGCTGCGGTGGTGTCCCCTGGCAGTGCTACGGGGTGCGACAGCAGTATTTCGGGGACGAGCTCCCTTCCCCCTGCCCGATAGCAGGTCCTTCCCCACCGCCTCGTGGCGTGCCAAGAGCGGGGACTTGAATGCGTGGGCGCTACTCCTTTAATTAGTTTAAGTTTAATGCTTTAGTTTAGTTAGAGAACAAGGATTCTGGTCGCAATGCATTAACCTCTTCTGCGGCCTCTAAGAAAAAACGGTGACCGTACTTTCAGCCAAAGTTGCCGTTTCCCTCCACCCCCGGCTCCTTGTAAGGTGCCGTCACCTCCAGCTGGGAACGGCAACACCGCGTCACATCCACAAGGATCGGAGCGCGGGGACAGAGCAATGGCACGGTCGCCTTTTCAGTGGGACCCCTTGGATTAATGTAAGGTTTCTTAGCTGGGTTACAAACCATGAGTAATACTAACAAGCAAAAAGGTTTGCAAAAAGCGATCTGTTTCCATTGCTCGATGTGCTCCTCGCTTACCTTCCGCTGGTCCCACTGCGAGGAAAGGGGCCTGACGCTGCTGCTACTTGTGGGGCTGTAAAGTTCAGTAGGGGATGATGCAGGGAGGAGGAGGAGGAAAAGGGAGAGGAGGAGGAGGAAGAAAAGGAGGAGGTCCTGCAGAGGGAGACTGCACAGAACTGGGTCAAAACACAATAAACTAGTTGGTTTGATTTATAGTCTTGCGGGGTTGGAATGGCTGGATTGCAAATGCTGCAGAAAAAATATCCGCCGATTTCAAAAAGAGTCGCCGAATGGAAACAGGTTGGTTTATTTTTAAGCGCTCAAACAGTTTTGTTTGACTTAGGTTGCATAAACGTTCTTAAAAACCTGAAATGTTTAGACAAGCTGAAGTCTGACAGCATCTCCTTCGCGGCCAAGCAGCTCCTTTCACCGCACGGCACGTCCCCCCGGGGGACAGCGGGGCGATGCGCGCTGCCGACCGGCCCCTACAGCCTCCGGCCCCGGCCCCGCAGCAGCCATCCCGCACCGCTGCCGTCCCCTTCCCTACCTGAAATCCATCACCCCAGCCAAAGCCGCAGCAGACAGCAAGCACCAAGCGCTCTGGAGCGGGGATTTAGCTACGGCTCTCGGCTAAGCGGTGCCAGGTGGATCGCACGGCACGGCTTACAGCGCAGACCCAGCCGGCCGGCATCGCGGGATCCGCACGAGCGTCCCAGGAGCCGCGTGGAGCCGGCAGGCAGTGGCAGCAACCCAACGGATGGAGAACCACCGGCATCGCCCCGGCCCTCGAGCCGCGTCCTTCTCCTGAGTCGGTGATGAAGTTATGGTGACAGACACGAAACACTGACGGGTAGTCATCAGCGAGAAACACTAAGTGCTTTTTTTATTATTCACTACTTCTGCTGTGACCGGGCAGCTTCTGCGGACGTGCAAAGCCCAGATGGTGAAACACTCCAGCCCGTGGCTTTTCCGACAGAAAAGGGGAAGAATCAAGCCAGCCCCGTGGGCAAAGAGCAGAGGCTGCAGGGCAATGCAGCCCGCCCGCGCCAGGCAGCTGGAGGACAGGGGCTGCGAGGTTTGCCGAGGGCGACCGGGAGGAGGTGGACGCTACGTGGCAGAAGCAAACTAAGACTTTCACAGTGGTGACACAAGACGACCGAGTTCCCAAGTACGGAACAGGAATTTGGAAAGGCGTCAGGTGCCGGCGGTTTGCCAGGCACTGCGCTTCATCCCGGCCGAGGCACGTGCCGCCGGCCCGTGCCCGTGGCACGATGTCCTCGCCTCGCTGCCGCCATCGGAGCCGTCCCTCTGCCGAGGTCCGAGCCATCGCCTCCTGGTTTCCTCAAGAAACATGAGGGAGCGGGCGTTCGCTCTCCGAGCCGTGAAGGGACAAACTGACCCATCGACCGACCGACCGACCGAGACAAAAAAGAAAGATCGCATCCTTCGTAGTTAATAACATATTGGTAACGTTGGCGTCCCCTCGGGCAGACTTTTACCACATTCCACTTCATACAAGACACATTTCAAATGCTCATTAATTTACAGAAATTGCATTTTATAGAAAATATGATACAATGAAATATAAAATGCACTAGGAGCATTTCAAAAATCTATAGAGACGATCTTGCAGCCTAGTATACCCTCTGAAATGATGTCCACTCATCACCGCAAGCTCTCGTCCTCTCATTCTCCCGCTCTCTCGCGTGCACGCGCTCGCTCCCCCCACCCCCCCCCCTTAACTCTTAGCATTCGACTTGAGAATTAATAGAGATATCAAAAAAAGCGCGATTATCCCCTGGATAATCACCTTCCAATACTGTGCACATTCTTGGATTTAAATGAAAATATATCTAAGCACTTTTACAAGTTTTAGCGAACCCACTGCAAAATCGTCTGCAGAATATAAAACACAGGTAATCCAAGATTTCATAGCACATTAATTAAGTGGCTCATAATCCATTAAATGTGGTTTATATTACACATCCATGCAGTCTAAATCATTTTACAAACATTAGACATAAACCCACTAGTCCAAATCAGTAAAGGAAAAATGTAATAAAAAAAGCTAGTAACTATTTGTTATTGGTTAAACTGACCCTACATATAAACTAGGTAGTATGCTACCATTTATAATACTGATGTTGAGTTACGCCTGGATGCTGCAAAACCTCTTGCTGACTTGGTAATGTTGGAGCATATTAACCACAAGATACTTAATAGGCCCTCGTCGCACTTCTTCTCCAAAAAAACACATTTACTACAGATAGCAGCGCCTACCCATCAAAGAGAAAGGACACACATTAGCTGAGTTACACGATGTTGTTGAGCTTTGGCTACTAATGCTCCAAGGCATTAATATTGTACTAGACTAACTTCATACTTACGGATGGCAAAAGTGCTGATAAACTCTTCCCGCCCTTAGCACAGCCCCGGCCTCAAGTGGAGCCGCTACACGAACCCCTGCCTTACGCGAGGAAAACGGCATCGGCTTTCGTGCTAGCGGGCATCCTCGGAGATGCGGGACACCACCGCCACCTAACCCAGCTGGTATTTACATCACTCAAGAGGTCGTGGGAGCCAAAACACGCCGATAGCATGAAAACAAACAAATGGGCCTTTGGTCATTTCACAATTTACTTTGTAGGGTTTAGGCAAGGGCTGTCGGAGATTTCTGTTGCGATAACCAAAGGCTTTATCAATGCTATAGTTCTATGCAGCTACATCGAGTGTGACCAGGTGACAGCAGAGCCCCTAGTCGGTATTTTGCATCAGGTAACACTGAATTATATACAACATGATGACTAGTTCACCACCTGCTGAGGCTTAAAGATGGCTGTTAAGATTTCGACTCAAAACATCTTCCCCCCGCCCCGACCCCCTCATCCTCTTCCACCCCAGAATGAGTCACCCCCTTAAAAAAAAAAAAAAAAAAAAAAAAAAAAAAAAAAAAGGCAAAAAAGAAACAATCTCCACAGTTCCTTTTTGTTAACTCCTTCCCAGCTAGAACTGGCTTAGGGTCACAGGGAGTGCTGCCCAGGATGGTTGTGTGTTTGTTTTCATCACTCCTGAGATTGAAGGGAATCTGATACATGCACCAAAAGGCACTTTCAAATATATATATATATATATTTTAAAAACAGTGCTTCTGTTCTAAGAAATTCAAGTTAAGACAGAGTGCCTTTCACTCTCTTTAGTCATAAAGCAGATAAACGAGCAATATCCCAGCTGACATTAAAAAACCAAAACAAAACAACAAAAAAAAACCTGCAGCAGAGACAAGTGTTCATGCGAGACAGCTCAATAGTCTAAAAAAAAAATTGGAAAGGAAAAAAAAAGAAACAAAAAAGAAACCTCCTATATCACCACTAAAAATAACAATACAGTCAGCAGGGGATATTAATTAAAAAAGCTGCCACATCTGTACAGTTCTTGCTTCTGCATCGGCTCTTTTTGTTAATGTTGTCATCTGTGGGTTTGTTTTTTTTTTTTTCTAAATTGTTTTTTATTTTCTTCTTCTTCTTCTTCTTTTTTTTTTTTTTTTTAAATAACGTGAGGTCAGTTTAATCTTCCTCGCCTCCCCCGTACATGTCCGCCAGTTTCTTGAACCTGGGCCCCCAGTCGTTAAGGTAGTCGTAGTCCTGGTCCCCGGAGCTGGAGGAATTGAGGGAGCTGACGGAGCCGGCGGTGGAGCCGCTGCCCTCGTAGTCGAAGACCAGCAGGGAATCGTAGGGGGGGGGCCGTGGGGTCGTTGTCCGCCGCACGCAGGCCCTGGGAGGGGGCAAATACATGGCGTTACTACCCGCCGTGGGGATTTATGGTGATGGTGCTGAGGAAGGGTGTGCGGGTAAAGGCTCCGGGCTGGTGGGACGTTTGGGATCCCTGCAGCGAAGCTAAAAGAGGACGGTGAAAAGCTAAACGAGGATGGTGAGAAAATGAGGGTCCTGGGGCTTCCCCGTGCCACGTGGCCCCCCGGGGTGGGGCCCTCCCAGCTGCACCCAGCAGAAAATCCACTAACTCCCAGTGCCTCTGTAAAAGAGCTGGATGGAGCGGGAGGGGAGTTATTTCCAAGGATCCAGCTCTGGATCCGGAAAGCTTTCAGTTCTGGGACAGCGTGTCCTTTCTGGGGTTGCCTGTTAAGATTTTCAGCTTGGCCAATGAAAGAATGAACAGCACTCTTCCTCTCCTACCAATAACCATTATTTTAATTTTGATTCCTTTAGGGAAAAAAAAAAACCAAACCACAAAAACACTCCTAGCAAAATTCTGCAATTAGGAGAGACCTGGGGTGTGAAATCCTGGGCAGAGGTTTGGGAAGCATTGCTGTTCCTGTGTGTTGCGGGCAGCAGTGTAGGCATGCCACAGAAATGGCCTCGGGATATGGAGAAAAAGAATTGCTTTGCTGCAGCCCGGTGTCAGGAAAAGCCTAGTGGAATAGACCTGCAATAAAGCAAAACGTTCTGCATTCACACCTTCAGAAACCCCTGTCTCAGCGTGGGGAGACGGAGCAGGTTTTACTGCAGTGAATAGCAGCCGGAGCTTGTGTAAGAGCGAGTCTTCACGTGCATGGATGTGCGTAAATGTGCGCGTGAAGGATGGGCAGGAACAAAGGAAGAAGGAGTTTTAATGATGAAAATAAGCACAGCAGGAAATGGATATAATAATAGAATTAAATTGCTATAACATTCATTTTTCTGACTTAGGAAACGGATGGTGTGTTTTGTCTCGGAGGAAATAATGCATTGATTGGTTTGTAACCACTCAATCACTCAAAACTAAAACTGAGACAAGAAATACTAAACGGATAGATATTTGTACAAGCAGATAAAGGAGCAGTAATCTAACATAAAATAAAGAAGCCCTCTCTGATCTGAGATGAACCTCTCTGTTCTGTAAACTCTTCGAGGCTTTAGACCAAATAGAGCTTACTAGGAAGGCACAGACCGGTGAAATAATTACAAGTCCAGGAGCCACAAATGGCGCCTTTGGCTTTCGGCGACCCACGCAGCTGCCTTGCCCCACCACGACGACGCTCCTTTGGCCACATCCAGACAACGTTTTTACTGACAGCAACTGCAATATTCAGAGTAATCCAAGGGAAAGCCGGATCAGGTTATACTGCCCAGATGCTGAAAAGCATGGTGTTTGTGATATATCCACAAGTCAGAAATCTTAGGGGTTTTGTTTGCACTTTGGCTTTTGACAGGCTTGGTGCCTTCGTTAGGCCAAGTCCTGCATCCTTTGCTCACACAAATTGTTCCCCTGGCTTTGAGCAGACTCCTCATGTGAGTAATAGCATCACTCGGTCCATGCAGCCAGGAAAACGTTGCATAGCTGATGTTAGCTGGCTGCTCGAGCTTTTAAGATGTGACACAGGACACCCTACAGAACATACCTCATTAATAAAGTCGCCAATATCCCCTGGATGTGGGATTACTGGTCTTACAGGATACTGTGGTTCAGCACCAATAGGTCTTTCATCCACCCTTCTGACTCCAGGTGTCTTGTTCAGCACGTGATCCATGGTCTCTGGCTGCTGGAGCTGGCTTAAATCGTAATCCTGTGACAAATGGAAAGGCACAGAGTGAAACCAAGAGCTTTTCATTCAGATCATCTACTCACCCAATGTACAAATAAGTCGAGGGGTCTAATCCTATTTCAGCTGAAGTTCAATGGCAAATCTTATCCCCGGGTACGTAGCACCTCTAAATATCTAAATTACAGATGAACCTGACCTCCCGAGTAGCTCATAAAATTGACCTCCTAAGGGTGCATCTTAAAACACAAGTTACATCAAATATTTAAATATTTTCTGAATACAGCGTCTAAATCTTTGGGATAAAAAACTGGCTTTTGTTTGCGTGTGCATAGATATGTGTATAACTTTTTGATGAAATACATAATGTAACGTAAAGACACAGTGTTGGTAGACGTATTATTGCAATTACATTTCTACAGAAGTACAACCATTAAAATGTGTATTGCATTTATGCATGTAGGCCTTTCAAAGTAATTATGTTCTTTCTGCTTGTGAAAAATCCCAACAGAATAGGTTTCTATCAGGGAATGAGAACCAGGTAATATTTCATTAAAAATGTATTCATGTAGGTAATGGTGTTTTGCTGCTCTTCCTTTGCTGTTATTTTTAACGAATCCTTTCTAAAATATTTAAGCCTACAGTGTAGTTGCCTGAAACCAGATACTTCAGCTAGTTCGAATGCTTATAACAGTACTTTGTTCTACCGGTAAAACTGTTCTTGTGCTCAGACGGGGATGATTGAATCTCCAGGAGCAATATTTATAAATAACTTGTCAGTGACAAGAAAAAAGAAATGCTAATTGCAAGGATTTTTCCGTGGAATAAGAACTTCTCAAGTTTCGGGCAAAATCCCCGCCTCGGCTCTCCGCGGCGGCTCGCCGGCGGATGCTACCAGGACCTCCACGGCAGGACATGCTGCAGCGGTTTCGTCTAGCCCTTAAGCACCAGCCCTAACCACTGACCTTAGCACTCACTGACACCAACCACGAACGCAGCAGCCCCTGCGCAGACCCCTGAACCGTGCAGTCCATTCAAGCAAGCAAGAATAAAGCCGTTAGACGATGCAGAGCCACATAATTTGTGTGAACTTTGTATTTGAGAGCGTCATGGGCTCTTTACTTGTGTTCGGTAGGAATTAAAAAAAAAGGCGACCTAAACATGAGCGACCAAACTTTGCTATTTTAGCTAAGGAAATCCATCTGTAGCAGAGGGACAGCATGTCCCAGGAGTGCAGGCCAGGGAAGTTTTCATGCAACATCAGCATTGGTGTCTGTAAGAAGAAGCCAGTGCAGAAAAGCTGACGCATTCAGGCAGACTGTGGCTTAGGGCTCTGTCACCAAGCACAGCTTTGCCACTGTACGCTTTGCGGTGAAAAAGAAAATCCCCAAATGTATTTAGACATTTCTCGCAAACCACATCCAGAAATTAAAAGAAATTAAAGGCACATTAGAGACGATTAAGGAAATGCAGGGAAAGCCCACAGAAGCTCGAGGCTCAAGCAAGCCAAGGCAAGTGCCTGCAGCCACAGGTCTGGGGGAGGGTGGTGGCTGCTAGCTGGTTTTACTAAGATCTCTGATAGGGAATATACAATTTTCATGACCAAAATAGCAGAAATATTGTTTGAACGTGAGTGTCAGTAGACTGATTTATAGTCCCTCCCCAAGAAGCTGGTCTACGGGGTAGCAAAATCCACGTAGCACCGGCCTCCCCGCGTGGTCTGTTTGCACAGGAGAGTGCCCCAGCGACACGCTGGACCTAAGCTGGCTCTGACCGGTCGATGTCCATGCCACACTGGGGAAGCCAATAAAGCTGCCGGGGCATAAACAAGGGCGAACGCAACCCTTTGCGAGTGCTTCAGTGAAAATAATGCGGTTTCTGCCTTTTTGAGAGTATAGATTGCACAGCCGCTCCTTGGCCACGACCTGCGGGCTCTTCTCACCTGGTCTTCCTCTCCACCTCCTTCTTCGTCGTACTTCAGAATATTGTCCCTGACGTCGTCCTCGGGGTCGATGAGGAGCTGCTTGGTATGGCGCTCCTTCTCCCGGCGTTTCATCCACACCACGAACAGCAGAACCATGGCTGTAAGGGAGAAGCAGCGGGGTGAGCCTGGATCTCACGCGGCGTGAGGCCAAGCCACGTGTGCCAGAGCGTGGTCGCCTGCCCTCTTCTGCTATGGAGAACCTCACTGGCTGCTAGTAAGAGGAATAAAATTTTATCGTATTGCGTGTTCTAATTTATAAGGGAGAGATCAGTGAGAGCTGTAAATACTGTGACAGGCCTCCACTACAAACACTTCTTTAAGATCCACCACGAATGCTGATTGAGCCGATGTTTATCAGAAGTCGAACACACAATCAAAGGAAAAGCAAACAGCAAGTGTGAAAACTGATGCTTTCTGAAAATATTTGATCTAAATCCTGAATTTTCAGGATTAGATTTCCACCTTTATTTTATTCAGGGGCATAAAAAAAAGGCAGAGGAAAGAGAGCTGCAGAGGTGCTGAAAAACAAACAGGTACAGATGACCAGCACCTGTGCACGAGCGGCTGTTCCACCAGCGTGACACAGCGATGCCCCTTCGGGTCGTGAGCCCTCGCCACGACAGTCATTTTGCTGCTGTCTGCAGTATGCCACGGAAAACTGGTTTGGGGAGGGTGGCTAATACTGGGCATGTAATCCAATTTGGGCTCACTTATACTCGTTCTGGTGAGTGAGGGAGGCTTTCTAAACTTCCAAGACCACATTAGCCAGGACATTAGCACATGCATTTGGCCATCGACTTGCAAAGCAGATCTAAGATCATTTGAAATCCTTTCAGATTTCAGATTCGCAAGGGAGAGCAAATCTGGTAGCACACAGCCAACCTCCTCAGGCATCAGCATTTATGTGCCAAGCCCTGGCTAATCTCTCTCAGTACGGTAACGGAGAGACACGAACAGTTCTTGAATCATGAGAAACTTCCCCCACTTAAACAACTTTACCCAAAGGGAATGACGGCTGCTCCACAACCTCATTCTTCAAAGGGTCACCCACGTCCCAGAGGCCGTGCGCTCCCTGTGACTCACTGCATGGAAGTCGCTCTGGGAACTTAAGTCTCCGCTAACATAAGGCAACCAGACCTTGTCTTCTTCAAGAACCTGTTAATATGTTAGCTTTCATTCTCATACTCAGTAGCAGCAAATAACGCCATCAAAAATGAAATTAAGCCTGGGCAGCTGATGCAGTTACACCTCCCCGTGTCTGCTTTCCCTCCGTTCTCCACGCCAGCCACACACGAAGCTGTGACGGTGGCAATCTGCAGAAGAAGGGAGAGATGGATGGACAGCAGAGGTGGGAACGTGTGGCCGTGGGAACGTGCTCGTTTCACTTAGGTCAACCCTTGACTGTGCCAAAACAACTCAGCCGACGTAAGATCCCAAACTCTCTTTATGTTTTTTAGCTGCATAAGGAGAAGGAACAACTGCTGTTTCCCACCATCTCGTACTTTGCAGGGTTTTCTTTCCCTTTGCCTCTTCACGGAGCCTCGGCATCGCTTCGGCGAGGACAAGGACGGAGAAGAGACCAGACTCTGGGCAGGCAGCTCGCAGCCCCACTGTGTGGGGAGGTGGTTAGGAGGATCTGAGTTTTTCCTCCCAGCACCAAAGTGTTTATACCCAACAGGAATTCAGTGAAGTGAGCAGAAGAGGACCGGACAGCTAATTACTGCCATTGTGTGCCAATTGGCTGCCATCCCTGCCTGCCAGCTAACAGAATTGTTTTCAGATAGTTCAGCATTTCTTTAATGCTTATCCTAGATCTACTCAAGAGAGAAAAAAGAAAAGGAAAGAAAATGTAACTCTTATCTGCGGTATAAAACCTCAGCTATTTAGCAGACTATTGAAGTCCTTTTCTCCTTGTTCCTTTTCAAGTCCCTCACAACAAGATACCCGCCTAGTCCAAAAAGACAATATTATAATGGTTACCAGGGTTTATCTTTTTCTTTCCTTTTTTTTTTTTTTAAATGCTACTTTTACATGCACTTGTGGAAAAAACTGTGCCATTAACGCCTTTACAGCTACCTTGAAAAAAAAAAGACCTTCAAAGTGTCAATAGTGGATGTAGTGCACTCTCCTTCCTTTTATTCACTCTGAAGAATGGGAAGTGCTATTACTGCTGTTAGACCCATTTTCACTCTGCATGTAGTTTTCCTTGAAATCTATTGTCTTCACCGTTCACAATTTTTTATTGCCTTGCTCTTCTAAATGTGTTATTTGTGCAGCTAATACATCAGGTATCGGGAAGAAGAAAAAAACCTTTGAGCAAAGGTGAAGGCAGAAACTTCCTTCACCTGAGCAACCTCAGATCTGTCCTCTTGCTGCTGCTTCCTTTTAAAGCCATCAAACTTTGACCTGCTGACTCTAAAATGGACAAATAGCACAAAAAATCCTGCATCTGCCTTTTCCCAGGCTATTCTTCAAAGGTCACGATATAAAACAGATAGAAAGGAGGCAAAACACTGAAAGGATGTAACTGGAAAACTGCTCATCGCAAATTACATTTTTCATCACTGATACAGTGCTTTGCAGCTCTTGAAGATAAAAAAAAGTCAATTAGAATTACAATGAATGTAAAAATAAGCTTTTGTAATAAAAACCGTAATTTAAAATGGGATAATGTATCTGAAAATGAAAAGAGGAATCTCTTAAATCAAATGTCCTTCAGCTGAAGTTAATTTCAGTCAATAGGATTTTCAACTGTTTAAATCATATTTTAGCACTGGATTTATACAAGAGCAGCAAAAAGAAATCCCATGTTTAATCACCTCTGTGGCTTCCAGTGCAAACTTTTAGCCCACCAGCAGCAGCACACCTGCAGGTCCCAGCGTACCAAACGTGGCGGGACTGACGAACACCCCGTCTTCTTCTGGGTGTGCAACCGTGGTGCGTTCACAACAAATGCCCTTGTTGAAAGGAGCAGCCTAAAACATTTTGCTACCGGGACCCCACACCCAATGAAAGACAGACGTTGGGCATCGTGGCTAGGCGCCGGGATGCTTCCACCGGCTCAGATGGGCTGGATGAGGAGCGGGGACTGCACAGCCACAAACACCCGGTTTTCTTGCTTGCTCTCCAGACTGATATGGGAAATCAATTATACAACAATATATTCCCATCGCTGGCCCGGGAGGGTGGATGTTTGCCCAGAGATGACCCATTCTCTTAATGTACCGTATCATATCCACATTAGGTGACATTTGTAGCATACGTCGCTCTGTCTGCTCTCTGTTTAAACACATTGGGGGTAAATATTAAATGTGATTTAGCACCATAACTCCCATTAGCTTTAATGGGAGTCCCATGGTTTCATCCTGTGTTTCTTGATGAATATTTACCTCATTGTTCATTTCAGCACTCGTTTTTATCTATTCCTACTGTGCCAACTCCTGCTTGAAGTTATAATGATATCATTTTTATTTTTAAGTGTGTGCACACATAGTTACTGGTAATGCTCATGAAAGCCTGGGACTAAGCGTTGCTGGGCAAAAGGGATGGCTTTGCCTTGAGCAAAGGGATGGCCAGCCCTTCTCTGCAATGCACCCCCAGCCCTCCAGCGCTCCTGATAAACTGAGGATCCTTCCTCTGAAAACACAGTCCACCACGATTCTCCGATCTGTTGTCATTTTACAAGCAACGGGAATAACTACCATTCTTCCTTTCCTTTGAACAACCGGAAACCTACAGCTATGCAGTGGCTCTGCCAGGGACTAGCCAGACTCTCATAACCAGTACATCTGGTACTGGGAACCAGTATATCCACAGCCAGCCAGGGACAGTCAGGGATCTGAGAGCTACGGGGGAAGAGTCTGCCGCAGGATTTTGGACAAGTCCCTCAACTTTTTCCTGCAGAACGTGGGGAATCATATTGTTACTGATTTGTTATTAATTTGTTATTAGTTAGAATTAATCATATTTAGTTTTAATATTTTAGCAAAATCATATGTATGTTGTATTTTATATATTTAACCACCAACCAGTGTCTGCTGTGAAATCCCCTGTATAGCCCCGTATCAAGGCCAGAGAAATTGGCTAAAATCATCTAGTAGGAACATTCAGAACTTAGAGAACAGGATAAAGAAATACCTGACAACGGGGTGGTGTAAGAGTTGTCAGTACGTTACCTGACAACGGCCTGTTTGGAACGCAGCGGCCGATCCCCAAAGATAGAATGTGCAGTACAAGGCTCCTGGAAGGTCCCTGGCTAGAGCCGTTAGAGATAACTGCATAGCTACTGTCAAAAAGGATGGATTGCACCTGTTGCCATAACATCGATGAAGAAATCATAAACTCTAGACGAACTTTACTTCATTATAATACCAAAACACACCTCCTGGTCAAAAGCTACCCGCCTCCAAGACTTACCACGCCTCGGAGAGACCTTCACTACGCCTGCGTAAAAGATATTCACATATGCTAATGATTTCCCAAAAATCTAATGAATATGTATAACTTTTCTTGGAAATCTAATGAATATGTATCGATAAGTCTTAATATAAGGTGTATTGTTTTGAAGACAGGGGTGCGTGGTTCGTGAGAGGACTCGCCCGCGCACCCGGCCGTCAATAAAGAAGTGTCTGCTTATCTACACCAAATTGGTGTTGATAAGTTCTTCATTCCGAGCTTTTCGGTAACAGTTTTGGCGACCCAGATGGGACCTCGCTGAGAGAGACCGGAGGAGTCGGGGACCGATCGGTTCCTGCCGGCACCGAGGATTTCTCGGGGATACCCATCGATCCCCGATCCATAAGGCTCTTTGCGACGTCCCCTGGATTTTGGTAAGACACTTCTTTTAAATATTAAGGATAGTGGGTTAGAGTCCCACCGGTATTGTTTGGGGTTAGAGTCCCCCCGAGTGGGTTAGAGTCCCACCGGTATTGTTTGGGGTTAGAGTCCCCCCGAGTGGGTTAGAGTCCCACCGGTATTGTTTGGGGTTAGAGTCCCCCCGAGTGGGTTAGAGTCCCACCGGTATCGTCTGCCTGTCAGACGCGGCGAAAGCTGCGCAAGGTTGGACAAAAGGATCCTGAAGGAAGTAGAAGCCTAGGCGTCTGCCCGTAAGACATAAGCGAAAGCTATTGCTGGGTTGGACAATTTGGGAGTGGGTTAGAGTCCCACAACTTTTGAGGATTCTGGGTTAGAGTCCCAGCTTCAAAAGCATTTTGGAAATTTTGGGTTTGAGTCCCAAATTCTGAAGAAAGAAAAAAAAAAAAAAAACAAAAACAAAAAGAAAGAAAGAAAAAAAAAAAAGGAAAAAAAAAAAAAAAGGAAAAAAAAAGGAAAAAAAAAGGAAAAAAAAAAAGTGAGATATATTGTGTACTTGGAAGTATCGTGAGTGTTGTAAGTGTGGGATGTGCAATTGAGCATGAAGTGAGTCTTGGCAACGATTGTAGTGTTTCTTATTGAAGTTGGAAGTTATAAAGTGTGAATATATTTGTTGGTTAATAATCTTGCCAGGGGATATTGGTTATGACTCTTGCTTAGGGAAGTCGGCTTTGTCCGTGCCCTAGGCAAGTAGGTGGACTCCATTACCTGGCAACAATTGTTATTTGTATTTATTTAATATCTGGTGTTTGATATATGTATTTGGTATTTGAAACTTTGTATTTGATATTTGGCATTTGGTATTTGGTTTGGTATTTAACATCTGACAATTGATTATTGATTTCTGATATTTGTTATATATTTAATAGATATTTAGTATTGGGTATAAACATAATGGCATTTGCCAAATTATTTAAGAGTAAGAATATGGGAAATTTGTCCACTGATGGAAAGATACCGAAAACATCTCCGTTGGGATGCTTGTTGGCACATTAGGGTGAATTATATGATGATTTACGTAAAAATCAAATGATTGAATATTGTAATCATTGGTGGCCTCTGTATACATTAGAGGATCAGGAAAGGTAGCCCGTGAATGGGACACTGAATTATAACACCATTCTGCAGTTAATGTTGTTTTGTAGAAGAGAGGGGAAATGGAGTGAAGTACCTTATGTGGATTTATTTTTTTTACTTAAGACAGAGACAAGATTGGCAGAATGAGTGCAAGCTAGTTAGTAGGGACAATTTGGTAATGGCTATAACTTTTGATAATAAGAAAGAGAAGAAATGTTGTCTGGCATGTGATATTGCCCCCAAAGAAGATGAAGGGCCAGAGTTGGATATATCCCCTCCCAGGAGAGGAAGGAATTGGGGGTGAGAGCATAGGGAACAGATGGAAGAAACAGAAAGCAGCGGAATAGAGGATACAGGGGAAGGACCGTCTGAAGTTGTGATTCATACCCCCATTTCTCGAAGAACCTGACAGCAGGCACAAACAATAGCTCCCTTGAGGCAGAGAGTTAGTAACAATGGACCAGTGTATGTAAAAGTGCCCTTTTTGGTTGTGGACTTGATGGCTTGGAAGCAGGCAGCTGGAGTATATAGAGAAGATCTTGAGAGAGTTGGCAGAGTAGTGGATACTATAATTAAAACGCAGAATCCAGACTGGAGTGATTTACAGGTGATCTTGGATAATTTATTGGATGATACAGAAAAGCAGATGGTACTAAAAACTGGCAAAGCACAGGCAGAAGTGGCAGTATTGAGTGGCACAATAGGTGGAACATTAGAACAGAATTTTCTGTCTGGGGATCCGCAGTGGGATCCAAATAACGTGGAACATAAAGAAAGGCTGAGTCGGTATCAGAAATAGATTTTATATAGAGTTAAAC
This sequence comes from Aquila chrysaetos chrysaetos, assembly GCF_900496995.4. Classification (NCBI taxonomy): domain Eukaryota; kingdom Metazoa; phylum Chordata; class Aves; order Accipitriformes; family Accipitridae; genus Aquila; species Aquila chrysaetos. The sequence continues at coordinate 4,281,638 of NC_044006.1, forward strand.
ATGCTATCTTTGAATTGGTCTAAATTATATGAGGTGAGACAAGATAAGAATGAATCTCCCTCAGCGTTTCTGGAAAGATTGAAGGAAGCTGCCAGAAAATATACTGATTTAAGAATAGAAACAGAGGCGGCTCAGATACAGTTGGCTTTGATTTTTATGGGGCAGTCGGCACCAGACATAAGAAAGAAACTTCAGAAGCTGGAGGGAGAGGATTCAAGGAGTTTGAATAAAATGTTGGAGACAACATGGAAAGTATATAATAACAGAGAAAAAGAGGAAAGGAAAATTAGAGAAAATAGATTATTGGCCTTAATGACAGGAACAACAGACAGAGGATGAGGTAGAAGAAGACGACGAAGTGGCAGTAGACGGAGAGAATTTATGAATTTTAGCAATCAGAATTTTAACACCCCCTTAGGAGTGAATCAGTGTGTTTTGTGTCGGGAAGAAGAACATTGGAGAAAAGATTGTCCTAAAAATGTGCAGTGATCAAGAGGAAATATTCAAAAGAAGGTAGCCAGAATGATAGTTTTAGATGAATGAAGGGGACCGGAGGGGAACCCAGCTGAGCCTCTGGTTATAATTAAGCTGAGAGAAAAAGAAGTCAAATTTTAATAGATACAGGAACGACATTTTCGGTATTAAATACTTGTAAAGGAAAAATTAGAACAAAAACAACAAACATAGTAGGAACAACAGGGAAAGAAGAAAACAGACCATTCCTGCAACCTCTGAATATGAAATTTGGAAATAAAATAATTACACATGAATTTTTGTATGTACCAGAATGCCCGATACCCTTGTTAGGAAGAGATTTGTTATCTAAATTAAATGCACAAATTGTTTTTAAGAAAGGAGAACTCTTTTTGAAGATACCTGAGTCAAAAACAGGAGAAATCCTAATGATACAAGAAAAAGTGGAGGAGCAAGAAATTCCACCAGAGGTGGATTTTGCAGTGATCCCTACAGTGTGAGAAACAGATATTCCTGGTAAATCAAAATTAACAGCACCTGTAAAAAAAAAGAGATCTAAAAAAAAAAAAAAAGATGCAAGAACAGTAAAAATTAAACAATACCCAATTAAACCAGAAGTTAAACAAGAGTTAAAGAAATTGATTGACAAATTTTTGAAGTATAAAATTTTGGAGGAATGTGAATCTGAATATAATACTCCTATTTTACCAGTTAGAAAACCCTCGGGAGAATACAGGTTAGTGCAAGATTTGAGAGCAGTGAATCAAATAGCCAAAGACATATATCCTGTGGTTACAAATCCTTATACATTGTTAACAGCGTTAAAGGAGACTCATCAGTGGTTTACAGTGCTTGATCTAAAAAAAAAAAAATGCTTTCTTTTGCATACCCTTGGAGAAGAAAAGCAGAAAGTTGTTTGCTTTCGAATGGGAAAATCCAGAAACTGGGCAAAAGATGTAGCTGACATGGACAAGACTAACCCAAGAATTTAAAAATAGCCTGACAATTTTTGGAAACCAACTGGCAAAAGAGCTTGAAATCTGAAAACAGGACAAACCAAGGCCTGAACATTTACTTCTACAATATGTGGATGACATATTGATTGCTACAGAAGAAAGATCTACCTACATACAGATAACCATTGATGTCTTGAATTTTCTAGGACTAAATGGGTACAAAGTATCCAGGAAAAAAGCCCAAATAGCATGTCAAACTGTGATATATCTGGGCTTTGAGATTTCAAAAGGACAGAGACAATTAAGAAAAAATCGCAAAGAAACCATCTGTAGTATACCTGAGCCGAAAAATATTCATGAACTTAGAACATTCTTGGGAATGGCAGGGGTGGTGTCATCTTTAGATCATGAATTGTAGTCTAATAGCTAAACTGTTATATGAGGCCCAAAAGAACTCTTCCTTTGTGTGTGGTCCAAAACAGCAAAGGGCCTTTACAGAGTTAAAACGCGCTTTAATGTCTACACCTGCTTTAGGCCTCCCTGATTTAACTAAAAGTTTTCAGCTGTTCGTTCATGAAAGACAACACCTGGCACTTGGTGTGTTAACCCAGAAGATGGGGAGCTGGAAACGACCAGTCGGCTACTTCTCCAAACAACTGGACACAGTGAGTAAAGGGTGGCCAAATTGTCTTAGAGCAGTGGCTGCAACAGTGATGATTATACAAAAACCTCGGAAATTGACTTTGGGAAAAACAATAACAATCTATGTCCCACACATGGTGAAAACTGTTCTATAACAAAAGGGGGGATACTAGCTATCTCCGAGCAGAATGATGAAGTACCAAGTAATATTAACTTAACAAGATAATGTAATTTTAAAAGCAACTAACCTGGCAAATCCAGCTGTGTTTTTAAGTTCCATACAGGAAGAAGGACAATTGGAACATGATTGCCTGGCTGCTATTGAGTATGTTTATTCCAGTCGTGAAGATTTGAAGGATGTACCATTGGAGCGACCGGACTGGGAACTGTATACAAATGGTAGCAGCTTTGTAGAACAAAGAGTTCGATACGCTAGATATACGGTAACAACAGACACCACAGTTATAGAAACAGAAGCATTGCCAAGTACCACCTCAGCTCAGAAAGCAAAACTTATTACTTTGATTCGAGCTTTAGAACTAAGTGAAGAGAAGAAAGTAAATATTTGGATAGATTCAAAGTATGCTTTTGGAGTGGTACATGTCCATGCAGCATTGTGGAAAGAAAGAAGATTATTGTCCTCCCAGGGATCAAATATTAAACACCAAGATGAAATTTTACAATTATTACAAGCAGTTCAGAAACCAGATCAGGTAACAATCATACACTGTAAAACACATCAAATTAGAAACACAAAGAAAATCACTGGAAATAATTTAACCGACCAAACGGCAAGAAAGGTAACAAAAAAACGAGCATTGCAAATAGCATTAATTCCCTCCAAAACAGTAACTCTCCCTAGAGAAAAACGAAAATACTCAGAGGAAGATGATAAGCTAGGTCAATTATTAAATGCTAAGAAAAACCTAGCCAGATGGTGGGTAACACCTAAAGGACAGGTAGTAGTAGTTCCACCCTTTTTGATGAGAAAAATAATTCAAACAAAGCATCAGGAGTGTCACTGGAGAACAAAGGCCTTAGTAACTTCTTTACAAAAACAAGTGGTATCACTCAGAATGTTAGGAATAGCTAAAAAAAAAATAACTGCAAAATGTGAAGTATGTTTGAAAAATAATCCAATAATCAGGAAAAAAGTTCAAAGGGGTCGAATAAAATCTAGTACAGAACCTGGAGATTATTAACAAGTAGATTTTTCAGAACTACCTAGACAGAATGGGTATCGGTACATCCTGATCGGAGTTGATACTTTTACAGGATGGCCAGAAGCTTTTCCCTGTCGTTCCACACGAACAAAGAAAGTAGTAAAATGGTTACTACGAAAAATAATTCCAAGGTTTAAAGTTCCTATTAGAATTTCTTCTGACAGAGGTCCACACTTTGTTGCAGAAGTGGTCCAAAATGTTAACAAAATTCTGGGTATCACATGAGATTTGCATACCCCATGGAGGCCACAATCCAGTGGGAAAATAGAAAGAATGAATCAAACCTTTAAAAGACAAATAAGCAAAATTTGTCAAGAGACTAATTTAAAATAACCTCAAACACTTCCATTGACATTATTACGAATCAGAATACAGCCAAAGAGTGGAACCTCAGTCAGTCCTTATGAATTATTATATGGGAAACCTTATGAATCTCCAGAACCAAACCCGAACATGTATGTAAAAAGAAAACAAGATGTGTATAACTATTTGCTTTCCTTAGGAAAAACTTTGACTGCAATTCGGAGAACAGTGGTGTGGAATAGACCATTATCCCTGGAAGTTTCGGTGCATAACTTACAACCAGGAGACTATGTCTATGTGAAAACGTGGACTTCCGAACCCTGCAGGAACATTGAAAAAGACCCTTCCAGATACTGCTAACCACCTTCACAACTATTAAAATTGCAAAATCAGATGTTTGGATACACTACATTCAAATAAAGAAAACACCTACTCCATGAAAAATTATTAGCCGGGATCCAAAAACTTTAAAACTGACTCTGAAACATGTCTAATTTTTCATATCTGTTTGTGTTTGTTCTTTTATATTAGTTCAGCAGATAATGATAGTAGAAACCTGGACTGATTTGATAATCAGGAACAAAAGACAAGTAGAAACAAAACAATTGATTAGCATTCCTGAAAAAAATGTCTGAAGAAACAATTTACCAATAGAATTACAGTAAATTGCATGATCATGAGAAAAGTTCCAATTGTTCCACCAGAATGCAGTCCACCACCAGTATATACCGAAACAAATATTGACTCTCAGAATAATAATAAATAAATATTAGATAGATGATGTGAAAGTATTGAAATAATTTTCAACACTTTCAAAGGGGGGAAATGTTACTGATTTGTTATTAATTTGTTATTAGTTAGAATTAATCATATTTAGTTTTAATATTTTAGCAAAATCATATGTATGTTGTATTTTATATATTTAACCACCAACCAGTGTCTGCTGTGAAATCCCCTGTATAGCCCCGTATCAAGGCCAGAGAAATTGGCTAAAATCATCTAGTAGGAACATTCAGAACTTAGAGAACAGGATAAAGAAATACCTGACAACGGGGTGGTGTAAGAGTTGTCAGTACGTTACCTGACAACGGCCTGTTTGGAACGCAGCGGCCGATCCCCAAAGATAGAATGTGCAGTACAAGGCTCCTGGAAGGTCCCTGGCTAGAGCCGTTAGAGATAACTGCATAGCTACTGTCAAAAAGGATGGATTGCACCTGTTGCCATAACATCGATGAAGAAATCATAAACTCTAGACGAACTTTACTTCATTATAATACCAAAACACACCTCCTGGTCAAAAGCTACCCGCCTCCAAGACTTACCACGCCTCGGAGAGACCTTCACTACGCCTGCGTAAAAGATATTCACATATGCTAATGATTTCCCAAAAATCTAATGAATATGTATAACTTTTCTTGGAAATCTAATGAATATGTATCGATAAGTCTTAATATAAGGTGTATTGTTTTGAAGACAGGTGTGCGTGGTTCGTGAGAGGACTCGCCCGCGCACCCGGCCGTCAATAAAGAAGTGTCTGCTTATCTACACCAAATTGGTGTTGATAAGTTCTTCATTCCGAGCTTTTCGGTAACAATATCGCACTCACTACCTACGAGCCGTTGTCAGGCGTAATGATGTTCGTAAAGCTACTGGAAGTCTTAGAAAGAAAAGTCCGACGCGTGCAGAGAGTGCTCTAGCTCGTTTTGCTGACACTGCAGTGAAGGAGGTTCGAATGCAGATGCGTGAACCACCTCCCGCAGCCCAAAGCTCACGGCTCTGTCCTTTGCACGGCCCTTGAAAAATACCCTGTACAGAAACGGGACAACAGGGAACAGGATGGGAAACATGACGTCTCCCAGCGGTGTCACCCCCTGAGGTACTTACTTAGTAAAATAATGATGCAGATCAAGATGGCGATGATGGCACCCGTGCCCAGCCCCGCTGCAGCCACCGCCCCGATGGTGGTGCAGTCGCCATTCTCGTCGCACGGGCACACCTTCACTTTGATAACGGATGTGTTGTACAAGGGGGGGTTTCCTGAGTCCGTCACGATGATCGGCACATCATACACACCCGCTTCCAGGTACATGATTCGTAAACTAAGCTGGGCGTAATCGCCTGGAGAGACCAAGACAGACAGACAGATGACAGACACTCTGGCAGAGCCTTGCAGCCACGCTTGTACAGGCAGGGCTCCTCTGCCAGAGCAGTCTTCTGAGTTCTGAAGAAGAGGCTATCGACAACACACCTGGGCAGGACAGCTTCAGACTTCTGCCCCAACAGTTTGGTCAACAATCGGCCTGTCTTTGCAAAATACCGTGTGTTTTCACTGCTGCGCTAACCTACCTCGATGCCGTTTGCAAATCCAGCTGCATGCGTTTAAAATGGCATGAAATGCAAATACTAAAGCATGGATGATGTTCCCTGGGTCTGGGCTGCCCCTGGCTACTGTGCGGGCTCTCTACTCGCCCACCCTCCCACCTTGGGATTTTTGGGAAGCCCTTCGCCCAAGGGAAGGCGAGTGTCTCGCCCTTCGAGACACTCAGCCAGGTAATCCTTCTCGTGTTCCCTCCCATTGCAATACAAGAGCTGCGGGACTGAGCCCCGAGCTGCGAGGGCACAAGCTGTTGCCCCTGGCCTGGCAGAAGGTGCCAGACCTCAGCGAGAGGGACCAGCTTTGAAGCCAAACCAGCCCATGGCTCCATGGTATTTTCCATCCTCTGCTGAAAGTACCAATAAGAGGAGCAATTAGGGCCATTTGTGGTTGCATGCTGCAATATAAAAATCCTTCACATACTGGTAATCTTCACACTTACCTAGCCCTCCTGGTTCCATGGTAAATTAAAAGGCTGCCTTTATGCAATTATGGTCAGAGAAATGAACATTGATCCTGATTGTGGCTTATGACAATTACACTGGAACATAAGGAAGACTGATAATAGCTTTTTTCCCCTTGGCCATTATGGATGATTTATACTCTGTTCACTACTGATAACTGTTCATAATTATGAACTGCATTAAAAAAAGCCAAGTGCCAAGGCTCTTAGAGTTATGCTGCAGGTCTGATACAAATCATTTCTGATTAACTATCTTGTCTATAATGTCAGCCATAATGTGCTTTAAAAAATAAAAATCAGATAAAAAAGTAGGAAAGTTTGGAAGTTTGAAACCGCACGTGGCCTCATTAGTGAATCAGAGTCCAAATGTCCTCAGGATTGCCTGCCCCATTTACCATTCAGCCGTGTTATGGTCCAGTTCTTCCTCACCGCAGATGGCACACTTGGCAGCTCGAAGACAAAGGGCCCAACGTTTGGATCAATGTCAGCATCCGCGGCGGTTATGTTGATGACATTCAGGTTTGGCTTTTCACAGATCTGTGCCTCCTTTGGCAGGAGCTCAGGAGCATTATCGTTGATGTCGATTAGGTAGATCTGCAGAGTGCCAGTGCCGCTTGCGGGGGGTATACCTGAACGGGAGAGGCAGAGCCGAACATGGACTGATGACCATCACTCGCGAAGCAGTGGGAATGACAACTCCGTGGACCAGCCCCCTCTCTGCCTTCCAATTCAATAAACCAGGATTTTCACCCTCCCTCCTTGGACCTTATTAGGGACATACTGCACTTTCATGGTCCTTTGCTTTAAGAGGTATTATTAAAACTTCCCAAAGCCTCCTAATGTTGCTGTTTTTTGCTCCTGCAGAACATGGAGGTTGAGTTCTGCAGATTTGTAGCCTACGGCAATGTCCTTAGTCAAACTCTAAAAATACAAGGAGGTGATGCCAAGCTGCTAGTGTAAATTTTGGTAATGGCTGTTTTGAAGAGGAAAAACCATTAGAAAGACAGCTAACAAGAGGAAGAAGAGGGCTTGGAGGGAAGAAGAAAAGTAAGTAGTGCAATCCATGGGTCAGCATTTACTGTAGCACTCGCTGGCCAGTTTTTAGATTTGCAGACTATTACACTGCTTCAAAGAAAGCCCAACTATCCAGCCCATCCCATAGTCAGCCCTAGCTTTAGCGGTGAAAGGTCCTTGCTCAAAGCCTACAGTATGGGCTAACCATCGCCAAACGCGTTGGGTGATGCTGTGTCCCAATATTCAGTTCTTCATCCTCTCTACATTTGTCCCAACCAGCAGGGATGCCACAGCACAGCAGTCTTGGTCCTCCAGCCCCTTATGGATGAGGAGCCACATTTGTCTGACTAATGACCGCTTACTTGAAGTAATACCTGCTCTGGCAAGAGAGAACAGCCTTCCCAGAAATGGCACGGTATTTTTAATTTCTCTCCCCACACATACATCTGGCAGCTCCATCTTGGCCTGCCCACCGCCTCCCTTCTCAGGCAGCATTGCTTCAGCAATTCTTTTTTAAGTTTGTATTTTCAGTCCTGGCTCTTCCTCCCAGTGCTGGATATAAAGCTACACAAACCAGTTCCCCACTAAGCTTTCAAATGTTACTTCTGCTTCCACAGACTTGCCTTCCTACATTCCTTTCTCATTTCTGCTCCATTTTTCAAGGGAGCCTTGAAAACTCTGAAGGAGCCCTGAAAAGCCTTCTTTCATGGTTCCTACCTAAGCTCTTCAATCATTGATCTCATCCTTTCATCTAATAAGCACGGGGTAGGCTTCCCCCTAAAACAATGTCTTTGATCAGCCTCGAAAGTTTCTGGAGAGACAGACAGCCCATCAGGATACTGGGGCTGAACATGAAAACTGACTTTCGGGACCAAGCAAAGTGATTTCACTGTTTTCATGTTACTCGGAGTATCTTCTGGGATGAATGCAAGGCCCACACTCTAACCTCTGAGATAGACTGAACGCAAACTAGCAGTCCTGAGAGGCACTAACTGGCATGTGGCTGAAACAACCTGCAATTGCTGCACGTACAAATGCAGTTTTGTAGGGCTATTGGGTATTGCTGGGCTCCGGTTCCTGGTGTTTTTGGTTCTTTGTGCTCCTGAGTGCAGTTCTGGGGCAGTCTCAGGAGAAAGGAAAAGCAAACAATTCTTTAAATGTCCAAGTACTACAAACCATGGAACATTTCAAATTATTTCAGCTATCTTATGTGCAGAGAGCAAGGACATGGAAAGAGCAGGTATTGATGTACTACAAAGGATCCTTGGACTTAATGCTCCAGAGATGAGGACTACCATAGTAACCCGACGCCAGTGGAGAAATTGGTCTACTCCCTGAAATTAAGATTGAAATACTAATGACATTATTCCAAAAGAAAGAGGAATGTACAACTGCCACATCTGCATTTAACTGTTGCATTCCGCATCATTGCCTTTTTCACAGTGGCACAGTCGGCACTCCTGGAGCGAGGTACAAGCCAACTGGCTTTCCAGTTCAGCTGCAAGCAGGAGTCACTCCCATCCTGCTTGTGCAAAAATTTCTAAGGAACTTGGGCCACTGTCTTGACAAATAATGGCAGAAATTAAGTAAACTGTGCCTGTGGCTAACCGGCATCTTCTTGTCGTTGTGTGCCTGCAGAAAAGGAGGAACCTGCAGGCAGGGTCACCAATGCAGCCTGGTTTCCTACAGGATTGGGCCCCAAAGGTGAGTTCCCATGGGGTGCTCTGACATAGAGGAAGGGGTAGGACCCTCCTTCCTTCAGTTACAGAGTCTCTCTCCCCTACTCATCTCCCTGGTTTATGAAACCTGTTGGAACATGATGTATTTGAGTTCTCAGCTTCCCTGTGAGATTGGTTGAAATTGGCTGAAGGGTTTAGACACTGCCAGTCTTCACACTTGTGTAGACACAGTGCGATCCAAGAGCCTCTCCCTCCTGGGAAACCAGGCTACAAATATGCTGTTGATTAGGATTCCCCTTCCCCCCACCCCTTACACTGCAGTCAAAACTTTTCTTAAAGTGAGTATCTCTGCACTGTAGCCCAGGGAGAGAAAGAGAGCGTGTCCAAGGAGTATTTGGCTAAACCTTATCATATACTGAAAACAGCAAAAAGAACTTCAAGGAAACATGATGATGCTGCTTCTTCAAGAAAGAAAGAAAAATCCCCACCAAAACCCCCAACCCAAAGCCTTTCTTTGATAAGTACGTGATGCCGGAGAACCTGGAACTTGGGAGAAATGTGGAAAGAGTCTATTACCCTAGATAAACTTTAGCTGTTATCCTAAGCACTCTAGACAGAATTTTAAACAAGGTGCTGCTTTATGTGCATGTTAATGGCTGCAATATACCAGTGATAGATTAATTTTTCAGAATAAAGAGATTTACCTAGGTCCTCACTTTCTGACCTGCTGAATGATGGATGTGGAAGCGCGGATGCACTGCAGCATCAGCACCGAAGCCAAGGAAAGGGGTTAACTCCAAATCACATTGTACTAAGTGCCCGGGATTTGCAAGGTCAGATGGTGAGGAGTAGTTTGACGGGTTCAAGCTCTACCACTGCTTTTGTGAATAGCCTCACAAATAGCCAACTCCTTTGACCTGTTTTGCCCTGCGGCTCTTGCAGATGAACCTGCTAGATCCCCTTGAGACTATTTTGGATTTCACTGCCCTGGCTGCCTTCACAGAGGGGAAGCTTAGGATGGGGCTGTGGGACCACACCAGTCTTACCACTGATGGCACAAAGAAGGGCCAGAATTTGCTTCTGGGTACTGCTACTCGGCATTGAAACTCTTCCAAGAGTTTGCCTTGCCCCTGTGACCCAGGATGCAATGACTCAAGTGAAGCCTGAAACCCCAGAGGGAGCAAGTTTTCATTAGCCCCGCAAGCACCACCGTATCTGCTCGTAATGGACGTGGCACCTTCAGCCTGAGGGACGACAAGAGCTAACACAAACACTGTCCTGAGAGCACCTACAGACTGAGCAATACACTTAGGTGCTCACAGCCAAGCCTAGACTCAATTTTGTTGCTGAAACATGGCTCTGGTTTGATGTGAGCACTCAGCACCCTGCAGGGGGAAGACGTGGGTCGGAGAGGGGGGCAGAAGGCCCTCTCCTTGCCCAGGGAAGCTACTGAGCCCTCCACAAAGCCTTTTCCAACCGGAGGAACCGACGAATGAAATAACAGCATGACCACATTTAGGTACGGTTAGCAAAAAAGTCATCAACTCCTCCTAATCAGAATTAGGAACAGGAATCCAGGGCAGCAGCAATGGACCTCTTGCCCTTGAGTGAGGCCAGCGCTGAGGTTCACAGTGCTAATTTGACCAAAAGCACTGTGTGATCTTTAATGAGCAGAGAAGAGCAAGCCTTAACAGGACTTCTCCGTGAGAAGATCTGTACTGGCCTCAGCAACTTTGATAAAAAAATACACCAGCATCCAGACACTCTGATGATGGCTGGACGTTTCAGAAATGGTAGTGGACAGAGAGAGATTAGCTCCAATGACAGACAGACAGACACCTTTCATGAAAGCCACGGCAGCTCAATAGATTGGCTTATTTTTAATACCCTCCTGCCATCCCCTACAATTATTTCTGGTTTCCTGATGGAAGGCTTCCTGAATGCTCTGATCACTGCCTTTGGGACGATTACCAGGACCGATGTGTTCGGCAGCCCTTGGAGAGCACATCCCTTTGATATTTTTTCAAGTTCAGGCTACACCGCTACACTGAACTCCCCAAATCGATTTTCCATTTGCCCTCCCTTTCCCTTAATAACACTCTCCGTATACTGTGCACATTTAATTTACTCCAGCAATTTCCCGTCCCACTTTCACATTTTTGACCATAAAAACCTGGGAAAAAGATAACTTATACTGACAACTCTGTCAGGGCATCATTTCTCTTAATGCATCACATTAGAGTCTTATTGAAGCATGAACAATGTGAAGCCTGGGCTCACCGTTGTCAGCCGCCAAGAATGTGGCCTCGTAGACATTATTCTTAATGTAGTCTGACTCTCGATCAAGGACAGCAGCGGTAGTGATCTGACCATTTGTGGCATTAATGTTCAGCCAGTTTGCAGGATCTGACAGCTTAGAGTATCTACAGAGAAAGGAAATAAATACATGGCAGTCTTTTCACTGACATATCCTTAATATTGCTTGAAATAAGGTTTTTCTGGACTCCTGACCCATGATTCAAAGGACCTTTGGATAACTGGTTCTGTTGACAAACAAAATGCTAATTGAGTATCTGTTTTTTGACCTCTGCAATTATTCAATTTTTCTATTTCTTTCATTTTAAAGGTTTTTCTTTCCACTAAGTGCCACTTACATGCCAGCTTCCTGCTGCTGGGAGTGGACATAGCCTGAGGTCTCTGCAGCTGAGGAGAAATGGGGTCTGCAATGACCACTGCATTCATATGCCTGAATTAGAGGATGGATTCCTGCTCTCTCCTTCTCTTAACATTGCCCTTCCTAAACCAGCTCTTGCTCTAAAGCCGTGGATATCGCTGTTTTCTGCCCATCACTAATAAACAACAGTTTGGCAAATACCCCACTGGAAGAACGGCAGTTTTCAGGCCACTCTTTTGTATCAGAATGGCATCTTCAGCAGCAATTGCCCTGGGGGATGCTATAATGGGAAGCCACAGCTGTATTAAGGCGTGGACTCGAGGGGGAAGCAGTTTCAGGTCTGCTCTCCCCAAACATTTTTATATGTTCCTGAAATAGCAGGTGAGATGATCCTATGCATGTGGGAGGTTCAAAGAGAGCAGTGACAAGGGGGTCCCCTTGGCAGTCCCCAGCGTGCCCCGGGCTGGAAGGACCCAACGGCAGACTTGCCTCCCAACTACTCAGTCAACTCACAGCCCACGTCTGTTCACGTCCTACGCAGCCAGCTATGAACGTGGTTTGTTTGGGGCAAACTTTTTGCATGTTCTCCAGATCAACGTGTTCTGTTTACCTTTCTCACTTGCTTGTTTTCTTCGTTTTATTTTATTCATTGCTTTTGATTTCTACTTCTCAGTTTTGTACAGTTTGAGTGGAGATGGACCCTTATTACCTGAACTGGAAGCTAATAAATGGCCAAACTATAAATTACTGAAATAAGCAAAAAGCTGAGCTTATTTCACACGTAACTCAGAGCTGCTGATAGTTTTATATAAACTTTTTGTAGTTAGATATGCAGGAAGAAGAACTGCTGGCTTCTGGTGGATATTCCTTTCCAGAAATGGGCTGTTTGAAGCTGAAATTCAAAGTGAAACTTGAGCTGCGTCAATCTGTGTGAGCAGGAAAGCAACACACAGCTGCACAAGCCCCTGCCAAAGGAAAGAATTACATTTCATGGAGCTAGACTCTTCGGGATGTTTTCATTTCTTTTTAATATCGCTGCTGTGAGTCTCCTGCCCTTTCTCTGCTAAATGACCAGGGATCCAGTTTCAAAGCTGGCTTTGTGAATGTGTCTGTGGCTAATGAGGATAACTTGAGGTGTGACACTGGCCATGCCAAGCTGTGCCTTACTGGAGATGCTCCTGCTTCCTTATCTTCTATTTGTAAAAACTCTATTTCATCAAAGACTATTTAGAGAGAGACTGAAACCTGTATGCAGGGCTCTAGCAGCTGGATCAGCTCTCTGTGAAGTGCTTATCATGGATCTGTACGCTTAGCTTTTTGGGTATCTTTTCTCCTAACTCACCAATGCCAACTGTGAAGAAAAAACCCCAAATATCCTTTGCATAGCTCACGCAGACAGGACCCCAACAATACCCCACTGCTTCTTGTGAAGCCTTGGTGTTGGGCTGTCCCGATGAAAAGGGGGTAAGAGAGATTGTACTTGGCTTTGAAAATGAAGTGCTGGCAGGTACACAAAATGTGTGTCCTGGAAGCCCCAGGAAAAAAACCCTCAAGTAATTGGCTGTTCATATTCACAGAAAGTCTTACAAGACCCTGCACACACACTGTGCGATGACAGGAATGGCTCAGCAGAGCCGGTCCTTCTCCCAGAAACAGCAGATGCTCGTTTGGATTATAGGTCATCCACCTCCGGGTTAGAGGGAGTATTCAATCAGAAATGAGCCGTTTTCTCCCCTGAAAACCAGACGTTTGGTACAGACGTTAGGGAAATAAAAACCCTTCAAAGGCCAATATTTCAAAAAGAATATAAGAAAAATTGGCTTGTTAGTTAGGATGGTCTCCTTCCTCAAAAGTCACAATACCTGTCTAAAGACAACAAGATGAGGCAGTGAATAAACTATCATTTTCTAGACCAGACAGCTCTGTGCCAGGTGAAATATTTCAAACTCTTCCTGACATGAAATGTCACAACTGATATAAGTTTAAGTGGCCTCGGCTGTGGTCATGTCGTACACTCAGGTTTTGCCAAAAATGCTATGGTCCTTACAGACTGCGAGTAAAAAAGAAACAAAATTCCGTGGATTTAGAAGTATCCAAGAGCAGGAAACGCATTTCCCGTCTGCACAGACGGAGGCTGAAATACTTGTGAAAGGTGTCATGAGGACTCATTTTCACACACACTTCTCTGTGGGAAGGCGTGTGAGTCGGGGTCCTGGACCGTTGATTCAATCCCCAGTCTGCCCAGGTGGGACAAAACACAGTGAGTGACACCCTCCCGGTTGCAGAATCGGTCAGACTAAATCCGATCTTAAATTGCTTAGATTGAGCACCTGACTTTTAGAAGGCTAAAATTTTGCCATCTGAATCTCATTCCTGGGGAAAGCAGCTAACAAGGAGGTTATGTTTGGCAGGTGGTCTGAAGGTCAGAACAAATCTTGCTAACGGCAGGGCAGGCAAGGGCTGCTGGGGTGCCCGATATGGACCGGCATTAGTCAGATAAAGACCGGGTGCCAATGGCACGTGCATGGGTGTTTGACTGCTCAGGCAATACTTAACTATATGACATCTTAAAAGCCTGTTCAGCAGCTGCTTGTAACCAAGCGAGCCTTGCTCTGAACGGGCTGACAGCTCCTCTCACACTGCGCTTTTTAAGCCAGGTTGAACCTAAATCCTCTGGAAGCAACAAAAGACATGATTAAAAATCCTAGTCATTCCTTTTGGAAATCTAACCCTTGCCCTTTCTGTGCCTCGGTTTCCCCCTTGTAAAACAGAAATAACAAGGCTGCCTTTTCCTAAACCTCTGTGTTTATAACGTGCATGAACAACATAGGTCAAAGCATCCTTGACGAGGCAGAGACAAAACACTCAGTACAACGCAGCCCTGACCTCTGTCTTTGGAACAACGCAGGGACACCTTGCTATCGACTGCTTGCATTTCAAGCTGTGAACTGCCCCTCCGCATGCCAGTAACGTGGAATTCAACTCTGTCTGCCCTCCCGGACCCAGCTGCTCGGAATCTGGCTTACCTGGAGCGGGGAGGATTGCGAGTTTACAAGCTTGCACGATACTCTGCAGGCCCTCGACTGAGGGTGCCAGTCCCTGCCAAGCATTTTACTCATATCACATCACTTAGTTTGTGAATTAGCTTTCAGCTGCTTTGCTCCCCAAACTTCTGCAGCTGATATCCCCCTCCTGTACACGAGCTCACTTGGCTGCCTGGTCTCCCACCTTACTGCCTGCTGCATGAAGCGATCAGGATCCACCGCTGAAAATGTCGTCAGGACTGTCCCCGTAGGCACCCCTTCCTCCAGCCTGATTAATTTGTGGTTCGTTGGGAAATACGGTGCTTCGTTGACATCTGTGACTGAAATGGTGACTCCTGCTGTTGACTGGAAGGACATCTGGATGCCACTGGCCAGGGGAGCTTGGTTTGATACCATCACTGTCAGCATGAAAGCTCTGTTCATCTCGTAATCGACTGCCTAAGACAAAGAAACAAGCAAGTATAGAGCCAAGCAGAGAATAAATTCCACCTTCTGGCTGAAAGCTGCAAGATTTAGAAGGCAGATGATATCAAAGTCATTGCCTCATCTCGTTGCCTCCTGAGCTCAGTCCTTTTGAAGGTGTAAATCCAGACCAGCTTCAATCCGGTGGAGGATTTGGCCTTCCAGTATTTGGAGGGTCAAATAGTTAAAAAAACCCCCACAAAGTAAAAATTGCAAACAGCAGGGAGGATTTGCCCTGTGTTTTGTTCCAATGCTAACTGGTTTCCAATAAAGAACCTGCCTGTGTTAGTTGAGCATTGAATGAACAAATCCACCAAGGGCTGCTCTAAATGCAACAGGTAGAGCTTGCTAAGAGGGACTGGACAGGTACTTAGCAGTGCTATTAGCATTTAAAGCTGCTGACTAAGTAACTAGGACGGTCTGTGCGGAGCCACGAGCCTGAAGTTCTCTTCATTTTTCCTCTTAAGTGAGTTTATAAACAAAGGTGAAGCTGCAAGAAACACCACCTCGTCCGGTTTAATCAGGCGGTCCTTCCAGTGGGACCTCTCATCCTCTTGCAAGGCGCCTCGTGATCTCCTGAGGTTGCCTGCACACTCCTACAGCCGGGTTTTGCTGTTGAGTGGCCACAGATCTCTTTTCAACATGTACATAAAGACTATGTGTCTTAGGAGCCAGAAGGAGTGAAAAGCCTTTGCTGGCAAAACTGACTGAACCGCAGTATAAAAATAATTTCTAAACCATCCCACTAATTATTATGAGGGAAGTCGCTAATCATCTGCCAGGGAGGCTTGAGTTATGCAGGATCACACCTCTGCTTGTTAAAAAATGCTTTACCGTAATTTATAAATTTAGAAGCGTAACCATTCTCCCTAATACATTCTCCAGCGCTGAGTCTGCAAAGCGTACTCTCACGGTGTAAAATGCCACGGTTACATTGACTTCGGTAGAGCTGTACTGATTTACATCAGCAAAATCTGGCTTCCATGTTCTGTTTAAAACCCAGTATTGTCAGGAGAGAAATCAAATCATAGGAGGCTACATGAGAAAAACAAATTTCAGGGGCAAAAGGTAAAACAGTGAAATCTCTGTTCGATTGAAGTGCAAATGTTCCTATTGCTAAATGGTTTCCTGACAGGCAGGGCCAACATTTAATAAATAAAAGGATGCATAAAGATTCCCAGTACACCCACCAGCACTGACTCACGGACTTGTACCGCATTCAAAAAAGACACATGGTAAAAGTTCCCATTTAAACACTATTCAGGGCCTTGAAACAATTTGACTAATGCATTTCCTCAATTTCTTTTCACACCCCTCTAATTGATATTCATCCAGTCTTCATTTTTTGGTTGGTTTTTTTTTGTGCTGGCCTGTTTGCTAACCTTGCCCACAGCCGGTCTGCACCTCCCTCTCCAGAGGGGCTCAGCTGGAGCCGGGGGCGCCGATCGGAGCATTTCCCCAGGGCACTGATGCGGGAAACCAGTGGACTCCCTGCCTGATGATGCACAGGACACACCGACCACACACGTATCTGCTAGGACATGGCCTGATTCAAGGGAGTGGGTTTTTCCCCCCCCCCCCCAAAATGTAGAGCTGCTCACTCAGCTTCTTTCCCTCTCTTCTGGGAAAGAATAAAACCCAGGGCTGTAGAAAAGCAACGCAGGGAGTGGGGCTGGCCCGGGATCACTCAGTAACGCCCAGCTCCCAGACTGTCCTGGAGGCATCAGTGCCACGTGAAGTGTCCACCACACTTCAGTTTGTAAGAGAGTGCCGATCTGCCGATATTTTGTTGAAAAAATAAGGTAAAATCAAAAGCCTGTGTCTCCACAGCAGTGTTTGTGCTATTGTCCCCAGTGGGACAGGAGCCCCTTGCAGCCAGACACAGTCCAGCCCTACACAGAACTTCTTTCACACCATAATAAGCAATTTCTCCCAGGACAGTTCATACTTCTGCTTCCGAAACCTGCCTCCCTCTGAGGATAACGGTGCACAGAGCACACCGTGTTCTTCACACTGCCCCAACCCCTTGCATCTCCATGCATCTCACTGAAAATGCTGCATATTGATCAGGCCAACAGCAGGAGCAAAAGCACACGGAGCCATTACTTCTGGGACAAGGAGGTGCTGGACTGCTGCCTATTTTTTAATTTCACGTCCAAGAAGCACGCGACATGAAATTAAGAAGTAGACCTTTGCAGATACCCCTTGTTGGATTTTCAGTGTTTGATCTGGCACAAATGGCTCTGAAACATCGCCCTGGAGATGCTGCACATCCTCCTCCTTCACTAGCCTCTCCAACATGCATGCAGCGGAGTGAAGCCGAGGGCTTGCCATGTATCCTCCTTTTCTCAAGGTACTTTTAACTGAAGAGAACAAATTTGCCTTATGTTTTTGTTGAGGCAAATAATAACAGAAGCTTCGGAAGCATCGCCATTATAAATTCACAGCTCTGATCCATGCAGAGTTTATAATAACATTTTACTTAGCCGGCTCCCACAGGACAGCCACTGCTGCTCTTGGAGATTGTCTCCAGACACTGCGGTGTCTTATCTGAGTGGGAAGTTTCTCTCTCTCCTTGATCAAGGCTTTCTTTGAAGATTAGGGTCTTGTATGGTTATGGAAATGGTTTGGAAAGGCATGAACAGAAAAAGGAAACGTTACACTTTTGGCGATTGGACTGGAGCTGCAGATGGGGTTTTGCCGAAAGCGGCTGCAAAATGGCCCCCACGAGCATCATCTGAACTCCAAAGGGCTTCTTGGTTCGGAAGCATTTCTGGCCCTCCATTTCTGGCCCCCAAACTGCTGGTGGAGGGGTGGGATTCTTCACAGAACGCCCTTCTCTGCCCTGTTTCTGTGACTGCTGGAGCCCAGATGCAAAACCCTTTGCTTGCAGCAGTGGGGAGTTATGTATAAGCGGCTTCAAAGAGCCACATGGAAGTCCAGCCATGTAGGGTCTGTAAATAAAAGGTTCATTACTTGGCTTCATTTTTTACCTGCGTTTTCAATCTACACCAGGGATCAAACCAGCAAAAGACTGCTCCTACACCACAAAGAACGAGCTCTGACTGGCCACCCAGTCTGATGCGCATACATTCCCCAAATCTTTAAGCATATTCACTTATTAACAGAGAACAAAATATTTCAAAGAAGAAGGTGGATTCCTAAGAGTCTTCCCTTCTTCACCATGAAAATTTAATCACAAGCAATTTCACTCATTCTCCTTGCTGAAAATACACCAAAAAGCCTCCCGGCTTGATAAGGGTAAAAAACTCTGGGCGCCCAGGAGGATCAGGTGAGGTTATGCAGTGAAGACATTCAATGCAATTTCAAGCTTTGAGCTCAGCTTGACAAGATAGGATTTTCATGTGGTTCTCCGCATTGTGATCACTGTGGGTTACACAGCACTGGAAAGTCAACACCAGCATCAATGGTGTCTTGACAAATCTGTCCTGCTTTTTGCCTACAAGTTCTGAATACGGGATGGTTCATTATGCAGAAGTCCTTGTGTAGCAGTGATGATCATGTAAATCCCCTGTTGTTCACTTTGATGTGCCTGTAAACTGCAGTCGTGACACTTTACTACATTAAGAATAAGGGGTCCTCCCCTGTTTGCAAGTGAAAACGTTGACATTTCGATTTCAGACTAGCTGCTGATGTCAACGGAAGTTAAATTGTTGCATTTTACTTTGTTGAATGTTTTCTGTTTAAGCAGAAAATACATACATATGGATACATGTATACTTACACGCATATATGCATCCATATACACGTGTCTTGGAACTACTGCTAAGCTTGAACAGGTTTTGTAACGTTGGATCAGATAAGGCTGTCAACCATCATTACAGAGCAATAAAGAGTGATAAATAAAAGGACCCTGCTGAAATACCATCTAGCAGGTAAGATGATGTCTCCCTTAAAGTTTCAGCAAAGTGGCATCTGCAGACACACACACATAGCCTAAGGGTCAGAGAACAGGACAAGCTCACAAGCTCACACGTTCTTACCAGCGTAACCTCATTGGCATTTCACTGATGTCATTTTTCCTAATACCCAAACTGTATGTATTAAGAATGACTGCAACTTATTAGCTACAAGGGAGCGGGGCTCTTTTTTTCAACACAGAGCTATTCTTAAATCCCGTTGCTCTTTAAACATTAGTGTTTCATCCTAAGTTGTTGGTTAAAACTTTTTGTTAGAGAAGGCCAGACTTATCAAAAGTTGCAGGCTTTGTCCGTCCCACAATGTATTATCTTTTTCAGGTGCAGCGCACAGTGCATGTCGTGCGAGCTCCTAGAGATCACAGCAGCCTATTTGTGACACCTTCACCCTTTTGGTAGTCAGAGGGAGCATCCATAGGCATCTTATCTGGGAAGAGAGTCAGTGAACGCTGAATGGATCCAGTTATGTTCTGGCTGCATGTACTGACTGCACAAACATTCACTGCCTGGGCTGCTGGCCTCGGTAACTGAAAGGGAAGCGAACGCTCAAATGAAGATAAAGTCATGTTCTTTGGAGGCAAGGAGGGAAACAGAATTTGATACTTGCTGCAGATATCTTGAGGGTTCCAGCTCCCCTTACGCTGAAGGCAACAGATGGAGGAAAGAAGGGACGGTGGATATTTACAGTCTTACTTCGCTGTCTTTGGACAAGATCCTCTGCTGATCTAACCTGGGGAATGGCTTTCACTTGAGTGGAGCTATTCTGAGCTGAGGATCTGTCCCACACTGCGTGTTTATCGCTTGATACTAGGAAAAGGAAACATTTGCTCCAACTTTTTTCTGCCAAGCATCTCGATCAGACGAAAATCTCTCCTTTCCTTCTGTTACCAGGAAATTCACTCCTCCTGAAATCTCTCCTGCACTCGTGCTTTCACAGAGGATCACTTGACTGATCCCCTGCAGTGAAATGCTACCTCTGACTCACAGCTAACGGGGCGTTTTCTGGCTCAAAAAGGAAAAGGTGCAGCCTCTGCCCTGAACCTGCCAGGCAGGGCAGGGCTGCACAGCCCAGGCACCATTCCCTCTTACGGTGCTCAAAAAGCTAAGGAGGAGCAGGACACGGAGGTCAGGCTCGGATGCTGGGAAGAGCCTTCAGCACAAGAGAGTTTATGAAACCTTATGGTGGGCTGGGCTGAGTTGGGAAACTCAGAACCAGTGGCATACGCTTGAAGTAAAAAGTATTCAGGACTCCAGCACAGAGAGAGACGGGAAACAACAGATTCGAGCACTCGTATTCCCAGGTAAAGAAGGCACGAAATAACTGCAGGCTTCTGGCGATCCTTGTAGCCTTAGGTAGCTGAAAGGGTGACAAATACAGATTTGCTTTGGCTTCCCCCTTACCTTCACGACGGTTACCATGCCTTCGTTGGTTACGGGGTCTGTCCGGATGGTGAAATGGCCAGAGGGGTCTCCGCTGATAATACGGTAGATGGCATTCCAGTTGGGGGAGTGAGGCTGGTCCCGGTCCATCACCGTCAGATTTGCCACCACAACCTCCACTCTGTTCTCAGGAACTTCTCCTGAATACTGCAAATAAAAGACAGAAGCGGTCATGGTGGGAGCTTTCTGCTGGTCCTCACGGCTACCTCCCCTCTCTCCTACATCAGCACGCCGACTGGGCAATCAGTCCCATGAAGAGGACCACAGGGTTATACATTATGAGCAACACATCCCTTTCTCCCTTCTGGTTTTCTTATTTTTTTCTTTGAGTATTTTTCCAAACCTTTCAAAGCCCAGTTTCACCTTTCAGCCCGAAGGAGAACAAACCCGCTATCATCTAGTCACTGCCCAAGTTTCAGCAAATGCTCGAAGTAAACGAGCAAAAAATGTTCCTGATATTCTCATTCAGTTACAGCAATCAGAGAGTTAATTGTCAACAGCAGGTAAAAATGGCAGACTAAAATGTGCGTTTTTTAGGATGACTATGTCCCTTTAACCTGAGGTATTTTGCCTCACTCCGGTTTCAGTGATGGCATTTTATTGCTTCTTCAGTGATTTTACTTCATTTTCTTTCTTTCTTGCCCTTGATTTGATTTTGTCTCATTATTTAAAGTGTTTCTTGTGATTTTGCCACAGCCTTTCCTGGTGCTTAATTCTCTCATTTAGCACTGATTTTCATGAAGCGTGTCCCGTTCAGGCATATCCTGATGCATTAACTACATTCTTTTCTGCTTTCCAGTCCTTGATTTATCATACGACTGATCAGGGATCCTGGCCTGTGAATACTTCCAGTGTTTGGGGCTCAAAAGCTGCCAGTAAGACACATTCCCAAATTTTCAACTGTCCTCATCTCTCAGCATCGCCTATTAGCAGCACTTGCAAATCAACACTCTGATTGACATATGGCAAATTAAACACTGGGGAAACGACGGGAGCGGCTGGCTCTGAGTCTGCAACTGAAATCCTGGCCCCCAACTGCAGGAGCAGAGCACTTCTGAAAATCTGGCCTTTGGTGCCTTTGGTGTGCACAAATGCCAGGTTATGTAAATGATAATAAATCATTCCTTTGTTAGCACAAGAGTCCCTTTCCACTCCTAACCCATACCCATCCACTGGAGTCTTTCGGTTATGTGCGTTTATATTTAGTATATATTATTCCACCACTGACAGCAAAAATATTCAATCTGCCTTATGTTAATGTAAATTTAAATTTGCCCTTTAGTGGTACGCTGAATGGCATTTTGCCCTCTTTTCTGTTATGCACCTGTCCTAAACAAGTTTTCATTAGTGAATGCAGATGGCATCTCTTTCCAGCCATGCTGAGTGGTAGAGAAGAACAGTGGGAAGCTGCGGGATAATTCTAGTTCCAGTACATGCTACAGCTCTTCTTTTCTCTTAATTTCCCATCATTTTACTCGTTTTTTACCCATTCTCTTGCCCAATTTGGAATCTCTGCGGCACACAGCTTAAGCAGGGGAAATACCACATGGAAATTTATCAAAAGCCTCTTGAAAAATCCATTAGATTATGTCATATCTACTACCTTGTCTGAAACCTGCTCAAAAGAACTCAAGGAGATTAGTTAAGCAGGATTGTCTCTTACTAAATCCACACTAGTTATCTATTGCCCATTACATTAAATTAATGTTGTATGGCATGCCAGCAATGACAAGTTGATGAGCCCCCAGTCTCTTTTAGGAGACGGCTGCACTGCTAACATCAAGGTATCGTACTGTAACTTCAAAGGAGTTAAGCACTTTGTGTAACCATCTCAAATCTTTGACCCAGGACCACAGTTTTTCATCCGTTACTACCAGGCTTGTGCCTTGCAGAACTAAACAGAATTAACTCATCAAGAGCAAGCCATCAGTTGTATTTAAGACATTTAAGAGGGTCAGTCCTCCAGGCTGCTGAACACCTTCAGTAGATCATAACTCGGGTGCTGCCAATCAGTTTGGGTTAGATGGAAAAATCCCACACCATCGCCAACAGATTTTACAGCAGCTTCTGTAAAAGCCATCACAACATCTGTTTTCGGCCTGTAGCGATAAAGTTTACTACGAGACATATTTTAAAAATATGAGGTATATTAAAAATTGTAAATACACAAGCACATTTCAATATAAAGCCTGGAGGAAGATCGCCAACAGTCTATAAAGCTTTTTCACTAGGGTAAAAACCACAATGCTCTGCATATACTGAGCAATCCAGGAGTTCACCCAGTTGTTGTTGATACCTATTAGGTATAGTTAGGGAACGATCAGTCCTATGTAGCAGTGGGTGGATATGTAGCGTAGGGTGGATATTGTCTGTTATGCTTATAAAGCCAAATATTTTGCTGATGAGAACAGAGTACAAACACAGGAATCAAAGGAGCCATCCAAAGCTATTCAGGTTAGGAAGCAAATTTTGGAGAGATGCACCATGAAGAACAGAACAATTTTCATCAGCTACAGATCAGCAGCTACTGGGAATCCAAACCAGAGCCTGTCTTTCCTCCTTCTAACACTCCCCCACTATCATTATGATAAGTAAATGCTGTAACGTTTATTGTCCACAATTGTCTTTACCTTTAATAAAATTAAGTAATGACATTAAATTACGTCTGCTAAGGGAAGGATGGCAGCACAAAGCTACCCACACTTCTTTAATGTCGTTCCCTTCCTACCCTGGAGTAACTTAGGAAAATGAACAATGCCATCTTTCACTATGCTGCTTTCCAGCATTCCCCGTGCTGTAAGTTCTCTTTCATAAGATTACAATTGATTTTCAAATAAAGAGAAGCATATCTATTCAAACAAGGTAAAACAATGGGCAACGGAGGAGCTGCTGGAGTAAACATAAGATTGATAAAGCAGTGCTTGACCTATACTTGTAGCATTTACTCATATTCCCCTGTATTTCATTTAGCTTCACTTTCAATTGTTGCATTTGAAGTCTTTAATTTCCAGAGCGCTTTTTAAAAGACCATTCACAAGGATTTCTATGGCTGATTGTTACACACTTCGCTTCTCTTCTCAGATAAGGATTTGTTCTGAACCTGGCATGTTCTTAAATCCTTAAATTCTGCAGGGTCTTTTTTCTTCCCCTCCCATAAAAGCCTGTGCTGGCAGAAGTCCTTCTCTCATTCCTCTGGAGCTGGCCTGTCTGAAGTCACGTCTTGCTGAAAAGGCAGTAATTCATTCTGATTTTCAGGTTGCATCAGATTATACTAAAATTGGTTAATCCCAGAGTTTGTCTTTCGTCTCACCCGGTACCTGACAGCATATAAACACGCAGACAAAAATCACTCCAGAGGAGAAAGGGGCTGATGGGGGGGACACAAATGATGAATTCACACAATGACTTGACTTTGCGCAATAAATCTGGAGTCTAGGCGGTGAAGCCACACACAGCAGAGTAAAACCAATTAGCTCACTGCAGCCACTCCTAGGGAGGTGTGGAATTAAGATGGATGAATACAAAGATAATTATTCAGGCTTCCTTCTAAAGGGAGTTCCTTTTTTCCAACGTTCTTACTTTCTTTCTAGCTGATTTTGCTAAAAAAGCTGTGAAAGCAAAGACTTGTTCACACGAACAGGAAAGATTTTTGAGTCGCCTCCAAGATTTGCTAATGATGACGCAACATTTGTTACAGGCAGAAGTAGTTTATGAAGGCTGAATCGCCTAGAGAAGTAGCTCTTTATGACCTACAGCTACTGCTTAACGCAGAAGAATAAGGGCATCTCAGTCCCCTTATTAGACTCTGAGCCCTTCCCCTGACAGCTATGACTGCTGCAAAGCGCCGCATCTTCTCCCTAGGTTCCCCTCGGTTGAGAGAAATCGAAACGCGAGCGAGCGAGCGCACGCGTGCACGTGGCGTGGGGCGTCCCATCTCCCACCGCTTTCCGCTGCCAGGCCACCCCGTTACGCAGCAAGCTCCGGATACGAGGTGACGCGCAGCCGGGGAACCCGGTGCGCAGGGGGCTGCGTTTGCCCACGGCCTGAACACCGAACCCCAGCTCCTCCACGCTTAAGGGCATCCTCCCAGCCAAGCGCTGGCTTGCGAGCCGACCGGTTACCTTTTCCGCACGGTATTTAACAAAGATGCTTGAATAGCAGGCAAATGAATAAACAACTGCAGTCTGGTTGCAGCGATCTGTGCAAAATGGAAAAAAAAAAAAAGACGAAAATCTCCTAATAAATCATTAATTGTGATGTGCCTGCCCAGCTGCAGCGCGGAAACAAGCAAATGCCATCCTAATTGATTGCTTCTTATTCCATCTTTATAGGCCTGCATTTTTTATTGTGGGGGTTGAGTAAGCCCAGAGGTGTAAAAAACCTCTAGATTGTACTCTGTGTATCTGCCAACTTGATATTTAGATCAATAATCCTCTTTTTTTCCCCCCGACTCCTACTACCGGTAATTTAGCTTTTCTTCCTAGCAGCCTAATTGCTGTTTTCTTAAGCCTTACTATCAATTCTCTGACCTTTAATTTCCAATATTGTTTGCTGTATGGATGACTGTACTAGGTCTGCAAGTTATCCTACCCCCTCTATGCCGTACGGGTCAGACTTGGCTATCAGCTTCTGTGACAGCCAAACAGTGACCTCCAGGTTCTCGCTCCACCGTTGCCGTTGTGCAGCAGAAACCACAAGCTCACTCGACTCCCCACATCATCTCCATAAAATCAACCATATTTTGCGTGCAAATCAGATTCCGAGATGCTCATTTCTTAATCATGTTTTACTAAAGAACTACTCCCTTTAGCGTGTTCTCGAACGATGACCGCCCTCTAAGTACCGATGTCCTCGCTTTTTTCTGAGGCAGCCCACGGCACCCCTGCATTGCACCAGCCAGCAACCCCTCCGTAAGCCTCTTTGCTGTTGGTTTTTCAGGTTCGTGCCCACAACATCCCCTGCACTGCAGTGTCCCTGCTTCAACTTCACGTTCACTTGGACCTACTCCACAGTCCATCCACGTATGCGTATCGTACTTCAGACTAGTTATGTGCCATGTGGCAAATGCTTCCCAAACGTTATCTATAAAGCCCAACGCACTCTTGCCAGCTCGCAGTTTTGCTCCGCTGGTACGAGGCCCAGCTGTCACGGTGCTCATTCAGAAATGAATTGCTCGGGCTGCAGGCACCGGCTCGTCGCGGTCGGGCAGGGGTCAGCCTTGCCCAGCCGAGCGGAGGCAAGCGCGTGACAATTAGCTCACCAACTTTTAAAGGATGCTTTGGAAGTTCTGCCTTTATCTTCAGCGGTCTGTGCTATTAAAACGCCTCACCTGCCTGCAAAGGAGCTCTCACAGCTTTACGCGTGGCGTGGTGGAGCCGGACCATCCGCTTGTTTATTGGGAGTTTCTACAAGGAACTATAAGCGACGTTCAGTGCGTTCTCAGTGCTGGTTTCACTTCTGCTGGATGAGTTTGCAAAACTAAAGCAAGCCCTAAACTTTTACACTTCTGAAGCTGATCTTATGATGGGGTGCACAAAACCTCCACCGTGTTCCTGTAGCTGACAGCAGCCATTGGCTTTACGCTTTGTCTTTACTGGTGTTATTTTTTCAAAATCACAAGTAACGGCTAGTTTTGGATTAAATGACAAGATTTACTCTTTGAATATGAAGACAAAGCAGGAACAGAGGAGAAGCAAGCAATATGCTTTCTTTCAGAAGCAGCAGAAGAAAACACTCTCATTTCAGACTTTCTGGTGTGAGGAAGGAATGTGCAGGTCTCGCTTTCACTTTGGTTCAGAGACTCTTAGAGTACTTGCCAAGAGTTCAGGGACAAGAGCATGTAATAGTAAAAGAATATTAAAAAAAAAAAAAGAAGCTTGCATGTCTGACAATAAGCACTAATTTTTTTCATTATCAGATGTTACATTCTTGTGACAGTATGAAAAGATGCCACAGAAATGATGACACAAGACACTATTCTGCTGCAAGATAACCATTTCCAGATAAATATATCTTATGAAACGAGGTTCGAAGTTTGCATAGAAATTTAGATATTTTATAAAAATGCATTACAACACAAAGGAGCTTTTTACAACATTCGTATGAAAGGTTTAAAAAGAGATTAAAATTACGTCCTTGGAAAGGCATATAGCCTTGTCAAGAAAAAAAAATTCTACATTAACCCCGTGTAGGAAAGTTGTACTTTATCTGTATTTCAAAGGCTATAAAGAACCACTTTAATCAACCTACTTGACTTTGGGGACTTGCACGTCTCACTGAAACTCATGAAATCTGGCATAGTGTGGTTTCCAGAACACAAAAGCCTTTAATCTGTAACCCGGCACTCTTGTACATTCAAATCCTGATACTATCTCCTTGTTAGGAACTAAAATTGTGAATTTATCCAAAATGGGATCTCATCTCGTCTAAATGATGTAGCCTTTGCAACAGTGACCTTTAACAATGGTTATACTCAACAAGAAAAGATTTTATGTCAGGAGCCAGTGGAAACAGTATATGTTAAAATTCTGATCTGATAGCACAGCCTTTTATTTTCCAGTTTTAGACAAGAATCCTTTGAACGTTTCATTTGCTCTCTTGTCTAACGTACCTTTGTTTCTTGCCTACAGAATGAACAGCAGGAAAAGGTAGCTGATACCCTTCTACAGACTATTTGATTGTCAGGTGTAATTAGTAACGCTATCTTTTAAATAGAGGCATGGATTTTAAAACAGCTGGAACTGCCTACAAAGCCTCATTCTTAAAAAAAAATATTATATACATACATTTATAGAATAAAACATTTTTGCACAGATACACTATTGCTTTACAGTGGTTGACGGCCCTCTGCTTCCCTTCAGCTGCAGAACTAAAGGCTAAGTGACCTGCCCATGTCTCCCGAGGCAGCTGTAGAACTGGGGCTGGAGCCGCGTCCTGCCCTCTGCTGCCTGCGTTGGGGCAGGATCCTGAGAACATCATTAATTCATGTGTTACTTGATAAATCCATTAGGTCAGCCTGGATTAGTCTATCGATCTCTCCAGTGCATTGCCACGTAGCCCTGTGATCCTCGTTGAGCAACTGAGATGGAAAAGCTCCCAAACGGGAAGGCTGGCGGAGAACCGCGCGCTGGGGATGAGCTGGATCATCAGCACGGCTCTTCCCCAGGCTCTGCATCGCGTTGGCTTCACCCGAGGAACCCGAACAGATTTGTACGGCTGGGCAAAAACAGGCCAAAAGAACAACTGGCTGTGAAGCTTCACCGCCTCGAAGGCCAACAGCGGTTTGATACCTCGACCTTCCTGAATTGCCGAAGCAGGGCTGGCGTCCCGCGTCTCACCCAGCACGGCAGGAGGAGAGCTTTCCAACGTGCAGACCGTGGTGTTCGCCCTTACTCTCCAAAACCCCCATCTTCCTTAAAAGAGGGTGAAATTCCTTCATTTGTTGGAACATCAAGCCTCAAATCTTTCTTCAAAGTGCAAAGTAGCAAATAACTGTGCTGTTTTGAGCAAAACTTTGAAAATGTATTTTTCCCCAATTTAAATGCAAACCAGACTAACAAAAATTGTGCGACAGAGTTCAGCTCCTAAGTGAGCAAAACATACTCCACAGGTCTGACTCATTTCTTGGTGAGATGTATATAGAGGGGGATGTTTCAATTCAGGTACCTGTAATAAAGTTTCATAAAGAAGGGCCTTAAGCTGATAAGTCTGGTTTAGGATTTTCTTATTAACTGCCCACTTCTTATAATGAGTTTTTAATTTATTTTTTTCAGATTTTAAGGCATATAAAAGCTGCTCATGCCTTTGGGATCTGAAGACAGATATTTGGGAAAGGGAGAATTTTAAGAGTACTGAAACTGAATTTTTTATGTACACTATAATCCTGGTATTGAGCTTTTTAACAAGTTTCCTGCATAGCACAGCTCAGCCAGTCTGCATGCTGACTCTAGCTCAAACCTCCTCTGCACTGCAATTGAAATCTCTGTTGTTTAGCACACACGGGGATTTATTTATTTTATTTTTTTTTTACGACTAGATTCGAACACCACAATCAGATGGTGGAAAACCCACAAGGTCTGGTCATAAACAGGGTCCCTGACTGGACAGAGCATCCTTGTAGGAGAAAAGCACTGAAGCGTATGTTTTATTCGACAAGTGCTGCTACTGCGGTTTAAAGATGTCATTTTCTGAGCTGGTGCCACGATGGCCAATTTCTTATGTCCTTACTGCTGCACAAAATGTAACGGCAATGCCTGTCGGTGGGGTGAGAGCTTGCACTCACAGGGAGATTTGCATTCCCGCTCCCCTACGCTGTGGTTTCTACGGGAAGGGAATCGGGAGCGGGGGACGCGTCTCCACGTTGCAGGGGTTGCTGAAGAGCCCTTCCAGTTTGCAGACAAACCCAGATGGCTCAGCTGCAGCACTGCCCTGAAGCAAGTAGAGGAAACCTGCCCTCCCAAGCTCACCTTCGGATGGAGTCCCTAAAATCATAGAATCTAGAATGGTTTGGGTTGGAAGGGACCTTTAAAGGTCACCTAGTCCAACTCTCTGCAATGAACAGGGACACCTTCAACTAGATAAAAATCTTGGCATTACAGAAAAATGCATGCCCGCCTGCTTACAGTAATTCAGAGCACAGAATGAAGACTAAATTAAATGCTGTGTAATTCATCAGACTTGCCACGAGAAAGAGGCTTCTCGCTGAAATTTTGTTTACAACAGGAAAGTCAAAGTGCATATAGCAGAGAAGAGAAATGCAGTGAGAAATGGGAGGATATTGGGTCAAAGAAAAGAGGGAGTCACTATATACTTGTAAATTTAGGAAGGAAAATGTTATTATTTCTGTTATTTTTTTGGCAATTAAAACATGTTATTGCACTAAGCTGAACGGTTTGAAAAACTCCACCATGCTCGAAAAAACTATGTGAAACCTTTTAACCGTCCTCTCTGATTTTAACTCTGGTTGTTCTCTGTGTCCTGACCAGAGCTCTCTTCTACAATTGGGAAGCGTTAAGACATCCTGGACAGTTAGAAATATTTGATAAGAGAAAACTCACAGCACTAACAAATCCTTTGCTAAATCTCCTTTTTTTTTCCCCAGCATGTCACTAAAGATTTCATAAGTGAAATGTGCTTAATGAAACTCCAGATATATATCCTCTTAAAATGACATCCCTTGGAAGCAACTGTTTTTAAGGCAACAGAATACTGAAGAATTAAAAACCTGCCGACCCATGGAAGTTAGCCAACTTCAGAAGGGGATTTATTTCAGTGCCTTGCAATAATGGAGTTACAAAATGTATTTAAATTTCCCAGCCTCGCATCAATGCCTGAGATGCTGTGTACTTTTAAGATAATGAAATAATCCACTACCAGTGGGTATTTGCCTGGGACATCTGGCAGACATGGAGACGTCCCTGCCAGGGCTGTGAGGACGTCCTGCCTAACCAGGGACCTCCTGGATGGTGCTGGGTGTCTACGCTCAGGCAACTGAATTGGGCCCTCCAAGGCCAGGTCTGGGCTCAGGAGGAGAATGAGGAGATTTAATATATATCCAAAAGCAGAAAGAGGCATACGATCTAGAAGAAATCATTCAAATTTGAGAGAAATGCTACAGGTGGATAAATGTCAGACAAGAAACACTGAAGTGGGTAGATACATGCGACATAGGAGCATTAATGTCTGATTTCTCCTTAAAATTTTAGCTAGACCAGAGATTATGGGAACGGTGTCTAATCCACACACACGTATCAGGTGGTGAAGACCACCGTGATTTCCATCACAGCACACCACAGAGCAGGAAGGGTATTTCTCTGTAGACATTTCCTTTGACTACGGAGATTTTGTCAGCGACACCTGGCTGTGTCACACCTCGTTGCGCACACATAGCTCACGTGTGCCCTGGCACCTCTTCCTCACTGGACAATTCCTCCACAGCACTATGGCAGGCATGGTCTGGGGATGTGGTCTACAGCTTCTCCCTCCGGATCCCATGCCCGTTAAACAGGGAAGGAGAAAGAAGAGAGAAGTCCCTGCTACAAGAGACATCGCACCAGGAGATACAGCGCTGCCAGATGTTGCAAATGAAACGGTTCGTGACGAATGGGTTATGGCAAGCGATAGCTGATAGGGGCTGTCGTACCGCATGGGTAAGGGGTGGTCTTGCCAGCGTACGGATATCGTCTGTGTTTTGATAAGATTCACCTGACTGCATAAACCAGCAAAACAGCAGGCTAGAAAACCAAATGTCAAAACAAATTATTATGTATCACTACGATGCCGATGATGGATATGCACATGCCGCTCAACCCTGTTAACGACAGCTACCCAAAAGCCCTGTAAGGAAAGGAGAGCGTCGTGCTGTACATAACAGGTGAGCACATATGCACGAGGTACGTAGGCACAGAGGTTGTGCTGTTACTCCTGGATTTCAACCACTTACGTGCTGAGAAGCAGGGCATGAGCAGCATCGCGGGCTCTACCTCCCGTGCGGTGCTGTAGCTCTAATTGGCTGAGATTGTGCTCTCTAGCATCAAGAGAGGAGGTTATATTATTCTTGATTTTATACCAAGCAGTACATGTGTCCACTCTGAGACCAATAGAAGGTTTTTTTTATATCCCCCCCCCCCCCCCCCCCCCCTTTTTTTTTTGGTGACAGAAAATTGAAATCCGTAATGAAACTATCGTTCCCATTTTTTAAATCACTGGTCTTTGGCAATTTTAAACTCCAAGGTCTGAAAAATTCATTACTACTAACTTCCATCAAGGGTGTTCCTGAAACCGAAATTACTTAATCAACTCAATTTAGCTTCTTGTGTAGACCTAATTCAGAAAAACTTTATCTTCTTGAATTGTTATTGCAATTAATTTCCCCCCCTTCTTTTTCTGCAGCAGACGACATTTCAGTAATTAGATATTTTATAAAAATGAGTTATTCATTCAGGGTAGCTTCACTTTTATATTTGATTAATCATATTACCACTGAGGTCTGGGTTTTGTCTCCAAGGAAAGTTTAATGACCTCATTTTAATCTTTCTTTTAACCACCAGGCAGGTATCAATGAAGAGAAATAAAATTATCTTCTTTTTTTCCTCTCTCTTTTTTTTTTTTTTTGCAATCTCAAGATTACATTTGATGTTTTTTCTGTGTGACTGACCCATTTACAAGGAAGAATCTAGCTGATTCCAATTAGGTTCAGGACAGAATCAGGCTAAACAGAGCCCTGAACTGTGCCTTAATAACTAATGCTCAGTGTAATGGAGAGGAACCAGAACTGTTTCACCAAACGGCGGTTGGTTTAAAGCACTGTACATGATTAATTTGGTGATAATTTGAAAATGAATGTACTGAAGGGAAATAAACAAAACAAAAGCCACTGTAAATTTAGGTTTTGATTAATGGGGTCTATTAGTAAGAGACTTCTATCAAGGAGACCACATTTTTTTATATCAATGCATATATACCCACACAATGTAATGGAATAATTCATATAAACCACAATTGATCTGGGAGTAGAGACTGGGATATTATTGATGACTGTTTGCCTTGTATCAGTATCTATCTATGCTTTGAATCTAGCTGTACGCATATCTATATTTGCGTCTTTGTACATAGACATCTTTGTACCTATCTATCTATCCATCTTGCAGACTACACGAAGTAGTCTTGAAGGTATTTCATCCTTTCTGTCATACGCTACACTAGTGTAAAGACTTCACAGAAATCACAGAAGGGGCTGATGCTCTTTTCATTAAGACACGAGGAATTATTGTTTTCTCATAAACTGAGAAATATCTTTCATTTTAGATGAAAGAGGTGATAAAATAAAGAGCAAAAGTTGAGTATCCACAAGAGAGTATGAAGCGTGTCTTGTTTTCCATAGCACGGCATTGAAAGGGCCTCCAGGCGCTTAAAGATGCTGTGCCTGGGAAGAGTCATACTGCTCACAAAAAATCTGCACCCTGAGTTGGGGATCTCGCTCATTCCTTATCAGAATCAAAACTGTGTAGGCGTCACATCTCCTAAGCTCTGTTGGACAGGCTTGGAATTTAGGTAGGGATCCATCTCCAAAGGTCAGTTTGATTTGAAAGGCAGGTCAAGATGTAAATAATTTCTATCAAGACGTAAATACTTTCCTAACCACAGCTAACCTGCAAGTCTGCAGCACCAAAGCCCCCGGCATTAGTGTGGTGAGTCCTGAGCAAGACCGAGACAGGATGGGAAGAAAGAATATTGTTTCTGCTTGTGCTCTCTCCGTTTGTTTCTGCCACCTCTTGACCTAACATCCTTAGTCTAATTCATTGCTCGTGACAAAGGTTTTCGTCAGGACCTGCAATGAGAGGCTGAAAGCCCATTTCAATTTATAAACACTGAGTTCTTATTTCGGAAAACTAAACTGATTTGTAGCTTTTAAAACTTCACCGACTATATATTTAATTGAAATGCACACAGAATTAGGTAGCCAAATGCTACTGGGCATATTCGATTCACTTGAATATAATAATTTATTTCAGTTAGATGATGACAGCTCTATAACAGCCCAAGCTTTACTGCATAGTTTGGCTGAGCTTCGTTTTGATTGGAAAATTGCAAGCAAACACAGTCACCTGGGATTTTCCATGAAAACACAATTGATTTTTAACGATAAAGCCTGTCTGCAGGACTGTACAGAACTCCTGGGTTTGTTTTCAGCTGTAAAACAACGCAGTTCTGTAAATTTTCTCACCATGGTATTGGGTCTTTCCCCTTGCCAGCTCTGACCTGCGCTGTTCAGCTTGATTTCTGCCTCTTGTGACAACTGCCTCTAAATTATGCCACGGGCATAATTTTGATGATTTTAAAATACTGTAGCATCCAGGCTAATCTATATTGAAATGTCATTGTAGACCTTCTGAATGGTGCAGGTGTAATGATGGGGACTGCGAGATCTGAATGGGCAACTACATACGCAGCTTTAGTCTATACGCCGGGAAATTAAGTACCAGGTGCTCAAGATTTAAGCCCTTGATCTCTTCCAGATCTGGACACGGGCCTGGGTCCTGGGAGATAGTTAGCTACCCACTTCCACTGGTTTTGCCTGGATCAGCACGGTAAGAGCTCTTTTTAGGAAGCCCTTGGTAGGCATCCTGGTCCATTTTTCTGTCTGCAGGAAATCCCACTGAAATCTCATTCCTGCTGGGTCCTCCCTTCACAGGGTAAGATTAATTTGTAAAACATGAGCATGCATGTAAAAGGGATTGCTCAAAATGCTCACATGTACTGAATGCTTCTGGATAGATCTGGCTATAAATGTGCTTAGGAAACCCCAAACTGCTGGCAGGCTGACTTGGTTTCCAATTTTGGTTTCCTACCACCATTAAATATCATTTCTCCAAACCAGACCTATTTACAACTTTGCATCACAGTCATTTGGAAGTCAGTACCTTTCAGCCTGAAGAAAAAGCTGAGGGATTTCTCTGCTACTTTGCTATTTTTGAACTCACTGTTAAGACCAGAGCTCAGCAGGATTTAACTCAGGGGGCTGGAGACCAGGTGAAGCATTCGCCCCAAGCTTTGCCACTTGCGAAAAAGTCACATTTTAACAGCTCACATCAGCTATTTCTGCAGCCCTGGACAGCGTTGCTCTTGCACTGGTTGATGCACAGCTATATTTTGTCCTCAACAGCATTAACATGAGAACAAATGCACACAGAACAAGGAGTAAAATTTTGGCTTATGCTTGTTTGCTTTTCCACAATTTTGGCACGTTTACAGAGCAGGAGGACTAAGCGAGTGCTACACCATGGCTGTGAAAAAGGCAAATTTGATCCTAGCAAATATTAGTGCTCTTGTTCAAGACACTGAAAAATCTCGTCTGGATTACTATATACAAATTAGGTCAAAAGACAGAAATCTGAGCGGAGCCCGGTGCACAAGCAGGGTTAGCAAGATAACCAGGGGAACGGAAAGCTGTAACGTAAAAAGGAGTTGGACGAGTCTGGCTTGTTTAGCTTCGCAAAATGATGTGCACTAGTATATCAGGGTGGAGATGGGAGAGAAAATGGGAAGGAGACATCAAAACGGGAGGAAGAAGAACTATTTATGCTAGAGGACAATGCTAGCATGGCAGTGATGCACTGAGAGCCTGCTTCACTTTCAAGTTCCAAAGCACTTTTCAGAGCGGGCTCACTAGCATTTTCCATAGTACTCGGAGGAACCAGAATACCTGCACAGACAAAGGTCAGACATTTTTGGCAGTGCAGTGCCAAAACCAAAAAGCCCTTTCAACTTCGGTCTCTCTTCATGTCATTTTGCTCATGAAGCACCGAGCTCTTCACTCTGCCGATTTCATTGCTGACTGATTCAGTCCAGTACAAGCCAGGTTACTAACTCAGTGTTACTGTTAGCAGCCAGAGATGAGTCTGATCTGACACTATTAATTAAATAGCCCAGTTAAAAACTGGCAAGAACTGCTTTTCCTGATGTACTTGCAGTAAGTACTTGCTCCTCCACTGATTAGCCAAATCCACTTCGCAACTAGATTAACCTTAGCCAGCAACACATCCCCTTCCGCTGGAATATGAGTATCTCCGTATGCATAGCGTTATTCTGTACCAGCTACTCTGCTTTGAGCTCACAGCCAACCTTTTGCCAGACTGCCTTTCCCAGGCCAACAAGAGTCACCGCTTCCCGGGCGCCGTGAGCTGGGAAGCGCCCACCCATGCCCGACAGTCCGGTCCTAAACCTTTAGAGCTGGTCCTAATGGAAGTCAGCGCCGAGATTAGCCAGCAAGGCAACGCAGCGGGGAAGGGGATGCGGTCCTAGAGCTGCCTCTTTAAAACACGCTCCACTGGATTCAGCCTCGGAAGAGGAGATTCTCAAAGCAGTGCCAAAGGGCAAATTTTAAAGTAGCTTTGAATAAGACCTCCTAAGGCTCAGGAGCTTAAAGAACTTGAATAGCCCAGTTTCTTTTTTTCCTTTCTTTTTTTTTTTTCCCCCCTTCTTTTCTTATTTTTTCTTTTTTTTTTTAAGGAGAGGTTGATTGCCAGGCAGGTCTTCCCAAGAATCCACGAGCTCAACTAATCATGAGCACTTCAGCCCTGTGAAATAATATTTCCCTTAAACGGGCTACTATAAAAACAAGTTCTGCACAGTAGGCAAATTTAAAATAACTTTTAATTAACATTTAAGACACAGAAGTCTGATCATGCAAATTCATCTGCGTCTCCTCTCTGTGCCTGATTGTTCCTGATTGAATACGATAAAAATAGACTTTGTATGAATCAAGTGTAGGCATGGATTTCTTTAACTTCTCCTCCCCTCTGATTATGCATTTCCTTAGATAAAGTGGAAACCCTTGGATGGCTATTAACGGTATCATGGGTCAGACTGGAAAGGGCATCCTGCCTGATAGGAGTTAAAAGATTTCACTGGAATTAAAGGCATTCCTTCTGTGAGGGAAAAAAAGATGTCTCCACCTTGCATAAAATCTCACCCGAGACTACCCAGCACTGTTCTGTCTTGGCTGACTTTTAATCTCTGAAACACCGACACTAATTTCAGAGCACCCCCCCTGTATCTGAGGTGAGCATCTGGCCAGAGGCTCAGCTACAGATCTATATTCATACGGAAAAAACCGCAACCCGCCTGCACACAAGAGATAAATATTTGAAGGGAGGCTGAGGAATTTCCACATAATTAAGACATGTCAGAGGACATGACCCTGTTGTGAGTAACGGCGACTGGATAACAGAGGGCACACTGATACCAGTACCCTTATCTTGTAACAGTAATGGAGCCAGTTTCCCAGTAGAACATCCTACAAACCTTTGCAACACAGTCCAGTTCAAATGTCACCATTTTACACCAGCTCACGATTTGGCAGATGCACAAGCCACCAAAAATGCCACGAAAATGAACTAGCACAGCTAATCCCTAAGGACCGTGGAAAACTTGGGCATGGGGGATTAAACTACCTTTTTCTAAGGCACCTGAGCCAAAGCCTGCGGGCACGGGCTGGTTGGCTATGCCGTGGAGACGGCATCACCTCTGCTCACCCAGAATGTGTACCTCTGCTCTTCGGCAGAGGGAAGAATTGCCTCTCTACATTTATTTTTGCAAGCAACAATGTCACATGAAGAACACAACACAAAGAGCAGGCTGAAGTCCCTTAGCTAGCCAGAGGAGCGTTCCCTGGGTCACGGTCCTGCACTAAATCATTAACATTGCCCAAAATAGCTGCCTATGATGTTTATGGCGTTTCGCAGGATGCTCCACTCTTCTGGCGCAGATCTGATTGCTTCCCACTCTGGGGCAGTCTCTCATGAGACGTTTCCTCACTGTTAGCTGCTCTCTGATGCTTCTCAGCATGGCCCGATAGCATTTGCAGATCAAGAAAACATTCACCATCACAAAAAACAGAGCTGGAAAGGACTAGAGGAGGTCAGCTCGTCCTCGCTATGCCCCAGTGCCTCGCAGTTTGATGCGGATAGTCCTGGTTGTGACTACCAGGACTGGTCATGACTCTTGCTGATGGAGACTGGACTTACAGTTAACAGCAGACTTTCGTTCAAAATTGTTTCATCTAGAGACTGTGATTTCCCCCCCCCCCCTTATAATTTCAGAATCCTTTGTGTGAGAAGGTGGGGCTGCTTCTTCCCCTGCTCTTGTGCAGGACCTTCCCCCTGCCTTTCAGGTGATGTACTAGAAGGTATGAAAACCACATCAATCCATTTTCACATAAGCAAGCAATCATTCTGGAGTTTCACTGGAGTATCTTCAATTTGTACATTTAAGGATCTTCTGTGTGATTTTGCTACTCTTTTTCCACTTCTCATCTAGCACCACATTTTGATCACAGCTCATCCGGTATTTTGGATGTCCGTTAACCGACATACCTCCGCAGGTCATCCACTCCTGTGGACAAGTGATTTTGGTTCTCGTACACCTCTATCTGAACTTTCACACGTTCTGTGCATGCAGTCTCTTCACCCCCCTGCACGGCGTGCTCAGCTATGGACGTGACCTGACTTTGACCATCGCAGTGGCTGTTTTCTTCTCTCCCATCCCGTTGTTAAATTTTACACAGTAACATTAATTCCTGCTGCTGAATACATGAGCTGTGACACCAGCATGGTGCAGTGTCCTCCTGAGCTACATTCTTATCCAGAAACGATTAAGTCTAAAACCACCCTGGCTGAATGACAGGTAATTTAGGAGCGCTATAGGGTGGGCCTTTGTATGTGTCTATGCTGAATATAGTTGCTTGAGTTCCTTTCATCTGGCAGCTTTCCAAGAGCAAAGCACAATTTCAGTTATTCAGCCTATTTTGTTTTTACAACAGCATCTCAATGCAAAA
This sequence comes from Aquila chrysaetos chrysaetos, assembly GCF_900496995.4. NCBI lineage: Eukaryota > Metazoa > Chordata > Aves > Accipitriformes > Accipitridae > Aquila > Aquila chrysaetos. Next base: position 4,319,659 of record NC_044006.1, read on the forward strand.
GTATTTAAAATAAAAATATACTGTATCTCTCTAAACAGTGCCCACTCTTAAAAGAGACCATGGGCTTGCTTAGCCTCTGAGGAGCTGTAGATTTCCTGGAAAGAGATTTTTGCTATTTTTTAGAGGTGTTAAAATGCAGATCAGACTATCTGATGACAGCAAGGAGATTCAGCTCAGGTTTAAAGAGACTGATCAGCCTGATGCTGTTCTCCCTGCCAGTCAGGGAAAAAACGTATTATACTTTCATACTCACGTGAAATTCATCCTGGCTATATGCGGGAGTATATCAAAGATATTTGTTTCCACAGAATCAGAAAATATTACTGTAAAACACCCTTGGTTTTCAGATCTTTATAAAGTCCCATGTGCTACTGTGTAAAGCCCTTTGGCCCTTGCAAAACTCTTTCTTCAGGGATTGAAATTAGAGAAATAATGGTATACATCAACCCTGCTTAGAGGAAGAGTAGCATTTTCTAATCCATTTAAGACATTCCTATGGGTAATTCTCTTGATGGCTTTTATTCCTCCTAGGTCTAACACACACCAAGACATTAAATACTCAGAATTCACCTGAAAGCAAATCTCCATTATCTTACCTTCCATCAGATTCAGCTTTGGAAAGTATTTTGGAGAGACATTAAAATATACCACATCTGGAGAGATGCTGCCCTCCAGAAGGCACTGACGTGCATGTGTGACTAATCCTGACACAGCTCACCCCGCTACCCGAAACCTCACCTCCTAAAATGCATTTGGAGACAAGGACCAGGCAAGCTGGGTCATCTGGAACAACCTGTGCTTAAATGACGTGGCCACTTGATGTCACTCCTTTTTCACTCAACTGTAGGTTAAAGTAGTATTTCCCTGGCAGAATAAGGTCCCCCCTGCAAACACTAGCAAGCTGGGGGACACGTGCTGCTGCGGTGAAAAGTCCCATGGCCTGAGAGACACAAAACTTTAAGACTGGCCGCTATAAAATTTTGAAGAGAGAACGATCCCATGCTGGCAGGAGAAAGGACCACATGGCCCGAGACTTGTATGAGATTTTTATGGCTCTTCACAACCGTATGTATCATACTTAAAGAGATATTTAGTGACAACTTTACAATACAAAGCTCGGCGTGTTCACTACGGCAGATACGAAGCACGTGTGCTGCTGTTAAACCCACCCTGTACTCACTGGAGCAGCAATGCAGGCTGCAGACAGAGGCCCAGATCTGAAAATGTATTGTGTGCCCGTTTTTCTCTTCATTCAGGAGGAATTTAGTGACTTCCTTTTTCTGAGAATCTAGGTCCAAGTCACTTCATCGGAAAATGCTGGAACTGCTCGGGAGCTGAGCACATCACATCCATGAGCCCGGGTCCTGATGGCCGTGGGAAGGAAGGACCCAGGCTCCACAGCTGGCATGGAGCCCATTTGGGTCCATGGTGGCATAAATTGGGCTCTGCACGACTTCCTTGAGTTTTGCTACGTATCTGTAGTTTGGAAGGGCGTAACTAAGGGGAAGCTTGGGTACTCCACTAATAAATACTTGCAGACCCTTTAAGATGGAATGAAAATTCAGAATAACGTAAATAAAAACATTCTTCAAATGATGTTCAGTGACTTGGGCACAATGCAGTTAGACTTGCTGTATTTTTAAAGATTTGGTGTCAGTTTAAGATACATCATTTACTGCTCCTTGTTGACCCTCATATGAGTATAGATTGTGGATACACAATGATTTCTCATTTATTAGCATGTAGACCCTCTGTACTGCTCTGCGGTTTCTAAAATTACTATGCACATTTCAGATGTTCTACGTCTAAGTATTATGAAGGCTGGAAAAAGAGCCAGACCACATCATTTCACCTTCTAACTCTTCATTTTTACCTTAGTCAGCTCCAAAAATTTGTCATTTGCAATCTCTTATTTTTTCCCCTTGTCCCCTAGTAATAGCAACTTAGAGCACATGAGAACAGAATAGAGAATTACTGTACTAATATAAGAAAGATCTTTAACTGATTAAAACCAGATGCACTGAAGAATGTCTACACGTTTACTGCCAGCACACACAAATACATCTGTTAGAGCTATCGGTGAAATACAAATTTTACCGGATACCTGTTACCATTCTGAGTATTTACTGCTTCCTTGAAATCGTATCCAAGCTACTAAACCCGAAATATCTCTTACTGTTCAGGGTTTCACTCATAAGTAATAATAACTCTGATATGTCTACAGCCAATTGCTGTGAAACAACTGTATCCTCTTTGGTGCAATCAGACATAGTCTGTTTGCCACATTATTTCAGCTCCTTTAGTACCTCAGCAAAATTGGTCGCCAAATAGTTTTGCTAGTTCATGAATCATTCTGCTTCTCCTTTTTCCTTTTTTCCTCCTTCCCCCCCCCCCCCCCCCCCCCCCCGAAAGTCTTTGTTCCACGGTTATCTATCAAGTTCCTCCTATCTGCCAAACCAGCTAAGAGAGACGACCGATATAAATATCCATGAATTACAAACACGTTGTGTGTCCATGCATCACTGTGCTGATGTATTGATACTTACAGTGCTGGTAGTGAATTCGGGTGGGTTGTCATTCACATCTGTCACCGTAATGATCGCTGTTGCTGTGTTTGAGAGACCATAGTTAAGATTTCCTTCCATATCCGTGGCTTGAACAATGACTATATACTGCTGAACTTTCTGGAAAAAAAAAAAAAAAAAAAAAGAAAAGAAAAGAAAAGATGAGAAACAAAAATGCATCCGGTGAAACGCCTTGGTTTATTTTCCGTATACAAGTGCAATCTTTAAGCAGACTAAGAAGTTAATCTGATTCAAAACATTAGTAAAAAAGACAGATAAAATTTTCTATCATGTTTTTGAAGGGATTTTTGCATAGAATGGTGGATATCACCTGTTTTATGGGAAAATAAAAATCTCATGGGCAAAATTCCTTGGTTGAAACAGACATTTTTGTTAATTTTTAAGCATTTTCAGCAACATTAGTTTCTGTCTTCTGAAAACCACTAAAAATTTTGCTAATGTGTTTTCACTGAAAACATCACTAAGAACATTATACCCGCAAAATTGACAGCAACAATGCCTGGCGGCCCTCCAGCTCGTTCTGCTCACACAGTTCGATGCCCACAAAGCATTTTGGTACTTAAAATACTCTCCATGTTTCAATCTTTTACACAATCTTGGTAAATAAGGAGAATTTAAGTCCAGTATGAAAAAAAAAAAAATTCAGTGCAATAAACAGAAGTTCAGCAGATCTGATTTAAATTCCTGAGCACCCCAAACTACGTGGCTCTCAGAGAAAAAGCCTCAGAGCCAGCCATAAAAATCACTCATTAAAGTTCTTCTAAAAGATGCTGTGTGCCAATACAACTGGAAAATAAAATTGAATAAAACAGGAGAGGGCGTCTGATCTTGCATGTGTCTACATCTCCCTGGGATGTCTCTTTACTTCGGAGTATCTGCCTGCATTGAGAAAAGCCTCCTAATGTTTAAAACTGGCCTCAACGATAAACTTTCATTTGGATCTGCAGAATTTACTATTGATGTCTACACTTGCTGCGCTCAGGGTACACAGGGCACTTTACAGGCAGATATGAAAGCAAAGCTCCTTTCCTGAAATACAGGCAAAGGGACGCGCCGAGAACCAGGGAAGGATCTACCCAAAATTGGCGTGACTCAGGGCGAAGCTAAACATTACGCCCTATTTCTTAAGGTCTAAGGTGCAATTACAGTTGCGAGCTGGGACACAAGGACTAAACGGCTCTGACGGCACATCGGAGAGCCCGAAGGGTGTGAAAACCAAAGGGAGGCACAATGTTACGCAGGAAAAGCTTTTTCCAAAGCCAAGTTGAGGGACTTCACTGGGAGGAGAGACCTGCTTCATGCTGGATCGCTCCCGCTCTTGGAACACAGCTTAGGTACTCGAGGGCTGCTCCCTTTGTGTGCCGATGTTACAAGCGTGTGTAAAATGTCAAACGTCCTTTGAAATTTCAAAGGGCAAGAATTAGGTCAATTAGGTCTCTCTACTCCTATATAAACATTCTTGAAGTGCTGTAATGGGCTTAATTCTTTAATTCTTCTGAGTTGCTAGAATAACAGAGATCTGATTTTTAGCTTTATCTTGATTCCAGGACTTTTAATTGATAGATATTAACCTGCTAAATTGACAAGACATCACACACAGGGATCCATCAGCACCTTGCAACTGGAATATATTATGGAAATGCACTTTCATTATCTCTTGCTACCTTGTATAATAAAACATGAGGGAGAAACTATTGTTAGCCCTTGTTTTTCCTCACAGAAAAAGTTGCCGTTCATTACTCCATTTGTAAAACACCAGGTAACTGTAAGGCTGAAACATCCTTAGCGATGAATGTATTTCTATTTCACATTTAGTTTTTCCTTCCTTATTCTCTCCTACAGACAACTTGGGAGGCTGACAGAAGTATTCCCAAACAGGCCAAATACTAGTGAGCCACATTAGGTTTAATTCATAGAAGGGGGGGAAGATATTTAAGAAAATAGTGGCAATCAGATTCCACATAAATTAGAAAAACAGGTCAGAGGCCCGCATGAGAGACTCCATTTCAATAGCGCACTTAAATGGCAAAGCCACCTCTAACGTTCCTCACTGCAGTGAGACAGAGACACGTAATTCACAGCATTATTTCCGATTTGATGGTGTAGCTGTCGCACATTATTGTAACAGCTTCAGTGCTTCGGCAGCGACTGCAGGAAAAAAAACGTTCCTTCCTTTCCGTCAGCCGAGAGGGCGATGAAACAGCCTCCATTGGCGGGGGTGCTTCTTTCTTAACTTGCCATTTTTCTATTTTACCGTGTTTGCAGACTGACTGACCTCTTTACAGCTGCTGGGCTCCCAGGTCACGCTCCCAGGTGTGCCCAGCAGAGCGAGCCGGGACTGTCGCGGCAGCGTGCCTCCAGCTAGGGCACGGCAAAGGCAGCTCCGGTTCTGTGTCAAAAGCAATTCTGAAACTCGTGACGCTGTTATGCAAACTTTAATCTGAACTCCGAGAACAAACTGCAGACCTTGGGTAAGGTCACACTCTGTCTGCACAGCACTTATTCATACCGGGACCCAGCCTGCAAACCTCCCACTGCTTTCAGCTCCTTTCTAGCTTGCTTTATTCACTTCTTAACCAAAGCTTCCCTGGAAAAATGAATCCTCTTGTACAAGATGGGGTAAGGGACTAGAAAGCCTCATTTAAAAGTTTTAACTTCACGATTTTACTGCTTAGTAAATTATACGTACTCTGATGACACACATACGTGTGTGTGCATGCTCACGGACCCCGTCTTATTAATCTCAGGTTTACAATAAAGTTTTTTTATTTAACAAAGCACCTTTCACTGAGCATCACAGCACTGTGTTAATAAAAACCCCCACACAAATTCAGAACACTAAATTAAAGAAATTTAAAAGAAAGATTACATCAATCAGATAATACAATGCCAAAAATGAAAATGCCCAGAATTTAGTAATGTACAAATGTACCAGCCACAAAGAGCTGGTGCCTAGGGATGGGAAGAGGGGAAGGATGGCAAAGGAGCGCTGCACATGTGCAGGCAAGCGCAGGGAGTCCAAGCCTAGTGAGAAAATGTGAGGAACTATACCAGAACTCAAATGGATGGAGCAATCAGGTAGGATCGTTATGGGCATGCACATCTTTAAGATGGGCACTATATCTCAGGATATTGGAGACAGCTGCAGCAATCAGGGACACGTGAGAGGTGAGCTGCTGATGGAAACCTAGAGACACCACCAAAGTTGCACTGATTTCTGTCAGCTTAAGACATAAGTATTGCTTTTAGAGCAAAAGTGCAATCTGATACGGAGAAAGGCCTTGGTTTGTACATAAAGTTGTATAAAACACAGAGACATGTAAAACATAGAATAGAGTGATAGAAATATTTAGGTTGGAAAAGACCTTTAAGACCATCGAGTCCAACCGTAAACCTAACGCTGCCAAGTCCACCAAATGGAAGTAGCCTGACATTTGTCAAACCTTTAGGCACTTGGTTGCCATCCACATCCAGTTCCATCCGAAAGGCTCCAGTGTGGGCATATAAGGGTGCCGCTTTCAAGCACCTAGTTTTAGTTTACAACTAATTCAATCTTCAGCGAGATTGGCCCCAGCAGATAACAAATTACTGATTTTTTTGTTTTTCTGTAGCTAACCTTTTTGCTTTTGTGCATTAAGCTGATTTTATTGAACTATTCAATCAATTTCAATTTCAACATGTCCTTCCAATTTGTCACAACATCTCCAGGGGCATCTTAGTTTGTTGTCCTAATATTACTATTATTGTTACAACTATTAAAAAAAAAAAAAAAAAAAAAGGCAGCCCCAAGCATGAGAGACATTTTCTTGATGGCATTTTGATCATACAGAATAATTCTTATATTCTCTTTCTTTACAAAAATGACATTTTAACTAGCACAGGGCAGAAACCACAGCACAGAGGTGACACAAGACGGTCCTAACCCAGAGAAATGAAACACTTACTATATGTTTGCTCTGATGGTGATGCTGCAGAACTAAAGAAATGAGCCTCTGCCCTGAGGGGGTGCAGACTAAAAAGCCAGCCCCAGTAAAGACCCTGGAAGATCCAGTGGCCAGTATTTTTAATAAATCTAACAAATCTTCAAGCTAGAGGAAGTAAATGTGCTTCTTCTACTTAAGCCAAGGAAAAAAAACCTCATCTTGATAAGTGCAGAGCTTTTAGTCTGACCTAAAAACTAAGAAGGGCTTTTGAAGGAAAAAAATATGAAGGAAAGAATAATTAAAGGAACTGTGGCAGATGTAATCTGTCTGCTCGTGTCAATCATCTGATACAGTGCCGCAAAGAAATACATCACCTAAATTCCAGAAGATGGGAATCAACTGAAGAAAATCGGTTAAGCTGGTTAATGGGAAGTTGATCAAGGGCTTGGTTAAAAAGAGTGCAGTGCCTTGTACAAGAAGAAATAACAGCTTGGAAGAAAGGTAACCTGACAATTAAACAACAGAAACAAGATGTGATTTCATAGTACAAAATACAAGACAACGCAGCAAGGGACCAATAACAAAACTTTTCTGGAAGCTGGTTTATTGGACACGAGCAAGGAGGACTGGCACCACGTCCTAGCAGCTCCCTGCCGCTGAGCAAGACGCAAACGCCGTCGGGAAACGCATCGTGTGCGGTATTAGCATTGCAGATACGGCAATATTAATTCCTTGTGCCAAGCACCGAGGGCTCATCGGGATGCTGTGCACAGTCCAGGTCCCCTTGTATTCACTGCTGAGCAACCCGGACCCGACCAGGTGCCGGCAGTGAAGAGCCCATCACTGGAGAAGAGCCTAGAAGAGCTTGGCTTGTTTAGTCTAGCAAAATTAAGGCTGATAGCAAATATGATTGCTGTCTATAAATACATCAGGAGGATAAACACTAGGAAGGCAAAGGAGCAATTTAAACTAAAGGACAATGTTGACACAGGAACAAATGGGTGTAAACTGGCCATGAGTAAATTTAGGCTGGAAATTAGTAGGTCCCTTCACCACTAAAGGAATGAGATGCTGGAGTGATCTAATACAGGGTCTGGGGAGCAAAAATGTTCAAAAGAATATATCAAATTAGGGATAAAATTCTTTTGGTCTAGGTAGAAATTATGACAAATTGAGCTAAAGCAGAAGTCAGATCTCACCATTCTCTGCGCACAAACAATTTCTCAGGAAGAAAAAGAATAAAGCCCCTTTCAGTCCAAATACTACAATATGTTTCTGTGAAAATGGTTTAAGACTTAACACCGATCGATATCACTGAACCAAACCATTCCATCGGCACACACAAAGGAATAGGTGCCCCAAACAAAATTACAGTTATTGCAAGCGGCTCTTCCCATCAAGGTACGAGCTGGCATGAAAGACACCATCTCAAATCCCCAGCCGAGCTGAGCACGGTCTTGCCGAGAGAGGTTATAAGCAGAAGTAAATCATATTCAGAGTCTAAACAAAGTATTTTAAAATGAAGTCCTACTAAGGAAGGGCTAGCTGCAATCCCAGTTTTCAAATGTGCATGCACAGTATTTTTAGGAATATGGCTATTTCTGGTTTACGCATGCAATTATTATAAATCACACATGAGCTGGGTAACTGTGTATACCAAAGTCCAGAAATGCAGTAATTATGTGATTAAATTAATCTGCATTATGGACAAAGGGTTTGCAAAATTAGGACCTACATTTTCAAAGCTCTGTACAAATATTGTCCAATTAATTACCACTTCCTGAGAAATGTATGACTAGCTAATTTTAGCATCATGTCTGGTAAAGCAAATAAGGTTACCAGGATTTTGCTGTAGGATGTATTGAATAGGAATCTATTGGTGAAGGCGACAGAAAATCTAAATCCTATTTCCTCCCATGGCTATCCTCACAGCTTCTTTATATTTATGTGTTTTTTCCAATCTCCCCTTACTTTTGCAATACCAATGAGAAGAATATAGGATGTTCTTCTGACTTGTTTTCTAAATCATTTATTTACATGCTAGTGAAGTGTAAATGTTCACTTTTTTTTTTGGTATAAGATAGTTGGTGGTGAACACACTAGTAATAAATATTGTACCAGAGCCAGGAAAGCCGATTTGAAAACAAATAAACTCCCCCCAAACACTCACTTGACTCTAACGGAAATACTTTTCCCAAAAAGATCTAACAAGCTATCATTTAAACAAAGCTCACAGGCAGACCTTTTAAAGCATTTATCCCTTAATACTCCCTACTTAGCCACGGTTAAATATGAACACGGATTTCCAGAAGAAAGCCCTATTCTGGGAGCTCCGTGAAGAAGGCAGCTTTCACAGAACAACCAGAGCAGCCAACACCTTTCGCAGTTCCCCCCCGAGAGACGGTGGTGGTGCTGAGTGAGCTTCACCCGTGTGCCAGAGTCGAGCAGCGCCTTTGATATAACTTGACCTTTTCATTTCTTACCTATAGTGCCGCATCACGTCACGTACGCGGCACCCTCGGCAGACATCAAACCCGGGGTCCGTGAATCTTAATGCACAAGCTGCTGCTGCCTGAGCTAAAAAGATGCGGTTTTGCTCCATCTCAACCTCGCTACACAGGACCAACTACTATCAGAGGCGTTTCATGCTCCTGCTAGGACAGGGCTATAACAACGGAGGGGACCCCATTTTTAAAATGAACTGGGCTACTTACTCAGTGCTGCACAGCCACGAACAGCGAAGCAGACAGACAGGTTTATTTTCTCCATTGGGCTGGGGTTATATTGGCTTTTCTTCCAGTGTGGCACAGCATTCCCCATCCATGAGCATCTGGCATATTTGATTATACGAGCTACCTGCGACTGCAGAGCTCTCGAGCAGGGGCAGTGCCTTGGTCTAACTCTATCTCGCAATGCGCAGCTTACTCTCCTGGAAACGGTGGTGTGTTAATTAAGCTGGCTTTCTTCCTTAACAAAGGTGTCGATGTGAAACACCCCGGCCTCTGCCATGCAAGTCTGACCCCATGAATGCCTGCTACCATCTAACTGAACCTGCCTGTCACCCAGATATTGAAGAACGCCTCCGGCTCAGGAAAAGCCTTGATCCCACCATCTACAGCTCTTCAAGTCGCACTTCGGAGCACGTTCCCACCTCTCCCGCGCCATTAAAACCAAGGCTACAGCTCTGCCCGGCTCCTCACCACCACTGCGTTTCAGCCTGGTGGCATTGCACGGAGAGCCGGAGGGTGGGAAAGCCGACACACGATGCTGAGCAAACATCTGGGGGAGATTTTCCTCTGCTATTCTCAAAGGGTGAAGCACTCCCCACGCTAAGGGCCATCCCCAGCTCGCACACCGTTCCGCTCCCACGCACGCCACACTTAACTGGAGTTTCAAGAGGAGGATGACTTCTCGTGCTAACCCTCCACATGGCAGAGGATTTCTGCCAGCAGCGCTTAGCGTGTGTGACTCAGAAAGAAGGAAAATATTTATCCAGGAGTCGTTCTGATGAGCACTTCTAGTGTTTGCTCTGACTCACCAGCCGAAGCACCGGCGGTTTTCACCCACACCACCAGGCTGAAAGAGCTGTTCTAGAAATCTTCAGAAATCAGCCTAACACGTGCCAATTTTTTCTGAGACAAATAAAGGTCCAGAGACCACGAGCCAACCTCAGGATTTTCATTTGGCACTGCACCTATATTGACAATCGGCCTTTAATAGCTTTCACCTGGCAGCCTGATTAACAACCAGCAATTAAACTTTTTTTTAACACTTCTCCTCTCAGCACCTGAGACCTCTAACCCGTGGGATCTCACACCTTATACTACTCATCTTTTTCTCTCTTAAGCTACCGCACTTTAAGATAGTATTTTAATGTGTTACAATTTACACATTTTAACCCATTCAGAACCAGCAGACAGGCAATCAACTCTCGCAGCTTCTGCCAGGGTGGGTGTTGAATCTCCCATGTAGGTGTAAATGGGACCTGCTCCAGCTTAGCAGCTATTTTCTCTTTCGTGTGGAGGCTTCTGAAAGCAAAACAGCTTCTGGTGGTGGGTACAACACCCAGCAATAGCAAACTGAGCTTTCGTATGAAAGCATGAGAAGTGCTTTAAAAGTTACCTGAAAGAAAGCGAATATGATCTTTTTATCACAGAGAGGTTATAAAATCAAAGAACGCCAGAAAGCCTTTCAGGAGTCTACTCTGTTTGGCCTTTTAGTAGTGTGAGACCAAATAGTTCAGTGGCTGTTGCCCCTGGCTGCCTTTTTTTGTGTTATTCAGACAGTGAAAGTGGTGAGAGTGGAAACCTTTCCAAAGGACATGCTAGGTACAGAGAAGACCCTAGCAGTCGTACAGAAAGCCTTCCAGCATCCTGGCTGTACGTCCCTGTAGCCTCCAGGACACAAGATACATGAATCAAACTGAATTGCTCATCCACCTAATTTCATTGTGAGAGCCAGGATTTTGCTGAACGGCTAGCTCCAGGAGCGGTGTTATTGACTGAGAGTCTCATCTCAGAAAGCGATCTGCTAGTTGTCAGGGATACAAAGGGAAGCTTAGAAATATAAACTCCAAACTCTGAAAAGCCCCGAAACAAAACCAGACCCCCCCCAGCAGACAAATAACTGAAAATGGTAACACAGACCGGGGATCCTGGTGGATCATTTTCATTATTTTCTTAAAGACCAGTGCTAGCAATACTGTGCATAGGAAGGGCTGTATTAAGCAGGAACAGAGATACTTTTGAGTGCGATATGCCGCAACCACATTCGTCTGATATATATAGATATAGATACACTTTTTTTTTTGAGTGAGTTTTATTCCTGAGGGATTAGACACTGAACCTGGGCTATCAAGGTTTTGAAAAGACACCCAAACTGAAACCCCACTGCGGTGGAACACGTGAGGAATATCAGTGCAACAACTTCTGCCCAAGGAACGGGACCTACTGGAAAACAGATCCACCAAAATAGTCAACTGACCCAAATGTCCCTTGCAGAGGGTTTGCTGTGCTCTGACCCCAGCTGGCCACCACTTATGGCAACAGCATGTTTTGAAGAATGCTGTATACAAGGTTAATAGCAAGGTAGGGTGTGTTTAACCTGATACTTGTTCTAGATTTCGAGTTGCGGAGGGTGGGGATTAGAGGTCACCAATTTTTTTAGCTGACATTTGAGCACAGACATTTGTCAAAACTCGAATGTAGCTGCTTAAAAAACTTTTAAGCCCAAAGAATTTTTTACGTATCTGAAACAGTGCTTTAAAATTGTCCTCATTCTTTAAAGTTCACCCAAAACATAAATAGTACCTCTATATTTAAGACGGTGACAGTTATTTTCCAGTTTTGGGAAGTTTTATAACATGAACATAATATTTGTTGGGATTTTGGGGTTTTTTTTTTGACTGAGCCTTGGCAAATAAGACACCAAGCCTAGAGCAAACAGAAAATAAGGACTGGGCTGTTTTCAGAAGATAAGTACGAAATGAGAAACACCACCAAAAAGAGGCCAGTGTTCTGTAGCATTTCTTTTCTAGTCTTAAAATGTTTTACGTACTGGTGCTGCCACTGAGGGACCTAATAATTTCCACGCCTCATGGAGTCCCATAAAGGCACTTGGGTTGTGCACAGTGTATTGAAGCTATTCAGGCGCTATGGACTGACTTCAAAATTATTATCGGAATTATCATCAAAATTGTTACTAGAAACTCCATTGTAACAGTATCTCTGTCCTTGGATAGTATCGACTTTCCTGTTTAGAAAGACTGTCAGTTAATGAGCTTCTCATACGGTTCTCTCATTTAATGCCAAAATCAGAATCACAGAATCATTAGTAATGGGTTACATCTCACTCTTCAGTGATCCAAACTACACATCAGATGTAAGTCCACAAGGAAGCAGGAGAGAAATAAGGAAAATGAATTACATACTTCTGATACTGTCACCACTGATAGTCATGCAAGGGGGTGGCAGTGAGCTGGTATGAGCTACAAATAAATTTCATTAAGAAAAAAAGATGTAACGAATGTCTTGGATAATGTATTTTGATTCTGACTGCAGCCACTGACTTGGTGCCAAAACAGAATAGGGTTGTGATTAAGGCTGCAGGCTGCAGCTCGGAAGACCCGGATTTCTTTTGCATTTTCCCAAACGCTCCCCAAGTGAACTTTAGTAGGTCATTTAATTTTTCTGTGCCTCAAAGAAATTGAAAATAACACTTCAAAATGAAATGAAAACACTTTCTTATCTCACAGTGATATCGTGAGAATAAAAACCCATTAGTTTGCTGAAGCACTCAGCCACTCTGATGAGGAGGGCTGCAGAAGTACCCACCTCCAGCACCCTTCCCTCTGGTGGCAGCCGCACCGGGTACTGGCGCAGAAGTTGGCATCTTTCTGCATCTTGGCAGAAACAAGAAGCAACTCAGACCCAGCAGACGCGGCTTTCAACTCCCCTCAGTACTTTGCAGGCTTTATGCCCCAGAGATGCCACGTCACCTTGCAAAGCACTTAAAAGGAGACCTGAGGAATAAGCCTTCTAACTTTTGGCTGAGGCAATTTTTGTAAAACCATGAAATTACATTCGGCTTTTCTCGGACGGAAGAGATGAGCAATAGTTCAGTGTCTAGGTGGTCACACAGCAACCGTCACTGCTAAGAGGTGCCCTTTGGTAAATATGCCAGCATTAAATTGATGCTGCTTCCAGTTTGGATCTGCTACTTTCTGACAAAAGGCGTGAGTGTTGAGAGATGGAAAAAATCCAAAAACCCCAGGCAGACCAAGAGAAGGGAAAGTAAACAACAATCTGAGAAACAGTTTTAAAAATAAAAAATGACCTTCTTTGGACTTGTGCAAACCAAATTCTTCCTATAGTGTGTAACTTCTTGGTGATTACCCAAAGGCCAGGCTTGGGGAAAAAAAAAAAATATCCTAGTTATGTCCATTGCACTCTCATAATCCACAAAACCTTTGCTGTCAAATGCTGCCAGAGCAATTTAATAAACAGGGAGAATGCCTTAATGTATTCTGAAACCTGAAAACCACCCATCATTAGCCCCACATGCTGTTTTCCTACTTTCTCTGCTTTAAGCCATTTAGCTGCTACAGCTGTTTTTCTTGTAAGTCTGACTTCGGTTTTTATCAGCCTGATTTGTTTTCTAGTATATCTCGCTTGATTAAAAAGAGGAAGAAAAACCTTTCACAATTCAGGTAAAACTGCCTTCTTCTTTAAGCTCTGTCGGGCTGGAAGCTTGAAAAAGATCATCAAGAAGAACAGTGTAGGTGAATAAATATTCATAATATTGCTCATAATTTATACTTGGTCTCATTTTTGCAGATAGGCTTGAAATTCCATGCTCATGACACTGCTGCTATAGTCAGACCTTTTTATTCTTAGAACATGAGGTTTTCTAAATCCTACCAATGCAGCAATTAAAAAAATAAAATCAATGTAATATATTCAACATAATACATTCAAACCACTTCCTCTAATCCTATATGTATACACAGGGTGTGTACAACACAAGGATCCTGGATTTTAAAATTAATGGCAGTCAGGAGCACGAGACTTGGGAATCTGTACTGTGTTGACTCCATACGGTCTGGACAAAATAAACTGATTTGGTGTCATTCGTTATTCATTGCTGAGAATTATTTTAAGAAAATAGCTTGGCTAAGTCCTTGCTAGCTGCATATCACAGAATCGTAGAATGGTTTGGGTTGGAAGGGACCTTGAAGATCATCTAGTTCCAACCCCCCTGCCCTGGGCAGGGACACCTTCCACTAGACCAGGTTGCTCAGAGCCCCATCCAGCCTGGCCTTGAACAATTCCAGGGATGGGGCATCCACAGCCTCTCTGGGCAACCTCTTCCAGTGCCTCACCACCCTCACAGTGAAGAGCTTCTTCCTTACATCTAATCTAAATCTACCCTCTTTCAGTTTAAAGCCATTACCCCTTGCCCTACCTCTACATGCCCTCGTAAAAAGTCCCTCTCCGGCTTTCCTGCAGGCCCCCTTTAGGTACTGGCAGGCTGCTAGAAGGTCTCCCCGGAGCCTTCTCTTCTCCAGGCTGAACAACCCCAACTCTCTCAGCCTGCCCTCACAGGAGAGGTGCTCCAGCCCTCTGATCACCCTGGTGTGCCTCCTCTGGACTCGCTCCAACAGGTCCATGTCCTTCTCATGGTGGGGGCCCCAGAGCTGAATGCAGTACTGCACGTGGGGTCTCACGACAGCTGAGTAGAGGGAGAGAATCACCTCCCTCAACCTGCTGGTCACGCTTCTCTTGATGCAGCCCAGCATACGGTTGGCTTTCTGGGCTGCAAGCGCACATTGCCGGGTCACGTTGAGCTTCTCGTCAACCAACACCCCCAAGTCCTTCTCCTCAGGGCTCCTCTCAGTCCATTCTCCGCTCAGCCTGTATTTGTGCCTGGGATTGCCCCGACCCATGTGCCTATATGCCTTCACCATTACGAATATGCCTTCATAATGCCTTCCATATGCCTTCACCATTATGAATTGAAGGGAACATCCAAACAGTGAAGGAACAGCTTATAGTCAGAAAAGCAGCTGATTTAATTAAATTTGGCAGAATGAAAGGTTAGTGGAAAACAGTCAAATAACTGAGAAGAGATTAATGCGAGATGCTCCCTATTGTATTTCCCTTAAGAGCTGTTTTACTCAGTATGGGAAGGGTCACGTTGTGTTGATTTGCTGAGAGAGAATGTGATTGACAGAATACCTGGAAAAGAAACTCAGTTTGGTTGCGAAGTCGGAAATACTAATGGTGGCTTCCGTCAAAACCAGCTCTGCCTGCAAATGCCTTTGTTTCCCTGGCTTTTAAGAGGGCTACGCTCTGCCAGGTGCTGTAGACAAATACTCCAGACATGATTAACTGGCAAGGTTGAGTCGGTGTAGACTAAACTGGAAGACGCCCAGTTTAAAAGCTATCATGGGTACTATGCTTTGTACGCATCACTAATGTTCACTCTACTGGATCAGCACCGGGGATCGAGCAACGTGGGACGTACAGCAAAAAGATCTGCCTGTCTCCTTCACTGCTCTCCTCTGCAAACTTTGACTCCCAAAGCCATGGAAGTATGCCAACCGTTTTGTTTCAGCAGCAACTGTAGAGTTGCTTTGCATGGCACTGACCCAGCCCCTGCTTTGACTGCTGCGCGGATGATATTTGAGCTAACCTGCAAGACCTGCTGATTATGGAAAAGTCAATTTTTTTGTGAAAACAGGTGCAAAAGGAAAGATCTTCAATGCTGTGGGAGAAGTAACCAAAAGCTTATCCTGTGAGTGAAGGATTTCGAGCTGGCTGGAAATTCTAACCCATGACATGAAACAAAGACATCTGAACATGAACGAGATTTGATCTTGTTCACTTTGTATATATTAATAACGCCAAAGATGTAACATACAAGAAATAAAATATGCGGTGGATTCACACTTGATTGTTGTACTACATCTTGGTGTAGAAGAAGGGATATAATTCAGCCTGAATCTGATGGAAAAAACACTTAAGTCCAGAACAAAATATGGTAATAAAGTTTGTGATAATTTACCAAGTGCAACACAGCTACAATCACTTAGACGGTACAAATCACTCACTGAACAAGATCTAGGATTAATGGAGGATAAAATGCTATACTTTTCAGAATGAGGCATCTCAGCTGTTTTTTAGAAGCTAATGATCCTAATGTTTATATGTAGATGTATTAGATAAATACAAAAGAAAGATTTTTTTATTAAACATTGTATTAATGGATTTGAGTGAAGTCATGAATGGATTATCATGTGTACTCTTAGGAAAGGAAGGCCACCAAAATAAAGAAATATTTGCAGAGAGCAGTCTTAATAGCGCAGAGCTTCCCGTGGAGCTTAGTGATGGTTCTCAGCACTCACTGCTCTCTAGGGTACAACATTTGGGGAATAAGAAACAGAGAGATTCCAGGAAAATATTGACTGCTGTACTGAGCAATCACAGGTTTGCAATAGAAAGTGGCTGCAGGGTATTTGGGCAAACTGATTTTGGTGATGATGCCTGCATCTTTTGGGTTCAATTGTGCCCAAAGACTCAGCAGAGAAACACTGCAATGAGGTCTGGAACCCAACCTCTGGCGACTCAAGATGCTCTGCGGATGCCTTTTGAAAGATGTGATGCCAGCTCTATAGGACTCCGGCTTCAGCGGGACTTCACCACCCTCCAGGGTATGTGTTTTCTGCTTTGGAGAGTGAAGACCTGTACAACTCAATATACTGCCCGCTCAGAAGGTTTTAGACAAGAGATAAAACCGGGGAAGTGAGGAACAGGAACGAACAGCTTCATGATAAACCGAAAAACTGCTGATAAACTAAATGACTGAGAAGCCAGGCTGGCAGAGTGCCACTGCGAGAATTCGCTGTGATGAGCGGGGACGTTTTCCTTCCCATATTGGGCCTGTCAGCCTTAATCAGATCTCCGTTAGCAGAGTCGCTTTATGTCCAGGTGAGACTACAAAGAGAGCAATCATTATCATTCAGGAAAGAAACTCCTCAATGTCAACGGCAGGAGGAAAAGGTTTGGTCAGAATAGTTTTTTGGAACGTGCTCCACAAGAAACGTTCTGATACACAAAGCGTGGAATTTAAATGCCGTGTTTGTTAATTTGAAAGAGGAGGGAGTGGACCAAGAAGGATTTTTGATAATCCTAAAATGTCCCAGCTGTACAGGGAGACCTTTGGCAGGGTAATTTGGGCCCTTTCTTGTGACCGTATGTAAAACGAGGATTGAGCAGTAGCCACAACCAATAATTGAAGGCAGAATTTAATTTTCTCAGATCAGGGCCTTAATCAAGCAGCATTTAATTTCTATGCTTTTTGTCATCTAAGGGATGCATGGGATCTTTGCAAGTGTCAAAGGCCTTTAAGTGACCAGGAGCAGGTTCCATCTTAGCAGGGGAAATTTTATAAAGGAGTCAGCACCATAGAGACCCCCTCGACAACCTCCCGCAATTAACTTCACATTGCCACAAGGTATGAAAAAGGAACTTACCAACCACCCTTACGTGATGAAATGCAATTCTTGTGGTTATAAAATTGGAGGAATGTAGCAGTTTCTTGGCTATTAGCTGCAAGAGGGAGTTTCAGCATTTCAGTTCGCTCCAATTCCGGCTACATTTCCTCTTAAAAAAACATTTACGTATGGAAGTGCTGAATTTCATGCGAGAAGCAAAATTACCCTGAATTTAGTAGCCTGCATTATAAGATACTCAAAAGTAACAGACTGAAATGAAAAATCGCAAAGCATAATTCTGCCAAGATAATTAATCCTTGTTAAACCATGACCCGATCATATATGATGCTGCTCTGACAAGCTTACTGAAATGCTATAAATAATGCCAGCATATTTTATTTTCTTTGTAGGCATAAATATTGACAAATTCATACTCATTAAACTTCTGCGAGCTGGGAATTATCCCCATTTCTCAAATGGGGAACAGGCAGAGGAATTAAGACTATTTTTTCAGAGGCATTCATCAGTTTGGGGAGTCCAGTTTGAGATGCTGAATACAGTTTTAAGCCTTCTTTATGCAAAGAAGTAAAGCTACATTGATCAAATCCATACTGGTAACCTTACTTCCTTTCCCCCCATCCTCAGCTGAGACCTGTTTCTGTGTGCAAGAAAGTCCTTTTGCTGAGATGCACCAGCTTCCCGAGCAGAATTACTTACAGCAGAAAGAAACCTTTTGCCACTGTAAGTTTTGGGCAGCAATTCATTGTTTTATACTCGGTGACAGAACTAGCCCAGCAAAATGTAACTGCAGACTAAGGATATAGGTACATAGAAAAAATTATTCTGAGACAAGCTGGGGTATGGATTTACAATGCCTTAGTCCCTCCACAGGATCTGCTTCCATGCTCCCCTTCACCTGCAGTAAGCCTGGGCTATCTTATCCCACTTCAGGCTACCATGCACTACCCGTAATTTGTTCAGGCTACGTTAGTTGCAAATGATAGTCCTTATTCTAGTAGATACTTTCTGACAATTAGAAAGGAAAGGGTATATTGTGGTATAAAGAATCCCTCAAAACCACGTATTTTTGCTCCGGTCGTGATGTGGGATTCAAGCAAATCAAATCTCAGCTGCCTGTGGCCCCACGCTCTATAATCTCAGCTCCCTGTACGACACAAAGGAAACATCCCCAAAACTGCACCAGTATTTTCTTCAAAATCCAGTTGAACGCCTTACCCCTGTAGCAGATTTAGAAGGGGCTGATGAGATTCTAAGTTTAATGCTCTCCTAAATACTGGTGAGACGTGTACTTTTGGAAAAGAAAATAAGTATTTATCTTACTCCTACAGCAGTATATAATGTTAAACTTCTGCAGAGCTTCTCACCTCAGGTTCTGGAGGTGGTGTACAAACTTACATTAAGTAAATGTCATATGTGTGTGTAGCTTTGTTTCCTCCGCTTCTCAGACAAAACTGTGCTGTGAAAGCAGAAGGACTAGAAGCTGATGTACTTCACTGCAAGCAAAAAGCAAGGCTGTAAGACCAGGCTGCATGTGGACCTGGTGGGACCATCCTCTTCAGGCAGGATATGAAAGGATTTAGGACTCTGGTCCTTGGTCTCGCCTAAGAAGAAGCTGGAGGCTGTGATAAGTATGTGTCAAGATTGTTGTGAGATGGATTAACTCCCTGTGGGGAATAAGGTGAGATCATGAAATGTATTTAATTTTATCATAAGGTGCACTCACATTTGTGTCCCAGAGGTGAAAAGGTTTTATCTCTTCCCACTAACTGCAGTGTTTACCTCGCTCTCGGTTAATGGGAGCTGTATGGATTTTTTATTTCCCTTTTCTCGTAGCAAATGTCAGAATAGGCCAGGTTTAGAAACATATTATCTGACAGCACAAACAAAGTGCTAACTCAAACCAGCTGTAACAGGTCCTTACTTTGAGTCTTTAAGGTCTCTAACTAAACCATTAGCCCGTGGAGTCATTGATTTAGAGCACAGACCTTGCTCCACAGAAAGTCAGCCCAGAAGGAGGAAAACACAACGCACATGACAGACATCCCATTTTCACCGCTCCATCCAAAACATAAAAGACCGTCCTGGGATGGCACCTTCCTCCCGTCTAAACACTAGAAGGTGCGCATCCGAGGGAAGGGGAATTCTCCAGGTATTACTGCATTGCCCGCGGGGAGACGACGTGAGCCCGCGCCGGGGGCCCGGCATGCTGTGAGCAGGCTGGAGTGGGCACGAAGGGGGTGAGATGGATGCAGGAGCATCTCTTCAGGCAGGTTTCTCATTTGCTTTATTGGGTACATAAAACGGAGCCCGCTGTCCTCAGCTGCGTGGGGGCCAGGTTGAGCACAGCGGACGAAGAGGGAATACCTGTTATAAGAAATCTTCCTCTCTCTCCTGGAGAGCCGCGGTGGCTAAACAGGCTCCTGGCTACTCTCCAGGGGCACACGGCAGGTGTGGGTTCAGGGTTTTATGGCTTTGCTTCTGGAATGGCGGGTAGGGTTTGGGAGGGTCTGTACATTTGCCCGATGTTATTTCTCAGAGTCTTTTTCAAGTGGAAGGGAACGTTCAACCCCACGCGCCCGGTGCTGCTCCCTGGGGCTGTGTGCGCAGCACGTGGCGGAATTGGGCCTCGGTATTTTTATAAAAGGGAAAAAAGCAAACAAACAAAATCAACAGATGGAAATCCTCAGATGGAAGGGGACATACTGGTTATTTATTTAAAGAGCTGCTAAGGTCTAATGGAAATTTTCAAGAAGCATTCCATTTAGAACTAGCAGAGGTTTATTTAGCCCTTATTTTCTGTTTGTTTTCAATCATCTTTCACAGCAAAGAACATTTGCTACCAGTGCTCGTTCCTAGCATCTTCAATTGTGTATTCCCCAGCATTATCCTGGTTGCTACGGAGACAACTGAGATGCCACAAACAAAGCTCTTCTGGTGCGGAAGCAGTGCACCAAGGAGAGAAATATCCCTCGGAAACACGAGATCTTCCAGCCCTTCTACACAGGTGTGGAAAACAGGTGAGATCTATAGGACATATAATGTGCTGGACCCTGAGCCTAAACAAAGTGTTTCCCCAGAGCTCCTTCCCTGTTGCCAGCTGCTTTTCAAGCTTCACAAAAGCCATGAACCATATTACTCTAGACTTGATGCCAAAGAACATTTTCTACCTGGATTTGAATAATGTGAATATATTAATTAAAGTTGATAATGGCTGATAATGATTTCCATCAGCAGTAGAATGTTGCTATATTTATCATTATCTATGAGATTCTCCTACCTAACCGTAATTTATACAGAGAAGACTTGAAGTAACGTGACTTGCCATCTTAACAACTTTTCTGATAACACCTTTAGAGTTACAGAACATTGTTTCCTCAGACAAGAAGTCCATTTCTCAGTATGTGAAGGAAAGCAAAAAGAGGAGATCAAGACTCCCAGGTTTTGCTTTGAGCAGCTTACCCTTGAAAAGGAGTTGATTTTGAGACTGGCCACAGCACTGGCAAAAATTTGAAAACAATTTAGCATTTGTATTTATTATGGACATTGCTTGGCTGAACTCTGACATGGTTTGCAGACAGAAGCAGGTCTTAAAGTAAAGGGAGATGGGGAGAGGGAGAACAGAAACTCTGTGCCTCGGTTCTTTCTAAAAATCCCCCCCAGAGATACCTCCGAGGCTGGGGGAACTGCACCCCAGCTTCCCTGGCCTGAGCAGCACTGGCCCCAGTGGTTTGGGGCTGGCAGTCCTCACAGCTGCCCCTTGGACTTCAGGGAGAGAGCATCTCTCCTTAGGCTATGCTCATGGGTCCTTCGAAATGGGAGCTTTGGCAGCAAGAAGTAAGACACGTCTTGCAAAAGCCAGAGAGGATGCAGCAGGAAGAAGGCTGGAAGATGTCTTCTGCAACCCAGCTCTTGGGCTGGAAGGGTGGGCAAGGACTGGCTCTTCCCTCAAGGGGAAAAAGAGGGGATGACTAGATCCCAGTAAGGAAGCACCCAAATCCTTACACGGTGGTGGATCACAAAGGTCTACAACCCAGTGGGGCAGAATTCATGGGATTGCCCTGGTACTATCTCAATCTGGATGTAGGAAGCTTTTCTCCTGCTGCTGCTGTGCCTGGACTCGGCGGGGCTCTCGGTGGGAAAGGCCCTTCGAGAAGAAAAATTAGAGAGTCAGACACTAAACGTCAGCCAGTGACTATGCTTTCACGGCAGTATAACCTAAAACCAGCTAAACTATATCTGACTTCAAAAATTCTTTTTTCTACCAGGTCACTGGATATAGACATGCAACTGTAAATTCTGGGGAAAAAAAAAATCAGAATAAGCATTTCCTATAAAATAGGTCTTAGTGATATAAAATCTACAAAATATGCAAAACAGATTCACTTTTAGCTAGTATGGACAAAACTCAGAAACATCAGTAACTGACAAACACAGGTCAAAACAGTTTGCAAAATAAAATAGGAAAAAAACATCCGGGAACCTCAAAAATCTAAGTTTGATGACATAACTGCTCTTGGTTTCAGCAGACCTAGACTCAAAGAGAGAACAACAGGAATCTTCTTAAATATTTGTTGTTAAGGTAAATCTAAAATGATTGTCTAGCACAATGTTAATTACATTGTACAGCAATCAAAACAGAGACGCTGAGTCTAATGAATCCCTTCTCTCACCTTTGGAACAGAACTGGAGTGTCTTGTTCACCTCCTTATTAGCCCATAAATATTCTAATTAGGAAGCAACTCCAGATGAATAGGATTAGCAATAAGGACATTTTAGAATAGGTACACAAGAGATACTCAAAACTCTCATGTCTTATCTAAGGCTCTCCTGACATTTATAATCATGTAGAAACGCTAAATTTACATAGCTCTGCCTAATTAGACGTGGTTGCAATTATGTTTGTGGGCTTCCTTTTTTTCCTGCCCAAGTATAACTTACGCTGTCAAAACAGGAAGCCGGAACTGAATAGAAGCTCAGCAAGAAATAAAAGTATTTTCTGCTATTTATTTTTTTGCTGGTTTTAATTTGAAATTCATATTTCAAAGCCATTTTTTACAGATCCCAGGCAAGAACTGGCTGTTACGGATCCCAGTCCAGACCACTGCTGCTTTAGATGTAAAAATGTGCTTTATGTGGACCAGCAGCATCTTAAGAGCAGGCACTAAAGCAAGCCAAATTCTGCAAAAGGTGATACATGCTCTGCCTGTAGTCCGTGGGTCGCTCCTGCTCTTCATGAGAGCAGGAAACAAAGAAATTTGTTTCCTTTCAGGACTGTAAGCTCCCTAAAATTCTCACCCTGCCTATGTATTTTGCTGACTGCCCTGCGGTTTTTGCTTTCAGTCCCTCTCCCCAGCCTGAAAGAGCCCGAGTCTGACAGTTCTGAAGTAATTCTGTGTTTGCCTTCCTTGGCCTTCAGAAAGATGGTGAGAAGCAGGTAATCCATCAAGCTACATTTTCTGTGCAGCAAATGCTGCCATTATTGGGCAGGGATTTGATAAATGATGTGTACATTATAATAACTGAATTTCAATATATTGTCTTTGATGTCTGTAATCACAGATAGAGTTCTTTCACCTTAGCTCAAACATAAATCAAAGTAAGTGATATGGACTCAATTCAACACACTTTCAGATTTCTGTTTCAGAACTAAACCATAATAATGAAAACTCGTCTTCACCTGCACAGAGCTCAGGCTGCAGTCAAGGTAGGTGGAGATGGCCATACATATGTATTAACTTTCAGGATTGGGGTATTAGGAAATTCCCAGGGCAAACAGCCACGAATCCATTTTATTGACTGCTTAAGGTCTAATTCTCTCTACTCCTAAACACTTTGTTTATTGGAAAACCAGCATCTTATCTGACTCCCATGTCATGTTTCAAGCTCCATGCAGATGATGCCAGCAGAGTTAGAGAGCCCTTGGAAGCCAGGCTTCCTGGTGGCAAAGGTCAGTGGCTCTAAGCACAGCAGTACTAAAGAATACCTTCTTAATAAAGACTCACGAGGAATGAGAGACCAACCAAAGAACGGTACTGAAAACCTCCTGTTTACAGCTTGACTGCCTGGAACGTGGGAGGGGTGGAGAAACAACCGTTCTGCTTGCGTAGGTTTGTAAAAGCCAAAATTAATCAATTAAGAAACCAAATACCTTCCTTCTAGCAAACTGAACAAAAGCGGATCATGCAGCAAACTGACTCACGTGAGCGCTCTCAGGCTGTTTAATGCACAGCCCAGATCAGTAACGTCCACCAAGTCTAGGGTCGACCCCAAACCAGCTGAAACCCAAAGCCTGCTGATGCCCAGCTGCAGCCTTCCAATGAATTTTACACTCAGGCTCCACTGAGCTATAAAGAGCTGGCAAGTTTCTGAATATCTGCATGAAATAAGTGCAACAGGCTGCTTCTAAAAGGAAGTAACCGGCATGTTTTCTTTGGCTAGGACATCAGCCTCATGCCTGCTTTCTTATCAAGCTTTCTGATCAGGAGTTGTATCAGTCAAGCTAGTTGGATCCGAAAGCTTACGATGACAGCCCAAGGAGTTGAAACAAAATCAATAACCATACAAACACCACTCCCATCCTCTGCTCTGCTATATTTAAGATCAATCAATATGCATAAATGACTAGCGCCAGGCACATCTGCAGTAGTCTAGCACATAATCAACTTTGTCTTGTCTCAGCTTAATATAATTTTCCACCATATTAGCAGTCTTTATGATATCCTGTCTTTTCAAATAGACATAATTCAGAATCACCACATAGTTCAATTGGATTATTTGAGTCACACACAGACCACCCCCCCTCCCCCAAACCCGCTCTTCAGTGGCAGCCTCTCTTCACTGCGGTTGGGATTATAGCCATGTTTAAAGTGTTTGCGAGGAGGTGACATTTGAGGCCATAGCCAGCTTTTACCGATACCTCTGGCAGAAAAATTTATGTGTATGTGTATACATATACTTAACAGACTGAGAAAAGAAACGAACAAACTTATCAAATGCCATGCTGAAGCATCCATTAAAAATTGCACACACTTTTAATGACTTGGGTGAGGGTTGCTCTTGCATAAATTTATTTAACGTTAATGTCCCTTGTTTGCTGTAAATTTCACACTGTGAAATTACCAGGGCAATTCTAATGGAGCTGAAGCCTCCAGCTGCACTCTATGATAAAGGAGGAAATAATTATGAATTCCTCTGGGAAGCCAAAGAAAGTCAAAGATCTCCTTCGAAACTGCTCCCAGATGAGCTGCTCATCAGCAAGCTCAGGAGGTGCAGAACCGCTCTCCAGCGCCGGGGGAAGCAGAATGAGCAGGACGCTCGTGCTGACAACGACTCCGCCATCAACTGACATTTAATTTGAAAGGATTGAAAGCTGGTGTCTGCAACAGTTTCTGCCAAGAAACGTATGAACAGTCAAGACAGAGCATGGAAGTGGTTTTATGTTCCAAGTTAGGATGATACTGTGTAATTTTACATCTAATCACCTAGCGCGAGACATAACCACCAAACACGCAGCTCCAAGAGCTCAAGCCTGAAGCTCTGACAGATGGCTGTATCATGAGAGGATGCTGAACTACACGGGTTGTTCCATCTAGAACGGCATTTTCTATATCGCTTTGAATCCAGAGCTTATAGCCTTTGCCAGAGTTCACATCGAGAGTGGAAAAAGGATAAAAAAATAGAAACTGCAGAAACTCCTTCGTGCCAGCCTCCTTAATCTTCCATCCCCGCAGGTGTCTTTTGGTCCCTTTTCTGATTTCCCCACACCCTTGTCCTCCCTTGTATGTCCCTGTTCCTGGAGAGGCAGAAGGCTGCAGGACAGTGTTTCTCCCTTCGTCTCCCTTCCTCCACATCATTACGGGCTGGCCTGGCCAACGGTGTTCTCCCCGCAGCGGGAGAGCCCACCTTGGCAGCGAGCAGATCGGGGCACAGCTGGAGACCCCAGCCCTTGCCTCCTCCCCACCACCACGCTCCCTGCCTGGCAGTCAGCATCCTCCCTTCGGTCAGCTTTGAATTCAGACCCAGTAACGAGTGACCCAATAATTGGTCAGACTGCACCTCTGAAATGATAAAGCAACTCATTCCTGGTAAGGAAAGCAGAGAAACGTAAGAAACAAAATCACCTAATGGAACAGACAGGCGGTATTTATTCAGTTGCTCCCCGTGCGTCACTCGCGATAACGTGCTGCAGTGTACTTCAGGCTTGTTTCCCAAGAACAAATATAATTCTTATTTATAATGCAACAAAGGATAAAGCAGGTTTCCTGATTCTGACAAGTGACTCTGTGATTATTT
Organism: Aquila chrysaetos chrysaetos; assembly: GCF_900496995.4. NCBI lineage: Eukaryota > Metazoa > Chordata > Aves > Accipitriformes > Accipitridae > Aquila > Aquila chrysaetos. The sequence goes on from NC_044006.1 coordinate 4,345,473, forward strand.
CTTCAATAAAAACCATAATGTCTTTCAGATTATTCTCTCACTTTTTATTCTGGTTTGGAACAGAGAAGGCACAGATGAGCATCTCCGTGCCTTGAGTCACTTTGTTTATTTTCTCATTTATAAAACTCGGGGACCCGCTAGAGAACACTTCAGTGGTACTTAAGGACTTGGGAACACCGGCTTGAACTTTGTGGACTGGACTTGCAGCGGCGTATAACCAATGCACGGCTACGGAGAGCGTCACCGTTTATCAGGTAATTGCATCCTGTGAGATGATAATGCACTGGCGGCGGGCTTGTGGCATTATCACCGCAGATCATGACATAGCGCTCTCCTTGAATAGCAATCATCTGGCTTTCCGAATAAGCAGCGAACCAACATGCTGCTGGGAAGCCTGTCAGCAAAATGCCTGTACGGTGCATCGGCACGCTCCAGACATTGGCTTGCTGTACCGAAACGGGGTGAAAAATGTTAAATAGAATGTAATCACCTGCTTGGACTTTCTACTTACATTCAAATTTCCCTAACGAAAAATGCACCATATTATTTACTGTGTCTTCTTTTAAGGTAGCTGTCACCATACGATTTAGAAGCACCAAACATACTAAGAATGGGATTTTCTGTGTCAAAATGTCCCACTGAAATTCAGACACCTCCTTCTCACAGTCTGTGCAATACTGTGAAGCAAACAGGGCCTGGACCTCATTGGAAAAAATCCCCAAACAAATTTTGTGTTTATGTAATGATGTATTTATTTAGGGCCACTCCAAAGAGATACAGCTGGTTAGACTTGAAAATAACTGCCTGTGAAAATGCAAACAATAATTTATGTAACTTTAAATGAGTTTTTGCAAGATGTTTTGATGTGTTTTCCCTGAATGCTCCCCTGCACATCTGGTTATTAAGTATGTAATTTAGCCCACCTTATTTCCTATGGATGTAGTAAGAAAAGCACCATGCCTGTGGTCCTCTCTAAACCTGCCCCAGTACAGCATCTGGGGTCAGCACAATAATGCAAAATCCATTTCTCAAATCTGTCAGTCAGCCTTTGAAGATGCTAACACTGCAGGCAGTGGTCACTCTGAGTTACATTAATAGGCTCTTATTGCGAACAGTGGAATTAGTTTTCAGAAGAACATCCCTAAATACCCATTTTGATATGGTAGGATGACAGTAGTGGCAAAGACCATATAGAGAACTGAAGGGGCCTGAGGACAAAAACTGGTGGAGAATATTATGACAAAGTGGTTTTTCATCAGAAGATGCTAAGAGTGAAACTGCTCCCAAGGAAGGGCATTCGAAACCTCTCCCTCACTTGGAATTTATTTTTACATTGCAAAATAGTCCCTTTTAAAATGCTTTTAATGGTTTGAGATAACTTTGACAAAAATTGATCTTTTAAAATGTCAAACATCATTTTAGACGATCAATATCAACGTGACATTTTTGCAACTATTAAAATAAAAATGCTGATTCTCTCCATATTTTTTCTGATTGGTAATTACGATTTAAAAAATTCATTTATTTTGTCCTAAACTGGGGGTGGGAAACTCTTGTGGGGCATTTCCTGCCTAATCAGGATCATCTACGTAAATGATTGCTGATGCTTCAATTTCTACTCACATGGATATAGCTGAGAGATTCTCCAGCTCTCTAGTTTGGGGGTTCCCAGAAACGTTGCCGCGGCCAAAGGAGCTGCAGGCGGGCCACCTACCCAGAGATCCATCCAACGTCCCGCAGCTTTCCCTGGGCTTCAAGCTATTTTACTAGCACTAGCGAAGTTTGCTCATGGAAAATCAGTTTGGATATGTCTATAGGCGCCACGGTCAGGGCAGTGATTACTTTGCAAACAGCCGATATGCTGAGGTCACGCAGTCACTCAGTGCCCCGCCAGCACACGCTGATGGAAGCTGCGTCCGCTTCTCATCTGTAGGGCAGATTTTCTGATAGTGAGGGGCACTGGTAACCTTTCCAGATCTTCTCTTTATGCTCCAATATGCGTTCATTCAAACCACATCTAGCTGCTGATTTACAAGCAAATACTGTTCATTACCTTTTCTGTCAAACATCGTGTCTTCTGATATCAAACATTAAGGGGGGAAAAATGCACATAATTTACAAATCTAGTAACGCATTTCCCACCACACTCCTCTGCATTGCCATGGCCACAAAAAGATGGAATCAGCCAAGATGAAAGCATTTTCAGGGCTGAAGTTTAATGGCTAAAATAATTGCAGAAACGTACACATCTCCAAAACAAACCACTTCCAGAATGAATAATGCGTGGAGTATCCTCTCATCTACTACTTCACTTCATCTCAGTACAAGCTCCCCTGTGAGCAAAACACATACAATATATAGTAGCATATTACAAACACCGCAGATCAGTATGGCAGGGCCAGCTCCACTCTGCTGCAAGCAAACCGCAGGGTTTGCACAGAGTTAGAGAGAAGGATGCTGCTCTTCTTATCTCTCTGAAAGTCACCTCCAGAAGGTGAAAACAACGCTTCCTAGGTAGGCATTTTATTTGGCATATGCTTGCTTGGGTGGTATCAAATCCTCCCTTTAGAAAGGCAGGTATCTACCAGAAAAGCTTTACCAATTCTACAAGAGTCACTTGCTTTTGACTTACAAACCCCGTTTCCCATCCTCAGGCAACAGAAATCAGCCTGGCCAGTTCACCCCTGTTTGAGCATCTGCCCAAACCTTTAACCATTAAAACAAGATTCTTCCTCATAAACTGAGATGAATTCCTCATTGGTAGGAATGTGAAACTGTAATCTATTTATTTTTCAGAGAGCTGTATAAATTAAGACTGGAAAGGCCAATGTATTGAATGTCTGGATAGTATGAGTCACCACATTTTTATCCAATTAGTTCCCCTTCTAAATTTTAGCCAGCAGATTTGAGGTCACTCAGTATGTGACCTGTTTACTTTAACTGAAAACTACATTTATTTTTCTGGAAAGGCATTTGGAACAGAAAGCATTTTAAGTGCAAAAAATTAATAGCTTGAATAAAACATCATTGTACTGGCACATACTCTACTTCATGAGGATTTCTTACAATAAATCCCCAGAATTTTTTAAAAACTGGAATAACGGAACAACAACGAAAGGAAAATATTTAGCCTAAAAATTAGGAGAAAAAATGGTGAGGTTACCATGACAAAAGAACAAACTGCCTCACCGTTCTGCTACTACAAGCTCCTAGATGCTTCAAGGTGCAGTTCTGGGAAAAATAACACCCAGCCCCTTCCTACCTGCATGTGACACCTTGCTGGCCTTATCCAAGAGACCCTCTCTCAACGTGTAGTGAATGGAGAATATCCCAAACCTTGGTACCTGACGTTGCGATTATTTATAGCCAGTCTAGTGATGCTTGGAAATGTCTAACAAGAACAGTTGTTCTCCCCTTCAAAGAGCCACCTTCTGCCACCTTTTTGGATACTAATTAGCACAGAATGCAAGGAATTAGACAGTATTCGTGGTGCAGAATAGCAAACTTCCACATTTTTGTCCCTGTGCACACATTTCTGCCTTTTTGGGAGTATTACATCCCCAGCAACTCCATACTCCGTGATCCTGACACTGTTCCAAAGCTCTGGTGAGATGTACCATAAAGACACTAGATATATCACCATTTTAATTATATTTTTACAAAGCACATAATGGTCTCTCTGTTGCTTACACTCATGACTTTCCATTTTAAGAATACTTTCAGAATACAAGGCTCTATATCTGGTCTTCTGACAGTTACACTCCTTTGCATTTAAGCTGCCTTCCCCTTATGCTCTGTTAAGAAAAGTAGCCGCTGTAGACTGAAACATCCTGTAAACTCATTCATGCTCTGGCCAGTGTGTTGATGATAATATTTTAATAAGAAATGCAGCCAAAGAAACTTATAGGAATGGGTTGTGTTATTAAAAAAACACTACTATGTCTAGGAAGAAAGAGTTAACAAAGACTCTCTTTAAAATGCTAATAACAGACAATGGTCTGTGGATAAGTTAATTAGTGGAGCCAGCTTGTGTTTAATTATTTCACTTGACCTGGTGCAGATTTAGACAATAATCCCTTTAGAGAGGGGAAGGGGCTGTTGGAAAGTATGTGATGTACCAGAAGAAAAACTTTAAATCTGCCTGAGCTGAGCAGGTAGTCTTCTATCTAAAATTGGAATGATACACTATTCTCCACTGTAAGACAAGCTCAAATGGAAAAAGAAATGCAGGTCTGAACCAGAGAGATTATGCTAAGGACCTGGTGAGCTTTCCACTCCGATACTTAACTTTTCCCCCCCCTCTCCCTATTCGGCTGGGATTTTACTACTGAATAATGTATAAGCCAACCCACTGTAGTCAGAGGTGGGATTTCATAAGCAACTTGAAACAAGTGCAACCAGACTGTACCAGAACTCTTTGAACATACTAAAATGTGTGTGAAGAAAGAAAAGGGTCTACAGACTATTAGTATATGTGGAATATTTTATAGGGGAGGCTCTGAAGATTTCCACATTTTAGAAAAGAGAACGGATTAGGTTGGGTATCAGTCCTATTCTTGCTCAGACTCTATAATCGGATCCAATTAAACTCAAAGGTTTGTTTTATCTGAATAGGTCAACCCCAAATCATGTAGCTTTTCAATCTAGTAACATCTCTTCAATAGCTTGCCCAAATACGAATAAAAAATCATTGCAGTTTAACATGTGAATCAGTACAATCTCCTCCAGAGGCTATAGAATCTGAATGCTAGCAATAAAGGAATTACTGCGCCCTGTTACCTGGAGTACTGCGTCCAGCTCCGCAGTCTTCAGCCCAGGAAAGACATGGACCTGTTGGAGCAGGTCCAGAGGGGGGCCAGATCCTCCTCTACAAGTTCAGTGATCAGAGGGCTGGAGCACCTCTCCTGTGAGGGCAGGCTGAGAGAGTTGGGGTTGTTCAGCCTGGAGAAGAGAAGGCTCCGGGGAGACCTTCTAGCAGCCTGCCAGTACCTAAAGGGGGCCTGCAGGAAAGCCGGAGAGGGACTTTTTACAAGGGCATGCAGTGATAGCACGAGGGGTAATGGCTTTAAACTGAAGGAGGGTAGATTTAGACTAGATATAAGGAAGAAATTTTTACAGCGAGGGTGGTAAAACACTGGCACAGGTTGCCCAGAGAGGCGGTAGATGCCCCATCCCCAGAAACATTCAAGGTCAGGTTGGACGGGGCTCTGAGCAGCCTGATCTAGCTGAAGATGTCCCTGCTCATCGCAGGGGGGTTGGACTAGATGATCTTTGGAGGTCCCTTCTAAGCCAAACTATTCTATGATTCTATGAAGCCAGGTGTGTAAAAGAGAGTCTAATCCAAATAGAAAAAAAGAATTAAGAAAACAAATTGGGGAGCTACTCTGGCAGGCAGTCAATAGCTCCATGTGCACGGAGTGGGAGGAGACTCTTTGTTTCAGCCAAAGGGTACGACTCATTCTTGGTGGAATCACCTCCACGGGAGATGTATACTGGCTGTAGGTTTACTTTTATACACCGGTTCTCTCTCTGTTCTGTAGTTAGAGCATCCTTCCGTGTGCATCTTCACAGGGACTCAAACTGAAACACTTCACAGAACAACTAGACCGATAAAAGCGGCACCATTGCTCTTTTTAATCCTCTTCATTAAAAACATAATTTGATGGGGAATGAAATGCCCTCAGACAGGAGCAAGGCCAAGACAAATGCAAGCCATGTGTAGCAGATCACCTTGTCAGATAATTATTGCAGAGGAGTGCCGTGGTGCTGAGGTGGGCTCCCCATCAGCTCCTCTGACAGCTACATTTCACTGGAGCACAGGGATTGTCAGCCTCATCAGGAAAGACGAAGCCTCCTTAGCAACTGGTCTGCAAATGTGAAACCAACTTCTCAAGAGGATGGGCATGGCCACAAAATCACGGGTCCTTCCTCATCCCTCACAAACAGCTCTGACGCTCTACTCCTTCGAAGGGCAAGAGGAGCGGCAAAGAAGACACAGCGTGTCCCAGTCATGAATAAGGCACTTTGGCAATGCCAACAGCAAGGCAACGAATTACTGAAGACAAGTTCAAAATTAGCATTAAAAAACTGGTTATCCTGGCAACAGGCTGACCACGATTTTCTGAATCCTGAAGAGATTGTGTTACATAGACTGAAATAACAGGAAGAACATTATAAGGTTTCATGGAAACTATCAGGCTGAGCAGCTTGCTTAACCAAACAGGCTCTGCTCTGCCCTGTTTTTCCAGAGCGTGCAAAGTGCTCCTTCCCCAAAAGCAGAGGTGTCAAGGATTAAATATCACACATCTATCGGTCAAGGATTAGCAATACAGGTGGCCATAAAACGTGCTCTGCCTGTCCAGGCAGTATGATTAAATACACGTTTGTTGCGCTGTCTTACTTCCTTCATTAGTGTTTCTCTTTGCTTGTCAATGTTATTAAGTTCCTAAACCCCCCAGTGACGACAGGGCCATTAGTGTCGAAGCAGAGGATAGAGAAGATAATGAGTGAATGCGTGAGGATGAAACCACAGCTAGGCTGAGCTTACACAAACTCACATTCAAACTGTGCCAACAGATCATCACAGTTTGTGTAACCAGTTGGTCGCCAGCCCATTACATTTGAGTCCTGATCATCTTGCTGGTGGATTTTTTTTGGAGGTAAATACCATGGCTGTTTTCCTATCTACTCATTGGACTCCCACAGGTTCCAAACTGTTTACCAGCCTCTTCTTTTGGAAAGCCCTTTTGTTCTTTAAAAATTTCTCCTGTGATCTCCAAATACTCTTTTTTTTTTAGTGAAACACATGCTATTGTCTTCCAAGGCCCATGGTTCAGAGTCCTTCCTCTATCAGTTTTACTAGTCTACCCAGCTATCAGGTTTTTAGCAAGGAAAAATAAACAAAAAAACCCTTCCATACACATGAGCTCCAAAACCGGACTGACAGCATTGTATTTAGAGAGTTGCAGCAACCATGCAGAAGACCGAAAGGTACAGATGATTCTGGAAACACCCACCAGAAAGACACACAGCCACTGCTATTTGAGAAACGCAAACAGGGACACATATTCTTTCCAGGTACTGTAACAAGGCTTCAGAACCACTGACATAATTCCCTTCTTAATTAAAACAAATGGCGTTATTTCTATGACAAGGCTTCGCTCACGTCTTGCCCGTTCTGCAACAAGGGCTACCGAGGAATCCATTAAGCAGCGCTGGACCAACAGCGCTCAGAGCAGATTCAAGCCCTCCCCATCTGCTAACTTCTGGTATCTTGAATTACTACAAGTGGCTCTCCATTGGGTGCATGATGCATTTCCAAAGGCACTAAATGGGGTTAATAAAATGAACCTTCTTCACTGATGAGTAGTAGCACTCCTCACCATAATTTGCTGAAAAAGGTCATTCTTGTCTGTAACAAGAAAATGAAATGCGTGCTGGAATGATGGAGCAAGCTCAAATCAGTCCTACATACAATGTAGAACCGTAAACCAGAATCAAGCATAAATCTACTGGCTAAATTCAGCTTATGGCTAATCAGCTCTTCCTTTGACAGGATATGCTGCTGTGGAAATGGGATAATTTTATAACTGAATAATTTAACCAGTTTTATCTTTAAGTAATGATTTCAGGCATATTAATACATAAAGCTTCAGTATTTACATTTTTGTTACATGGACCTAAAAAATTACAAGGTATCAGGAATAACACAGTATTCAATGATAAATGACATCTATAGAGTGGTTTCATTCCCTAGAATGACTTTGTGCTCCACAAATCCCTGGGATGGTGTGTGGCAGCCGGGCAGACAGAGAGGGCAGAGCCTGCTGTGCGAGACGGCTGGGAAGAACTGCTTCTCAATAGCAAAGGGAAACTCTTTTGGAAACATTAAGGCCCAGGCTAGAAGGGACAGGTAAAACACAGCGTCTGACCTGCTGTACAGAGGATGCTATAGTATTTTACCTGCTTACCTCTGTTAAGACTCCAGTAGTTCATGTCCGGCTTGAAGATATGTTCCACAAAGACTTCCAATCATTATTTGAATGCTGTGAGAAGTGGAAAAGCCGCTTACCCTTGGAAGTCTGTTACAGTCCTTCGTCATCTCAGTCATTGGAAAATACTTCGGGAGCCTGCAAGTCTGGAAACTAAGTACGTTGGCTTATGGTCCAAATTCATAGAAATGGATGTGCCTCACTGGCAAAATAATTGCTAATCTCTTACTCTCATTTTCCTCCTGTGAGTACAGCTGTGGATGCAATTTTCTGCACGTTTTAATGCAGTGATACGGGAACTTCATGTTTAAAAGCAAGATACTTGTGGATCAGCAGAATCTAACAACCACGTTTTAGTTGTTCTCCAGAAAAAATAATGGAGAGAACATGAAAACCAGAATCCTTCTCACTTTAAAGAATCCCTGTAATAGATATAAATAGCAAACACGGTGCATGCTAGATTGTGCCTGTCAGAAGGTGACATCCTCTTACCAATTTTGCATTAGTCCTCACTGCTCCTTGGAGCTGGCTAATTTGAGTGAGGAAAATGGGAAACAGAAACTCTTAGGATGCAGTCAAGCCATTTAGATGTCACTTTCCCTCATGCTTTGTATTTTGTCAGTACACATACACGACTGATCATCTGCACAGATTCACCCATCTATCACACGTATCGTGTCGAGATCCTTCAGCCTCACGCTGCAGCAGATGTTCCTCCAACCCTGCTCAGAGGAGGAGGCACAGCTTTGGAGAACATTGCATTGAGATGCAGTGAGGGGAAATAATCAACACCAGGCGACGATAATTTAGGACAGAATAAATTCCTTTTGTTATATTCCAGGGGTGGAAAAAGGATTGAAAGCTGCTGGACTCTCCTGTCAGAGGAAAGTTTCCTGGTACTGAAAGCAAGGCTCAGCCTGCGTTACCTGTTGGCTACGCTTAGAGTACTGGCTGGCTCGAAGAGACAAGCCCAGATTAAAACCACTGAATCTGGGTAATCTCAAACTACTGCACTGCTATGTATGGGAATGTTTCACAAAGGGTGAATTATAGCAGTCTCAATGGCTAAACTAATTTCTATCACCAGTGCAATGCCTTGTTTACTCCCAGCCAACCTTCGAAATGAAGTAACAAGGAGGTTTTGAAAAGCTACTGCAATGACCTGGAGATAAATGTACCCAAAACAGTTACTACAGATGGTAAAAGCCAATCCCCGCTCCATTTTTGGAGGAGCAAAATACCTTTTTTTTTTTTTTTTTTTTTTTTTAACATAACATTTCAAATTTCTGCTCTATCAGAAATGTCTAGTTGCAACAAAACCAGAGTATTGGAAAAGAAATCAACTGTCTCTGCTAATAAGAAGAACTTTTCCTCTTCCCCGCAAAAATCCTGCCATTTCATTCATAAATAAAATAAGCCACTAACTCAGTTGTTGGCAGGCTCTCTCTTTTATCTTTCCCTCACTTGAGAAAGACTAGCAACATCACGTTTTCGGAAAGCCAAGTGTCGTAATCATAGAATCGGATTTCATGTATTTTTAACAGCATTTGCAGCAGCAGCGATCCAATCACTTTAAAAAGAAATATAAACATACAGAAATTCGGAAGAAGCAACTCAGAGCTCCTGACTTTCTTCATTTCTTCAACGTGAGATGAATGTGCCGGGAAGGGACTCCTTTCTAAAGGAGATCTCAAAAAGTTAGCAACATTACACTACAAGCACCGCAGAGCCGAAATACTTATTATCTCAAATAAGCCTGGATGACATTTGAGATGTCTCGACATTTATTGGCCTGCCAGCAGAGCGTGGGATCAACCAGCTCCTTTTCTCTCACCTCTTTTTTTTTTTTTCCTCCTGCTTGCTCAAAGTCCATGTTCATAAAATATTCAGGGGAAGCTCTTCAGAGGATGGTATTGCCTATACTATAGCCCCAGTGCAGGTTTACTGTGCTACTGAGACAGATATTCTGCCACCAGAGAAATCAAAAGAGCTGATGGGCTTGAATTACTGCACCAGGAGCTCGCCGTCAGACTGACAGTCTGGGCTCGATCCCCACCTGGGACGCCAGCGTGAGCGGCAGCAGACAAAATGAGCTAACACACAGAACAGATCTGGTCCCTTTTGCATGGTTTTAAGGAGAAATGCTACTTTTCAGAACCAAAAACAGAAATATGAACGTTCTGCCTGTTTCCCAGCTGGGGACAGCTGACCCTTTTTTACCTCTTATTTTCTTCCCAGTGGAAAGAAGAAAAGGCAATGAAATCTGGAATTCAGATGCACTGCTAAATTAAGCTATCAGTTGGGTAGCATCTCCTAGTAGTACCACCCATTTCTGCAGCAGCCTACCATAAACTAAATGAGCTAGCATGGTCCCCTCCTACCCCCTGAAGTTTGTTACAACCTGTCCATCTCGTGTTCACAGCCTTCCCTATTAATCCACACATTTTGTGCTCCTACCACTATTTGATCTTTCCCTCCTAGTTTCATTAAATCAGCTACAGATTTCCTACGTTTCCCTGACGTTTTCCTGTATTAGAGCAAGCATCTGCTTTTAACCTTTTCATCTAAGCCTGGCTGTCTGAATGTGCCTTTGAACCTCTGGCGCACTCTGAATCCCTATCATTTTCCCTATTAGTTCAAGGGATAGATGTTCCTTTGTTCCACCTTTGGCACTTCTCACCCTTAGGCATCCAGGAGCTTAAATCAGGCTGTTGCTAAACTGTCCTCCTTTAATAATTTTTATGAAGTACAGTCCAATTATCTTTATCTTCCTCGGGGATCCATTCAATTAAGCACAGTCTTAATGAGTGAATGGACACAGAGCATTGTAACCATATTTACATCCAGATTAATGGGAACCAGGTAAGATAACTTTAAAGCCATGAATATTTTAATACCTTGGCTTTTCATTTTGCTATCTTCAGTGTCAGACACATTTAGAGAGACCAGCACAATTTGAGAGACCGTTTTTAATTTCCTTCTTGGTTTGTGGAAATGAGGGTTTAGAAACAGCAGCAAACTACATGAATTGGTCTTAAAATAGGTTTCTTGCAGGTTAACCAAAAACACTTCTCATAACACAAAACAAGCTGGAACGTCTCATCCATTTCCTTGGACATTTCACGAATTGAAGGCAATGAAAGAAACCAGTAAAGAACCAATATTTAAGTGGAGATACTGGGAGCATTGGGAAGTCTCATTTAACGAGCATGCAACAGAAATGTTGAGCTAGAAACACCAGTTCTGAAGTGACTTTTCTCCCCTCTGAAAGACAAATGCTGGATCTGGAACATGGACCTGTCTCTCAGACACGGAATAGCTTTGACAGTTATTTTCGCACCTGCTTTGAGGCGCCTTTGCACTGCAGAAGCAAGGTAGAAGGGTCCAATGGAGACTGAAAACCTGGTTCTGTTTCAACACAGCTTAACATAATAGCGTCATAGGCACTGATAAATGTGTCAATAAGCATTTGGAGAAATAACTGGTATCCAGGGAATTTATCTTGGTTGTAGTAGTTTCAGCTGAATAGGTCAGATTTGTTAACATTTTAATTTACACAAATCTGCATTCCAAATACTGCTCTTCGGCTCCTTTTCCTAACAACAAGAAAATGTCAGCAGCAAAACCAAATTTACTCCTCTAATAGCTTTCTCAAGATTTCAGGAAAAACAAACAAAAACAAAAAAACAATCTGTGGTACAGTTATGGGAATGCTTAAACACATTTTTCAATTTAGACCTAATACAATTTTATGTTAATAAAATAGAAACTTTTGCCAATTCCAGATGTAATCCTGAAACACAGCAGTGAGTGCTGGGAATAAGCATGTCCCGTAGCTTCAGGGCAGCCCCAGGATTGTGCCCAGAGCTGGTTGTTCTGCCTCGATCCAAGTGTCCCTTGCCCAACCTGGTACTCAGCTTGGGACGCTCAACCATATTTCCACATACAACGTGCCAGCTTGCCTTGATTTCCCAGACCCAGTGCAACAGGGGAACTAACATGAAGCATATGGTTCCCCTGCAAGTTTTTAAAATACTTCAGATGCAATCAGACAAATCTGAAAAAAGACAACCCTTCTGCCTTATCCTTTCCCCCTAATTATCACCTGCCTCTTTTTTCAGCTGATTTCCTGAGATTAAAACCTCTCTCCCACCAAGCTATCCCAATCTAGGTCTCTGAAATTAATATAAACAGATGACCTTTCTCCACCCATAAAGCCCTACATTAAAATGCTGGCCCCCACCGATGTCGAGGGGGCAATAATAGTTCTGTCATTTCCATAAAATCAGCATTTTCCTGCCAGAATTCAGATCTCTCCTCCGAGTACTCTGCCACCGTCCCCCCGAGGGCTGCCAGCAGTCTCTACAGCACTTGTTTCTCCTCTTCGACTGCAAGCACGCTGCAGGCTTCAGCATTGCCTAGGATAATCTACCTGCTTAAGATTCAGCTAACTTTCCGGTTCTCTAAATACAAAGAGCATGGAAAGGTCAAATCTGCCCTAGGTTGTGCTCGCAAAGTCTGCCACGTCAGGTGGGAAGGAACGGGCTCTGGTGCATCTCCTGCTCCCCCTGCTCCGCTTCTTGTCTTCACATCTGGAAAGCTCTCTGCTCACCCGACCTTCTCCTTGGAAAGCTGTTTCGCACACTGTCTCCCCCCCGGGTCGTCTCGCCCTGAAACTGCACCTTGGGCAAGCCCCAAATCTGCACCGTTCCCAGCCAGCAGCCCCCCGTCCCTGTGCTGGTCCCGCCGGCTGCCCCGGGGCACTCTGCTTGCTGCTGAGCTGCTGCCGGTGCTTTTATCCGCTCTCAGCAGCAGCTCTGCAGTCACATTCGGGATTCCTCCCAAAGCCACCGTGCAGCTCTGAAGCAAAAAAAGCGGCCCCAGACATGTGTATGAAATGGACACAAACCCCAGCAGAGCAATGCCCGTCAGCTGGCGCTCGGCAGAGCGCTCTGCAGCGGGGCCAAAAAAGTGCTGCCAGGGCTGACGTGCAAGGGAAAAATCTCTCTGACGTGCTGGAGGTTTTCACCCCTCTGAATTCGGTGTCCCAGGCAGGAAACCCATGCATCAGCCTGCCAGTGGGGCCTCCCGCTCGCTCCGTCCCTGCCATCGGTCACGGGGGAGGAAAGGGGAGAAAGGAGAACAAAACCAGTTTCTGGTGCCTTCTCTCAGAAATGCAGCACGCTGGGCTCTCTCAAAATGGATTTCACTGCACTTGTTATCTCTGGGGACTGCCTGAACTTAAACATCTGAGACTAAGACTATGTAAGTCTTTACTTTCCTATTTGCCACGCAGCCATACTATCCGTGGTTGGTTGCTCAATGAACAAATGATCCTTCCCATCATTTAGTTGATCAAGATCTCCTAATTGCATGGGACAGGTGACACTCCACAAACCGCACAGTCCAATGGGGAAAAGCCCCAGAACTTAAGTTCCCCTTCTCCCTTCACGCCCATTGACCCTCGTCCCCTTCTTCCCCAGTCACTCCAACCCAGCACTGATGCTACAACTGATTTTTGTTTAATGTGTGAGGTTAAATGCTTTGTCCTTGAGCTATACTCACAACTAGAGAAGGCGGAGCTCCGAGAATCGTACTGTATACCTTACACTGGCAGGGTATGTTTTTGTCGGTAAAAATGAAATTTCTTCTGCATTTGGAAAAGCTGTAGATTTTAAAATGCCATGAAGAAGAGGCATTAAAGGTAGAGCCTCACACAAAACCAAAATCACTGGAAGACATTTTCATAGTTTGGAAATGACACAAGGATGCCATCATGAAACATGCAAAGCGTGTTGAGTATAGGCCGTGTAACCGCTTCCAAAGATAACATGCAAAGCACTAAGCAAGGTCTAGAAAATCTATAGATGTCCGGCACTTTATTTGTCCCCCAGCAGAAGGGGGACAAACGCCAATTTGTTCATCCCCCTGCTCCATCTGGAGTCTCTTCTAGATCTTTGAGTTGTACAAATTTACACAAGGAAAATATCAGCTTCATGAGTTTGAAGATTCTCCCAGGGTTTCATTGACTGATATGGATGAAGACAAAAATATCACATTAAAGCCATGCTGCCCCACAGTTGCTGCAGAAGCAAAGACCACGATCTCCATGTCGCAACTCAAACTAAATTTTAGAGGCTTAGTATTCAAGACAGGATTTGGGCTTTGCAAGTCAGCAACCCTCAACAACGGGAAACCTGGTATGATGGCTTTTAAACTCACCTCTCTGTCAAGTCCAGCAGCCACAGTGACAATGTCTCCCGTCTCGCTGTTAATAGTAAACATATTTTGCGATGGGCTCTGTGGGGTCTGAGTCACGATTCGGTATCTCACCATCCCGTTCGCTGTAGTGCTATCATCTGCATCATTTGCTGTCACTGTCATCACATAGGTACCTTGGAACAAGAGAAGATGAAATATCAGGACAATCGCATTGCAAAGCAGATTGCAGTCCCATTGACTCGGGGTCATGCATTTTACTCAGAAATGCTACAGAGAAGACATCCCATTTCAATCCAGCCAGCTAGACAAGGCGAGGATTATGAAAATAGCAACACTGCTGAGACTAGATGATCTGTAAGGATACTGATTACACATAACCAGTATATAGCGAGAAGTCATATGAGGATATCTATGATTAACTTCTAATTCTTTCAGTGATTGTAAGTTTTAGGGCAGCATTTTTTGTCCTGCAATTTCATATAGATTCTCACAGGAGATTTTTTTTCCATCCAATCACTGCATTCAGAAGTAGAGTTTAATAGTGAAAAGCCCATCAGACTTCTCAGCAGCTTCAGAAGGACCCCATCAATGTGCCCATGCCCAGTGCAGGAAGAAACTGCCTGCTGCCTCCAGTTCTTGGAGAAACGTCCACCTTTCCGGCCCCTTCTGGAGGGAAAAACCCAAACATTTCTGCAGAGCAAACGGAACAGCTGCTGCCCAGCAGGACAGAAAATCAATGATTTGGTATGTGTGGCCAGCAATGTATTGAATCGTTGGTTTGTTTCTTGCTAATCATCAGTGTCTTCATTTGCCTTGCAAAAAACAATCCCTACTTTCTAGATACTGTTGGGAGTGCACTGATGCACTGACAGGCTCATTATCACTGGAGTTTGGCAGCAGGGTGTTTTGCTAAAGTGGGAAATTATCATTATGAGGGTAAAAGATGTTACTTGATTGGATGGACTCCTGCAGCTGCATGGTCCTGTGACCCCCCAGAGCTCATAGGGCCCGGCTTTACGCTTGTTACATTGGTAGGAGAGAATGACTAAAAGGGCAGACACATACTGCTTACAAAAAGCAATCTGCAACAGTGGATGAATCTAATGACATGAGACCTGAAAGGAGGAGTGGGAGCCAAAGAGAAACAGTGAAACCAGACATAACCTTGTTTAGTGACCACCAAACCCAACAGCGTCAATGGAAAGATGGAATCTACCGCTTGAACACTGCTCATTTGGGAACTCTGAACAGATGAACCAACTTATGAACCTGCCGTGCTGGAGGAGATGCAAAGTGGTCGCAACAAGAACCTGAGCTGATTCAAGATGGATCCATGCGTTGTTTTACAAAAACAGCCGAGTTGTTCTGCCCACTCGGTTAGATGTAAGCCACTGGCAAACTCGAGGACGTGTGGCTACGTCAACATTGTATCGTGTCTCATCTAATAAGCCAAGATCCCCAGCTTGGTCACAAAGCCACCAAACTTGCAGTTCAGAGAAAGCAGAGAGCTGGAGAGCTTGCATCTGTTTGCAAGAGAGTTTAAAAACATACGCCATGCTCTAAATGGGCAGATCTACCAATGGCTGCAGCGTACCCAAATTTTGTACCCTAGCCAAGTGTCTTTAAGCCACTCGGCACGTAGGCAATCCCCCCCAGTATCTTCCCCAGCTTTGGGAAAACAACATTTCTCAGTATTAGCAAGAAGTGGCCTCATAAGTTTGTATTTTTGCTCTGTGGAAAGTGCTTTGCTCATCTCCTTCCATCTGGCTCAATCAGGCTCTTTTTGTTCTCTGTGGTGATACATATCCCTGTGAGTTTTCTTAGTTCAATAAGAATTATAGATTAAAAAATAAATGAATGTGTAAAGCAAATTCTAATGATGAATACGTTCTTATCTTTCTGCAATAATCCTGATTCACATTTGTGAAATGAAAACAAACTACTCGACAACTTTAACATTTTTCTGATCAATAAACTTCAGGAGAGGGAAGGAACAGTGAATTGAAACAAGGCTGTGCAAGCAATGAATTTTCTCCTTTCTCTTCAAGCGTTCCTTTTTCACTCTTTTGCAAAACCAGTTATCACGAGACAACTAATACAAATGAAGAAGCCAACCCTTAGATAAGTACAGGGGAAATGTACAGGAGAAATTTAAATAGGAAATGTGCTGAATGAGATGTTCGATTTGGAATTTATGTTATCTTAACGCATTCTATACTGAAAATATCTCTGAACAGAATGTCAAAACCTGGGGCTAATGAAAACAGAAGTGGAAGAGGAAAACAGAATCTATTTTAGGACATGTGCAGTCTTAGGACACATTCCAAAATACAGGTGGTATTTCGTGATTCACTCCTAGTGCAAGAAACAACTCGGAAAGGAAAATTACTTGGGCTACTAAGTTCAGAGGAGAGCACCCTGCAGTTCTGGTCCCTTCTCATCTGGGGTCCCTGAGGCTGTACTGTGGTTTCCAGAATAAACCAGGACATGTGGGAGATGGTGTGTTCCCAGCTTGGCAGGGGAACCCAACAGGCTGCTGCTGTGGTGGGCATGGGCTGAGCTGACAGCAGCTATACTGTGGATGGAGCATATAGTAGGTCTCCTTCGCTCTTTCCCTGATCTTTTTGCTTCTTTTCTACAGTGTAGCATAGGACTGAGCACATCTGCTCTAGAAAAAAGGACTATTTCAACAGCGTTTGACCTACATTCCCATAAAGGGAGATGGGACTGGACAAACGTCTCTAAAGTCATGAACTGAGCACCAGGGAGCTGTATTTCAAGAGGCAATCTGCTCCCTATCTCATATCTTTAATTTCTGTTATGAAACCCAACCGCAGAGAAAATAAAGAGAGGAACTCAGCATTAATTACTAACTTCTAACTTAATAAAGCGTCCTCTGCAAAGGGCCCTGTGTGGCTGCAGCACTCTGCAGCGCATGATGGAATTGCAGCAGCCGCTTCCTTCCCCGGCTCTCCGCTGCTCCCTGGGGCTGCTTGTCTGACCACAGTCTCCTGTAAACCGGCTGCAAATTACTTCTTCTTCTCAGCAGTATGGATGGTGGCCGATACATCCGTTCCCATTCCTATGCATACACATTTCCCACCCGGCAACGTTGACCCAAGAATAAGAGCGTGACAGCATCTCCTGTTACCCGTGCTGAGGGTACCACTCCTGAGGACCGCTCCCAGGGGATAAACTGGTCTAACCTATACTCACCATCTACGTATCACTCAGTTTTCTGTATGTTTAGCCTGTCTTTAAAGCAAGACGTATCCACTAGATACTCGTGTGCTGCAGTAATGACATAAACATATATCTGCGCACTAGAGTATTCAACGGAGCGATGTGGATATATACTGCTACAGTGTCTAACACCTTCTGGGTGCTATATAAAGTCTTCCACTATACTAAGATGGTTGGTGATGATTTACCTGCTATAAAAGTAAATAATGTCATGTTTCTACATCCTATGCATGGGGATATATCTTCGTATACTTTATATTAAAATAAAGGAAATACATTCCCATATCCAGCATCCAGCCCCTATTACTACACAAATTAGGCAAATATACAGTGGCAGACCGCACAGTTCTTACACACTTGAGGACTGAGGCTGCTATTGTTAGGGTTTAAGTGAAAAAGTACAGACTGCCCAATCTGGCCTGCAGGATATGTGTGTGTACGCATTTTGTGGAAATCAAAGTATTAACCACACCATCTTAAAATCCCTGTATCCTGCCCAAGCAGAGACTCGCAGCAGTTACTACAGACCAGAAACACCGGGAGAACTCCAAGTCACAGTCAAGACCCCCAGGCTGTACTCTGCCATTTTTGGGTCAGACCCTGCCAGTGGTGACGGAGCTACAACAGACGCGTACAAACGCGGCAAGAGGGACTTCACGCTTTCAGCGTATGAGAGAAGCATTAGCTTTATTGTTCTGCTCTGAAGGGCTTGCTCTCAAGCACGCTGACAACATTAAATTAATGCATGAAGTGCCAGAACTCGGGAATTTGCCCCAGTCTGCGCAGTGTATCACATAATGAATACCCAGTCCAGACGGTGTTTGATCTAAATGTATTAAACTACACACCTGGCCTACTAACTCAGGTAGATAACCTGTTGAAAGAAAAACATTTCTCATCAAATAAGGCACATGGTATGTTAAATAAAATACCTAACCTAGTACATCATGTCAATATTAAATCAAATTTGTTGCATGTTGAACAGCTCTTCCGAGAAGCAGATTGAATTATCATGCACAGCTAGTGATGACAAGATTACTGTGAATTAGCTTTCATTAACTAATGTGCCAAGTTCATATATCACCTGAGTTAAAATTAATGTATGGCATGACGAAGGAGATCTATCAATAAAAGGCAAGACCCCAAGAATCTGCAACTTCACAATGCATTCCCCTTGATTTCCCAGAGACTGCAATCTCCTAGATGTTACTTTGTCAAATGCGGTATTTTTGTTTCAATCTAACAACGGACAAGACACACGAGAAAGATGCTTGAAAGCACCCCTTATGGAAAATATTCCCATTAGATTAATTAAGCTTTCTACAGGGTAGGCAAAATAACACTTTACAGAATCTGGGGGGATGGAAGCAAGGGGAGATAATTTTTACTTGTATATTGTTTTGTTTATTGATTTTAAAATTAATCGCATCTGCTTGTAAAAGACTGCAAAAAGATTTTGCTAGGTTCACTATATCTCATTCGATCTGTACATGTTAAGTAAAAAAAGAAGCAAAACAAGAAAGATAGCTGCCCTGCGTATGTAAAAGCAGATAAGCATACAGTCGTAAAGAAATGTTCCCCCCCAATTATTCTGGAATCTGAGAATCAGCTCAATTCTTTCTAGCTCAGACAGTCCCAAAGCATGCCAAGGACTGCTCATTCACATCACGTTGTCTGCAATCTCTGCTCTCCCATCTATGCAACTTCATTTCTCCTTAAAGACTGAGCTTTCACGGTTTCAAGGCATACAAACAATATCTTAGCACAGTTGTGCTCCCAAAGTCTTTGTTACAATTGCTTTATAATTACCATCTTTCTAAGCTGGTTTGATATCCATTAGTTAGATTTAATGCATGTTAAAAGAAAGAGCTAATGGACACTTATCAGGAATCCAAATAAAAAAGATAAAAAAAATCTTTTACTTTGCCCTTTATACCACATATCACTATAAAAATACACAATCCTTTCTGTCTACTCCTGTGATATACAAACAGAAAAAGCTAAAAATTCATCCAGTTTTTACTGATAACGCTGATTCTCTATTCGGCTTTATCTTACAGTTTATGTTTTTTAATGGCTGGTAAATGGTTGCAGAATCATTAAAGGTTGGTTAACCTTCTCAGTCTAATTTTGACCTACAAGATACTTAATTTAATCATTCCCCCATAGAAAAGGATTGAATCATTATGTGCAGACATGTGGTGATGGCCATATTACATTAGATCTTCATTAACCCAAGTTAATAATGGCTTTGTACTAATGGAAACCTCCCCTTCCTCCTAATTTTTTTTCCCCTAAATTGGAAAGCTCACTTAGTGAATACTCTGCATCCGATGCTAGATAGAGAGAAGACAGTAATTCTTGATGGGAAGATTAAATACTGAAAAGCAGTGTAAAATTTACAACATTTCTCAAAAAGAAAATTTTCCATTCAGAAGACTTTCCTGATACTAGCGTTCTTCCCCACAGAGGATGGGAATGTCATGCCCCTACTCATGATAGGAACACTTCACCCTTTAAGTGATTTCATTCATTGCAACAAGGTCTCAGGAACAGAAAGACAGCACAGTAGAAAAGCAAAGACGTCAAAACCAACTTACAATGAAAAGTACAATGGGATCCCGAACAAGTCCTCAGAGTACAACTATACACATAATTACTTGTCTACAGCTTCCTTGTGTAAAAAATTATCTTTCTTACCAATAAACATGCTGAAGTGTGCTTGTGCTACCTGTCTTTTTAATTGATCGACAGAACTAACAAGATTCTTCCGTTCCCAACATGAGGAGGTGAGGCGAGGGGCGGGAGGGGGCTGCCTACAGGTACGCAGGGTGCAATGCCGCCGAGCCAGCCCCAGTTACTTTTACTTGCCCTACCCGGGGTACCGGTAGCAGTCTAAATGGCACGGCACAGGTGCTGTGGGTGAATTTACCTTGCCAGCAAGTATAAATTTGAGAACGGTATTTGGACAACTGCTGTAGTGTTAAAGACTAAAACATCTCAGCAAACAAACCTGTATCCTCAAGTGAAAAAAAAACAAAACGTGTTCAATAGGTGATTTGAAGCACTTTCGCATACTCATTGTTAACAGTTTCAAATGAAAAATGGGGAGCCGACTCACCAAAGGTGCTAGCGGAGTTATATAGGTAAACAGGAATGTGTGCAAGCCATCAAGATGACGGAAGTGCCTGAAACTCTACTGCAGATGTAATAAATTGCAAATATACTTAAATTAAACTGCATCCCACATGCTCTAGATAGAAAACTAAACAGAAACAGCGCTTTCCTTCCGAATGATATTCCTTCAGTCATAACTGAGAGCTACTGTCATTCTCCTTCACCATTATTTTTGTAATCATTGGCAAATTTGACCTTTCAAGCAGCTAACCTAATTCAGAAAGGATGCCGCTTCCTAATTAGCGGATACATCAGATTCTCAGCCTCAAACAAGGCAAGAGCCAACCTAATGAGAATAAAGAGAGCAAGCGGGTCTGGAGAGATGACTGAGCAAGTCGAAGAGGCTGCTGTCACCTGGAACTGAAATAATAGCTTCTTATTGTTAAAAATGAAATAAATACCTCTAGAGAGAAAATGAACGGATGGGCTGAATGCAGCATACACATGGGCACAGCCAGATTTGAAAGTAACTCTTGTACAGCAGCCTGCAGCCTACTGAGACCCTGTGTACCGCAGAGAAATAACAGAAGTAAAACTTCAAGATGGGCAAAAGCGCATTCAGCCTCTGAGCAAATAGTTTTGACTGCGTAAATCGATGAGCCTCAGCTCGGCTGAGTTCCTGCAGATGAATCCTCTCGATTCCCAGAGGCTAATTCAAAAAATGGAGAAAGCGTGACTTAGGACAAGATATCCTGCACACCACCACCGACCTGTGCTTAAAAGTATGGCTAGTTTTCATGCTTAACTGAAGGCAATATGCAACTAGTGAAATCATGCAGAACCGGCTGCACAAAACCTGAGACTTGACACATCTTCCACAAGGCTTGAATCCAATGCTTGAATTTTGACATTATAATGTAGTGTAATGTAATGTAATGTAAAGTAATATAATGTAATATAATATACGTACTATAATATACATAATACTATGTTCTTTGTAACTGCTGGTCGAAAGGAGGCAGAGAGTGGACTATTGCAGTGTTGTAACTCCCTTCTAGAGTAGTCTCAGAACATGATTTCCACATTTTTTTAATTTATATCAGCATGGCCATTTTTTCTGGAGGGCAAAACCATCAGTCTAGGGATTTGCATTTTTTTCTCACCTACAGTCCCATAATTCACTTCCTTGCTCTTGGGACTGGATGCTTCTGAAAAGGAAATTAAGAGCACAGATTTCATAACCACTCACCTCGAAATAAAATGGAAAGCACTACCACATGCGTCTGCAGAAAAACAATTTCTTATCTTAAAATTGTGCTTGGCTGAGCAAAAGAACTTGAAAAAGAATATTGTGTATCCTAAGTCTGTGTGTAATGTGTGAGAGAATAGAGTCAGGTTGGACAAAGCCATTTTTAATAGCATATCAAGTGCAAGGATAACAGTACCACCTACCCAAACTGCAGAAAATGGCACTGCACTGATGCATGTATTTAGGCTTGTGATGAACCCAGAAGTAATGCACCCAACCTGTGAAGAACCCTGGGACGACTGCAAGAATCTGTCGAGACCTACTCTGGCTCTTGAAGATTTTACCATTACATGTTCTCTGGGAAACGTACGGCATTTGCTTTGTTTCTAGCCTCTAGTGCTACCAAGAGGAACGCGCGCCCGGCACGCACGCTGGCCTCCCCGTGCCACGTCGCTGCCACCAGCCGAGTCAGCCCAGGTCCGTGACCCTGTTCAGGTGCTCTGTTCAATTAGGACCTTCCTAAATGAACAGTACTAAAATTAATTTACCTCCAAGTTGGTAGAAGAATAGCGAACGTTTTAATTATGAGCAGCGCTATGGCGTTTTCGGAATGGGTCGCAATGGAAGGAAGGGGTTTTCACTCAGTGTCCTATTAATTTTTAAAAATGAAGTGTCTTCTCTTCAGATCTCAGGCGCTGCCGCTTTCATTTTCTCCCCTGCCACCCAGCAGCACCCGCTCTGTTCCTCCACCGAAAGAACGACCTGCAGGACACCAGGCATCTCTTTATGAATTGTACTGTCAGGTTGGAGAAGAGGAACAAGCCAGAACTGCAGAATCCAAATTCCCCACATGAATATATATACAAATGCAACTATATGCCTTAAAAGATTAATTTCACAAGCCTTAAATTGCAGTTTAATTTGAAAACTAATTCAGCCTCATAATTGGCTTTCTGTTCAAATCACTGAGGCTAAAGATTTAAATTCTTAATATTCAGATGACTTTCAAGTTTCTGGCCCCATCTGTGCATTAGTCCATGGTGTTAATCTCTGAGGGAATCTCTGCTGGCATAGAAATAAAATAAACAAACTGGGACACTAGTAGAATAATCGGCTTTTAAAATCCTTGGGTTTTTTATATACTGCTTATTTTTATGAGATTTCTTTAACTCAATTTGCCACATATAGATTTGGCTCCCAGCTATTTCATTTTTCACGTGGCATGCCATCAACAATTATTGTATCAGACTTCCATGAAATCAGGAGGAGACAGGGAAATTTTAAATTACAACACTTCTCATGTAAGAAATACTAATATTCTTTTATTTTGGAGGACTGTCCATACTTAGCAGTCTTCCACACCACTCCCAGGGAGGGTGGCAGGGGTAAACTATCCTACACCACACCACGAGCAAGAAGGAGCTGGATGAAACTCTAGTTTAAAAGCAGCCACTTGGACTTTTGCTATTGACTTGAAAGGGACCAAGATGTATCCAGAGAGTTAGTGAAGTGGAAAGGACGAATGAGAATGGAAAAGGCCAGTCTGACAGGAACAAATTGTTTTGGAGAGATGTGTTAATTTTTGACAATCTTTCTGTTAAAACAAAATAGATACAACCCAGAGCAAAGCACTCCAGTCACTCCGGAGCACTTCACATTGACCTTTTCAGAACTGAACGCTTCAGTTAAGTAAGACATCCACATCCTATCGTAACGTACATTTTGTGGTGGTTATAGCAAAACTAAGCTTCTGCAGTGACCAAAATAATCTTTCTCCATCACATTTTTGTTTTGTGATTCAATTCCCTTTTTTCTTTTACATTTAAGCATTTGCATTCTATCTTCCCGAGCAATTTTTTTTTTGGAAACTGTAGAATTTCTTTTGAAACAGCACTCCCCGAGGACACCCCTGGGATGCTGCAAGCCCAGCGGTACAAGTGCAGGGGCTGGGCTCCTGGCAGGCAGTAATTGGTGCTGTACAGAGGGGAAAAACCCACCCCAAACCCCAGCTCCTTTCTGCCGTGAGGCGGTGGAGCTTGCACGGTGCGGCTCAGAGACGTGGGCTTTGAAAGGGCAGCAGAATTCTCGCAGGGCAGGTGGTGTTGGGCAGCGAAGCTGTGCAACCCGTCCCACTTTATCAGCACTTGAAAGGTAACTTCTGCAGCTCCAGGAGAACTTTGCTGATTAAGGCTGCCAGAGGGACCAGGGGAATTTCAGCTCGAGCTTGCAGCTGCATTTTTAAAACTTGGCTGTGTTCTTCATATAGAGGCAAAGTTGGAAGCAGCAGAACATTATTCAGTATGAGTAAAACACACTCTTTTAAGATACACTTTCAAACAGTGGTGTGTTGAATCAAAACAACTCGTGGAGGGGGGGGAGGAAGGAAGAAAGATGGTCCCGTGGAAAAGAAAATCCTGCATCACTATTCCTGTTCTGCATTTTTGGAAGGGCCTGCATTTACACATTAAAATTGTCCAGCTGCGTGACCTTAGGCTAGATAAGCTAGAAATGCATTAAAATGTTTTCCAGAGAATATCGGAAAAGGAAAAAGAAATGCAATTCAGTTTAAGAGCCATCACACATTGGAGGACGTAGAGGGGCCAGGCTGTGACACGTGTTCACGCTACAGAGAACTTTACTCCACCAAGAATGAGCTCCTGATTTCAAGAACACTATGCTACGGTGTAAGACGCTATTTCAATTAAGTTATTATAATCTTAACCAGCAACAACAACCTATTATAATTAATAATACTTGATGATTTCTTTTCTATTCCTGTCAAGGGTTGCTTCAAGGTGACTTGCACACCGCAGAGAGCACGCTCCTTGGAAACCCAGGCAGTCTGAGTGCTCCGCAGTCTGGGAAGCCCCTTCACTTAAACCCCATCAGGCTGTCTCTGACGAGTCTCTTCACATTGCTGCCAATTCTTCCAGCTCTTGGCCAATCCTCTTTGAAGGATATTTGTATTTTAGGCTAAGGCAAACTCGCTGCTTCTGTGGGAGGGCTAAGCGCCCAGCGGTATCACACCGTGCCGCAGGTTGGAGGACACGTTCTCACCGCGTTCGCATTTTCTTGGTTCACTCTACCTCCTTTTGGCTTATTCACCGTCGACTCAGTAGCTCACATCTTACTTGGCCACCCTCCGTCCCCTGCTGTGTCCAGGCACAATTTGCAGCTGTCCTGCAGGCTCAGGGATGAGGCACGGCGCTCTCTTCCAGCTCCCCACATCCCGGCTGCTAAGAGGGGACCACGCTGCACTTGGTGGTGCCCCGGACGCCTTCGCTTTGCCCCGTAGCCCAGGGCGTGCTGTGACAGCACCGCAGGGCCCTTTCCTGTTCCCTTCGAATGGGATCTGCTCTACTGATCCCGCTAAGCCTTACAGGGGCTCTCCTTGCAGCTCAAGGTCACCGCGCCCTGCTCAGTCTGTGCTCAACAGCATATTTTTGACGGTCTTGCTCTGCAAAATTTCCATGGGTAGAGCTTGAGCTCCATATGTCCCTTTTTTCTTTTTTTTTTTTTTTAAATCTGGGCAAAATTCCTACTGACTTCAAACAGTCACTGGCATGCTCACACTAGCTGCCCTCAGAGTCAGCATTTATCTGTGGTACTCTAACACTCTAGCTACTTTTCTCATAAGAGGTGTGCAAAATTATTAAGAACATTGCAGATACTGTGGTAATCGAGTAATACTGCATTTTTAATCACAGCCGTTACAAACAGGCATATGGAAGATGTGAGAAATAACAATTGTACAGGATATCCAGGGAAGCATTTTCAGTCCTCAGGCGTAGTTCAATAGCAACGAACAGTGGAAAATGAATGTTGAACTCCTGTAACATATAATAAGATTTCTTAGTTTGCTTGAAGCAAATCTGTACTTTATACATGGATATACACACATATGCATATATATAGTTATAGATGCATATACGTGTGTAACTTACTGTTGAATCAATACAGAACACATTTTGCTGTTACCTCTAAGAATATGCAATGCCTTTCACTTGTCGACCACTGCCACAAATAATCATGAATTCTGGCCGCATATTTTTAATCTTGCAACGGCTGGTGTGATACCTCCTTAGTTGTTATAAAATTCTGAAGCGTCTTGAACTATAAAAAAGTTTCCAAATCTCTGCAAGATCTACGCTTACCTAAATACTTTATCTAGACTTGTCTCTACACAAAACAGAGATACATAACTTTGAGGCGAAGGAGGAGCACGCAGAAATCCACAGTAACTCTGTGACCTCTCTTTCACTTTCTCAAAGACACAACATCATGTTTATTGCCAAGTACATGGAATGAGGGCCTCAGATACCCAAATTCCCAGGAGGTTCTACAAAAGCAAAGAACAGAAATTCAATACTAATATAAACCTTTAAAAGAATACCGATTAAACAGGAAAGAGGGAAAAAAAAAACCCCAAATACATCAAAGACAAATGTAATTGCTTTTGAATAAAACCAGATTGCTTTCTACCTACCTGCCTTAAAGGCAAGCACTCCAGCCTGGGATACAGAATACCAAAAATCACTGGTAGAAGCAGAGGCACAAGTATTTTGTAGGCAAAGTTAACCTATTCTGATTTAATAGCTCAAAGGCTTATCTGGATTTCAGACAAGAAGAGGATGCAATTTACTGCTTCTTTCACACAAATGAGCAGAGCTAGTTAAAACATTCGGCAGCACTTTGAATATTGATCTGTCCTAGAATAAGACGTAAGAAATCTGATTTGCTATGGAAATGTTGCATCAATCTTCAAACCCTGATATGCCCCAAAGTGGCCTTCAAAGGAAAGCCGGAAAATCCTCTGGGAAGATGTCATTAGAACCGTCAGCTCAGGGACTTCTCGCGTCCCCTCTGCCGAGCAGGACCGGATCAGCACTTTGAAGCCGGTATGTCACCACCCAAAGCGTATCAGGAAGGGATCTGTACCTATTCTTTCCTCAAAAAGAACGTCACGTTCTGTCCCCACTACGTGTCACCACAGTAGCCCATTCCTCACAATGCTGAAAGACAATCAATCACGACTGCGAATCACCTTGTTCAAAGTGGTGGCCACCGGAGACTTCCCTATGACACCTCAGGCAGCGGAGAAGCCATGATAAATGTTTGCTGACACGAAACAAAGTCACGCGGTATTTAACCCCTTAGCTGGCAAACAACTGAGGATAAAATTTGCCTTGGAAAAATCTCCCTCCGATTTCGGGAGACTTCCAATTGTACTGGTGACAGTTTTCACAGGATAATTTATGTTCAAAGAATGAATACGCTCATATTAGTTATGCTCAGCAATAGGCTAAACCAACCCTGCTACCACGTTGGAAACTGCAGGGTTACGCCACACTTAAATAACAAATCAACAACACAGTCGAAAAGAAAGCATTAAAGACCCTTATAACTGTATTTTTCCAAGCATATAAACATGTTCACGTAAAAATCATCACTTGTATTCCATGTGCAGCTTACACCCTCACTAATTTTTCAGCCATAAATTTTCTGAAATTCTGCTTTGGGTTTTCCCCCATTTCACCCTCTGTAAGAAAAGTCCATGGGGACGGAGGATGAGCCAGCAATTTCAGTGGGAATATTCTCACTTCATTATGTTTGCATCAGGCCCCAAATAAGAAAGTATTTTCTTCACACTTTGGGACACAGACCTCTTTGGAGTCTGACTGGGTGCCAGATATTGAGTTTGCAAATGACTGGATTAAATATCAAGGAGGCAGATATTCAGCGTTTCAGGCACAGGGTCAGTGAAAGACTGCGGCTGGGTTGGCTTTCAGTACTCTGTGGTTACAATAACAGCCCTGTACACGTGTAATGAGCGTATGAGAATGGCAATACAGGGCATTACTCTACAAAACTGCTGCTTTTGCGAATTTCACATCTAGGAAGGGACCGCCAGGATCCAGGTTCCCTCTAACCCAAGTCTGCGCTTTCTCTGCATCCAGAGAAAGAGATACCAGCTAGACTCTTCCCACCTCCACCAGTCTTCAACGAAGAGCCAGCAACAGCAAACCCTTCCTACATTCCCTCTATTTCAAGAGGAGGCAAAACCACCACGCCAGATTAAGGTTTGAAAGCCTGTGATAACTTTAAGACTTTTTTTCAACTGTACCTGGTTTAGAGCCTTCATCAACAGATCCATTATAGACTTGGTTTATAAACTCCGGTCTGTTGTCATTCATATCAATCACATAGATGTAAAGGTCAATAGGATTCTCCACCTTGTTTCCATTCATATCCACCGCATGAGCCCGGAGCTGGGAATAAGCACAATGAAAGCATAATATCAGCAATTGGATTTGTTGCAGAATGAGAGACTATGTTTTGTAAGAATTGACTTTACCTCATAAATACTTTCTCAAAATTGAACTGAGCGGGTATCTAATTCCAGCAGATCGCAGTGACGTGGTTTCCATCTAGACTCTACACACAGACAGTTTTTCAAGGCTTAACATAATATTGAAATAGTATTTTAAAACAGCAATTGTCAGTGGAAACACTTTAACTCTGGTGTAGTGATGCTATCTCCTTCACTGCTAATAGAGCACTATATTTTAATTTTTAAGACGTGGTGAACCTTGTCTGACAATCTGAGAAGCAAAATTTGCTTAGCTCCAAACACGGTGAGGAAATGAGTTTGACTCAAGAGGTTTCTTTATGGGAACCTGCAGCCTTTCATACCCACAGTAACAGGGATTACTAAGTGAAGAGATTTCAGAATGACATTAGTATTGTTTATTCTTTGTTTAATCATGGTCTCTAGGAACAGCAACAGCTACTGACCCCACTGCTCTATGCACCAAAACCCATTGAAAAGTCCCTTTCCTTCAAACGATGGGAGCCCCTGTGGCACTACGAATGAAATATTTTTCTCAGGCTTGACTAAAATATCCAGTGATGAAACATTACAATAACCAGAGCCACAGTGTTAAGTCCTCAGTCAAAGTGGAACTGCGGCTTTATCTTATTAGCAGTAACCATCAGTAATAATGCTCGAAAACAAGAGCATCTGTTTTCTGAACAAAAGGGACAGATACAGCATGTCAAAATGAGTAATTAATAAAACAAAGCAATCAACAATAGTCTGGAACAATCAGTAATCAGGTGAAAAAAATGGATAGCTTTCTCATTAAAGGGAACAGATGGCTACTCTAAATGGTGTGTGCGCTGAATGGAGCTGCCGATGTCGGCTTCAGAAAAAAACCCAGACAAGCGAGGAAAGGGCTGCACGGCCCCTGACGATGGCTGGGCAGCGGAAAGGCATCGCCTGGGTGCGGGCGCTGCAGATTTCATTTGTCATCTCTCTTCATTTCGGCACCTGTGAGCATCGCTGAACCTCCACACCGCCACGAAAACCGGCGCTCAGGACGGCTGTGTGATATCCCACAAGGCTGGCGGGATGAAGAACGAAGGCTTCAGGGGACGCTAGCTTGGTACAAGGGCTGGCTGGAAGAGCGGGGCTGACGGACAGGGGACACGCCAGCTCGTGCCTTCTGAGAGACTGAGGCCTCTGGTCCCTCCCAGCAGCTCCCTGGGCCATCGGGCTGCTGCCGGGAGTTGGAGCTCCTGTGCCAAGGAGGTCTCTAGCTCCTCTGATGCATGACAAATAAATGTGCTAATTGCATTAGCACTGGTTTCCGTCTTTCGCTCTCGCTGTGCCGTGATTGATGCAACTTTCTCCTTCATGTATGGTGTTCAGAAGTCCAGAGCTCAACAAAAGAAACTGCAACGCTGTTAGGATGGGCTGGATTAACATTTAATCAAGCAAAGAGAACAAACCGCCATGTGAAATGAGCTGGGAGAAAAACATTTTTTTTAAAGGAAGTTAAGCAGCACTTTTTCTTTAAAGACTGAAGAAGTCCGGCTTTGTTTTCAATACAGGATGTACCGTTTGTATTTCATGACTTGCAATGCTCTTAATATCTGCATTTCTTGCCTGCATACAAACTGCTTTGACTCCCACCTGTTGAGCTATCCTTCATCACGTCAGATGTAGCAATTCAATAACTTTACCAGTCAGAGGTCAGACTGCCTTTGAAAAAAAGTAATTCAGAGCTAAAATTAAAGTTATTATCTTCAAACTGCGGCAGCACTGGGCTCTCTCTTGCTGCATTTCCAGCAGCGGAAATGGTTCCATTCAGAGATAAAGCAGAGAGCAAAGCTGGTATCTTCCCCTTCAGATCTGACTCTCCCCCTGCAAATTTTTAATTACATTTGATAGCTTTTGTTTGAAATCTCCAGGAGTAAGGGATTTCTCAGCAATGCACGTCTATCTGCTTGTTGCACTCACCAAGCACATGTACCCACAAAGGTATTACTGCCTGCACTCAAGGAAAAAAAAGATTCAATAAGCAAGGCTGCAGGAATCTCATCAAACCTGCGGTGACATGCACAAGCGTCACCTCTGCCCCGAGCCCAGCACCAGCACCCGGGCTGAGTTATGGGCGGGAGGACAGTGCCTGGGGACACGGGCACTGGTGCGGGCACTGGTGCCCTGACTAATGGCTTTTGGACAGCCAGGAGGATGGCACCAGCTCCCCAAGGCCAGCGCGGCAGCAGACCCTGTGCCTTTACGTCCTGGATTGTGCTGGTGTCTGGGTGTCCATAGCTGCTCTTCTTCTGCCCTCCAATGCAGTTGTTACTGCTGCCCTTTCTGCACGCCCCGCTTCTCTCTCCTGCTCCTTTTTTGCCTGACTTCAGTGAACTTTTCTTCTTTTTTCCTCTTGTGCTTGCTTGCATGAATTTCCTCTATTCGCATTCTTTTAACAATTCTCATGTGCCAACGCCTCCATATCCTTCCACAACACATTGCTCCTCTGTGGTCAGTGCCAGCCGCAGCAGCGGGAGAAGAGAGGCCTGAGCCAGAGGGTTGAATCTCAGCTTAGCTCAGTGGGAGCTCTTCCTCATTAGAGACCATTCCTCGTTAGAGACCAGTCCTCATTAGAGACCATTCCCAGCAGAGAGAGCAAAGGAAGGAGGGACTCCAGTGGGGCAATCTGTCCACTGGGAAACTAGCTGTATCTCCAAGGTAGATCAGATACTACATTTCCCTTCCTTAATTCATCTTCTCCCTTGTTCTCCTACCCTACTCTTTGTATTAATGAGGCATCCTCAAGCAGGACAACACAGTTGCTTTCGGAGTCGTCGTTCAGATCCTGAGACAGGGCTCATTTGCGCGAGGCACAGTTTGAGTCTAACGTGGGGCTCCACGGCTCAGCCTGCCATCTGCTCCCACCTGTGACCAAGCGGGTGTTTTGGTGGTAGAGCGATGGGTGGGATGAAAAGCAGATGCACGTGAGGACTTTGCGGCACTGGGCAAGGCACAAATGGTGATGGCTGTGCTCTGTCGGACGCACACGTCATTTAGAGTTGGAAAAACCACCAGTCAAAAGGCCGGTGAGCACAACCCGGGCCACAGGACACATGCCAAACACAGGTCATGCACGAGTATTCAAATGGAAGCTGGTGGCTAGCTGGAGATACAGTTAAGAAACATTTATAAAGTTGGTTTGATGGTAGAACATGACAGGAGTAGAGAAGGAATAAACAAAATCAAATGAAATACCTTGCAGAGGATTCTGAAAAATTAATACAGGTAGCTGGCTAATCTCTAGCCGGTGTATCGCTCTGCTGTACACCAGCCAAGGAGCTGGCTCGATATTCTTTAACAAATACTGTTTAAAAGTATGACAATCATTGCTATCATATTCAGCAGCAGCTACCACGGGTCTCTGCGGTTTTTCTACTGACAGTTTCCAGTGTAAATGTAGCTGTTGGCATACAAATGATTCAGTATCATGATTATTGATTACACTGGAGGCTGGTGGTATCTGAAGGTAGTTAGTCAAAGTCAACACAGTGAATTGTGTTAAATATGACTATTACTTATGCACTAATACTACTAATACAAATATACATTATCAATCAGTGACAGAGTCTTTAAGCAATAAGCATACAATGTCATGCCTAATTTGTGTGCTCTTAATTGTGATTAAAAGTTCAAATTAGAGTATTGTGACACAAATGGCTGGCATTACTCACTAGAACTTGGTTCAAAATACTGGAATTAGCTCTTGTATCCCTTAATTTCTAGTAAACTTTTTTGTCTCCTTGCACTTCGGACAACTCCTTCTCAGACTATAACCCACCCGTTCTGCTCTAGCCATTTCTGAGACAGTATTTCATCAGTCTGATGCTGAAAGCATACAAGTGTCTGGGACTGGATTAGGACTTGCTTCAAAGTTTCCCCCTAATGCACATTACTTGAGTATCATAAGCAATGACTACTTACTGACACGTTTATGTTGATGTCTTTTGAAAACAGAGCTTGAAAAACGTCTTGGAAAACTAACCTGCCAATTTACTATCCCTTGTACTTGCCAGGCCTAACTTCAGCTTGATATGAAACCGGTGTCTGGATGAGAAAAGACATTCAGATTCACTAATGCTGTCAGCAGTACAAACGGGACTTTGGGAATGCAGTTAAATAAGGCCAAGAGAACTCATGCATGTTAAATATTACTACCTGCTGAAACTTATTTGGCATGCAATAAACATTAAGGGCTGACTACAAAGGGAGATGCAACAACACACGCCTGCCGCAGTGAAACGGCAGCAAGATGGGGGGAATGAGCTCGTGCTTGTGCTGGGAGTGTGCCCCGAGGCTGCGTCCCCAGACACTAAAGACACTGGAGCAGCTCCCAGAGCATCACTCAGTGCAACACGTGCAGTTCTGCACCACAACGTGGTATTGGTTAAGTGGCTGCAAAGCCCTTCTCATTTTTCTCTGCTCATATTTGCAGCTGACTCTGCGTCTGGGATGTCTGCAAGGTCCCTGGAGAGTTTGTACTCTGGTTTGTAGCGCAGACGAGAAAACAGATGAGGCCAAAATACAGCTGAACTTGCGATCGCTACCACTGCCAGTTGTGCTGGGAGGTTAATGCAGGAATGCTAGCACACACTGCACCTGGGCAGACACCGTGAGTCCCAGAGGCAAATACATCTCTGCGTACCTCAAGCTCGGAATGATCCTCCCTAAGAGTTCAAGAATGATCTTGAAAACAGGGGAAGTTCTGCTACAGAACTCCCGATCTAATTAGAAAAAATCTGTTTCACCTTAGGGAAAAAGGTAGGTTTCATCAGACAAATGGCTTGCTAAATGCGGGGAGAGTTAAAACACTAGTATTTTAAAAATGGTAGTCCTGAAGCGATACAGATAATTATGCATAAGAAAATATGTGTTGAAAGTGTGGGAGTTAATGAAACAGAACTCTTCATATGTAGCCTCACAAACACTTGCAAATTATTATTTTTTTTTTTTTATAATTAGTTTTTAGATTACCTGGGAATGAAAACAGCAAGGACAACACTCGACAGTGACAGAGATGCTGAAAAGACTTCATTCTGCTTAGGACTGCAGAAAAGCTGAAGCTGTATAAACGCACCCATCTTCAGCCAGAGCAGCAAGCCTGTATCGGGTAAGACGCCCATGTCCTCCTGGGTAAAAGGGACCAGGGATGGTGCCTTGCAGCTCCCCCAACATCCCTTACCCCAGCTGAAGAGTTAAGCTACTAATCC
This sequence comes from Aquila chrysaetos chrysaetos, assembly GCF_900496995.4. Lineage (NCBI taxonomy): Eukaryota > Metazoa > Chordata > Aves > Accipitriformes > Accipitridae > Aquila > Aquila chrysaetos. Next base: position 4,378,884 of record NC_044006.1, read on the forward strand.
GAGCTTAAGAAAACTCTACAGCAGATGTCAAACCCATTTAAAGATGGCCAAGCTCTACGGCTCAGATCCAAGCCTAGACCTCACGGCACTGTTCTTCCAGTACGCGGTATAAGCCTGGCTCCAAGTCTGCCTTTCCTTTCAATTAGAGACTCAGCTATATGAAGCGGCACAAATTCATTGACTTCTCCAAAACCTGCAACAGCCAAGACTTTGGACTGTATCGTCTTTCTGGAAGCCGGCCTAATTTTTTCCAATTTCTAGGACTGTTCATTCCTACTGCAAGTTTCTGCACTAGTGTCTGGGTCATTGCTTTGTGCATGGTGTATTCATAAATGCTTTGTAAAAGAACAATTTGATGGTTCTATAAATCATCAATCCATTGCTACTGAGGCTGAAGGATCTAAAGGTTGTTTACAGCCATGACTTAAAATGTTCTCCATCACCTTCAAGCGTTCTGCTAACAAAGATTTTCTATCACTCACTATTCCTGTCTATAAGGTCTCATAACATACTTATCAGTTATTCACTCTCTATAAACTACATCTTCCTGTAACCTTCAGAGGGTGAATATGCTTATTTACATATGGATGTCACTAGTTCAAGGTTTCCGTAAGGAACAGAAAAGGCTGGAAATCCTGCGGTACGTACGAGGCAGACTTATCCAGTCACCTTTGCCAAGGTGAGAATTCAGTTTACTGAATTCACTGTAACCAGTAGGTTAAGTTCGTTATTAGGAGGCACATGATTTGTTGTTATGGAGGACAGAATCTTTTTCATCTTACGTTTTTGACTGAGAGTGTCTGATAGCAGACATCACAGTGGCTCCATCAAAAGTGTTAACTTGTGTATTGTATTATTGTCTACACCGTTATAATAACCTGGCACTGCTGAAACAATATCAACAATGCTGAGATGACACATACTGTATTCTCAAATATTCCTTTTTCAAAACAACCTCTCTTCATATTTTCCTAGGCACAACAAACAAAATAATTGTTCTTGTTCACAGAGGATAAAATAATTTTCCTTCAGATCTTCTTGTACCCAGGGGAAATCTCTTTTTCCACCCAACTAAAGAGGTAATCTATTTTCTTTATCCTTCCACCCCAGTCCAGAAGCTGTGTCAACATGGTTAACTGGATACCTCATAAAGCTGACAGAATGTGCATCTCCGACGGCGCAGTTAGGAATATGGTGTCAGTGGAAGTGACCCGTACCGTTTCACTGACATTACAGCATCCCTGGGAACGGCTATTACGATGCCGATAGATGTGGCTAATGCTGATACAAAGCAATCCATGAAACAACCTTTCACAACCACTCCAGGAGAGAACTAAAGCACAGACACAGAAAGTGTTTGAAATTTTGCAGGGCTATCATGCAGGGTGCAACCCATTTTTTTAGCAATTTGTGGGACTGTATCGGCTGTGCAATTACGCTGTGCAATATAGGGGCTAGGATTTATATCAAAACATAACGGCCAATTACACTCTAAGCATTCTGCAGGTAGAGCATTTTATGAACTAGGATAGCATGAGGCACCACTTTTGAGTGTAATTAATCTTAATTATTTCCTCATATTTAATATTAGCCTATCTGCATATTTAAAAACCTATCTGACACACCCCCATCATACTGCCTGAACATCTCCTAGTGATTTAAAATGAAAAATGACTATACCAATTATTGCATGTTTAGCTGCAGTAATGATTCTTAAATTAGTAATTTCCCAAGACATGCTAATGTAGCGATTGGCTTCTCATGGTTTTGGGGGGTTCAGTCCACACATAAATTTGCATGGATTGAATAAGCAGCGTGAAGTTGCACCACTTTAAACAAATGACTCTGACTTTGTGTCTGAAAAGGACATCAGTTTAATGCCGCTTTGCATTGGTTTGGCTGATTTAGCAAGGGCAGGTTACACTAAAGGAAAGCAGAAACAAAGCCAGCATCTCCATATACAAAAACAATTGCTCCGGCAGAGCGAGACTGAGACTCACAGTGTTAGCTAAGCCTGAGCACCTCTGTGCAGTCAGCTCCTCAGGTCTCTGCTGACACAGGGAGCCCACCCAAACTGTGAACTGGGCTCTGATTTTGAGCAAAACCCCATGTCTTCTCAAAGCTGCGTGTCCCTTCTTGAAGCCAGCATTTCTGGTCCAGTTTTGCTTTGAGCTTGCGAACCTAGATAAAACTCAAAATGTTTTATGCTTACGTGGTAGGAAGCTCTTTCTTCTCTGTCCATCGGGCGAGTCACATACATCCTGCCAGATACAGGGTCAATGCTGAAGACTTCCATCGGCGGCTGGTCGGCTCCCACTCCAGTGATGCTGTATCTGATATGGATCTCTTTGTCTTTATCAGAACGAATCTGGATGAAATAACAAAGACAGCAATCGATAAGTTTTGGACAAAAGCCATATAGATGTTTAAACAACTTTAAAGATCTGAGCCTGAAAGCTGCATGAATGTAATACTGCTGTCAATTTTGACAAGGGAGCTGTACGCCAAAGGCACAGCCAGGAAAAGCATATTCCACATATTTTCAGCTATTTTTCTCTTTTACTCATGATAATTCTTTAGGAATCATCGAAATTCTGACTTTTTGCCTTAGATGTGGAAGAATCTATATGCACAAAAATTGCTGTTTACATGTTATTGCAACCCTAGGCTCCGTAAAGTGTCCAAATTGTTCAGCTATACCCAGAGTCTCCCAGCCATTAATCACTTCTGAAAACGCTGTCTGCAAGCTCCCACATCATGTTCTCAGTCCCTGTGACTGCGCACACAAATACTCCCATGAAATTTGAAGAACAGGGCTGTTTGCTCCCTCTTTGTCCAACCCTGCTGGCTCAACAAGGCAAGGCTGGGAATGCCCGGTGGGTTGTTACCATTTCATTTGACTATTTGTTGAGGAAAAGCATGTTTGGCACATTGCTTTTGAAACCCCTTCCCTCCCATACCTTGAGAACAACACAAACTGAATACAGCATGACAAATTACACGAACCTTGGATACAGAGCTGAGAAAATAAAAAAGGGAGGTTAGTATGTTGTCCTAGCAACCCTGACTATCTCTTTAAACCCAAATTTAATTTTCTGATCAAATGCTGAAAGAAATCCTTGCAACAGCGTGACTATTCCTGAAAGAAAGTGCAAGGTACAAATAAATTACCACCCCCTGCACCATCACAAACTGTCTTGGCAGTGTAAAAGCGACGTGCATAAATTTTTCCCTAACAGGTCTATGAATACAACAAAGCAGTGGGAAGATAATAGAAATCTCGTAGCCGAGTGCACGTTAGCATCTCTGCTACGGCAGCGGCATGCTCAGAGGAGCCTGAGTGGGCTCAGTGGGATGCAGGAGGCCCCTGCGCCCCCCCCCAAACAGCCCCAATTTGGGGAGCGAAGGTGGTTTCCCAAGGGAAGAGGAGGCTTCACTTGTCAGGCAAAGGAATTGGGACGGGGCTGTGGGCTGCTCTCGCACTCCTCCCGCATGTGACCTACCGCTATTTCTTCCTCTCCTGACGCGGGAGGCTGACAAGATGCTGAACGTGTCGGTGCAGAATAATATCAGATCCCCCGGCCCCGAGAATCTCCTTTGATGCCTTTGTCCAGATCATTACCAAGTTTGTACACTGTTTTCTTTGTACTGCCTCCACCAAACAGTCTGCTCCCGTTAACGGCTAATAATGTCAGTTATTACTAGACACTGCCAGGATTGATTCGTGCTGCACCTACGCTTCTGGAGCTGAAGGTCAAGGAATAGAGACAGTTTCATCTGTCTTTTCTCTACAGGATTCACTGCTTGTTTAGGCTATTAGTACCAAGGAAAACTGATTGGACTTACACTGGTATAATCACTTAAAAGAGGTACTGGGGACATTGTGAAAGTGCCCTCATGCTGCACACAACTGTTTATGCAGGTTTTTGTGGGCCCAGCGGGTATCTGTAATAGGGACTCAAGCAGACAGGCATGAACCCAATTTTCATTAGCAAATCTATGGGTGAAAAAGAGTATATTAAAATCAAGCTTCGCTTGCACAACCGGGGTTTTAATGATGGCAACCGACTCACCAGTTCAAGAACTGAAGTCCACAGTCCCCATTTTCAGAACGTTAGCTTTCACCCTGCCAGGCGGAAAGGGCTGAAAATTGAATTTATGTGAATGTCTGTGCAAAATGTATAGCTCAAGTCGGGGAGTTCAAGCTCTAACCCCCTATGTACACATTTGTAGCTAGGCTTAAGGCAAGTGAAAATGTAGGAAGCCACCACTGGACCTCTAGCTTTGAGCCAGCATGGGGTTTCCATCTTAGAAATTAAAAAGGGTAATGCGGGATGAACAGTTGTGTGTCTGTCTCTATTAACGTGTGTTTGCACAGCTCTGCGAGACCTAAAACGTGTCATGATAAAACCAGCCCTTCATCCTTAACAAAGGTGGAAGAAAAAAAAAGACCAAACCCAAGGTATCTGCACTTTCCCTGCGTTTTTGGTCACTGAAATACAGGAGCTGAGAGGGTCTCCCCAGCCGCAGCCGCAGCCCCAGCCCCAGCCCCAGCCCCAGCCTGGCTCAACTATGGCACCAAACAGCAAACCAGTCTCTCTCCAAGTAACTAAAATGGAAGCAATTTTAACCTGAATCACAGAATAACAGAATCTGTTAGTTCTTTGCGGACATTTTTCTGCTCTATTTCCTGTTGCATATAGTACCCAGATCCCATTGTGATAGAAGCATTAGAAATGCATAGAGAGAGACAGAAACAGGGAAAAGGAGGCTGGATTTAAATATTCAGTGCTAAAGGCACTATATTTTATTTTCAGGAAACGCAGATAAACAGAAGCTCTCTAAGAAAGCTATGTACAGTTTAATAAAGTGTATGCTATAGGATGTCCTTGCAGCACTTTTATTAGCATTAATAGGGTCTAAGCTGTCTGTATGTAAATCATTGCAGATCTAGGAGATGAAATATATCATAAGACCCACACAACTTGCCCAATTATACTAAGAAAAATCCATGAGCTAATTATACTGCTTTGAGCAAAACAAAGATGGGGGAAGTATGTTGCAAATATTCAGCAATGACTCATTATTTGTTGTTAATTGCCATCACACTACAATGGTTTGCCTGTTACCTGTACTTAATTCCGTTTCCAGTAAGAATACAAGGATGTGAAATGTTCAGAAAAAATCATGTAAGAAGTAGCACTTGTCACTGAAAGTTGCAAAGACCATTGACAATGAAGCATACTATGTATTACTACCAGGGAGATATTCATCGCACAAAGGCACATGCTTTTTATATTGGAACATGTAATTTTAGCACTCTTAATGAGATTTAAAAAAAAATTTTTTTTTTTCAGTAATCCTGTAACATTTTGACCAAAGGTTTCATTTGCATAATTCCCAGGGTGCAATTTAGTAAATCTTGTTGAGAAGTTAAGAACATTATCTGAATACAATGTAAGGTTTACTTCTTTTGTTGAAACCGTTCCTGGAGCAGTTTACCATAATAATAATAAGAATAAAAACCCCCTCTATTCCCAAGGAGCTCACTAGATCAGGAGAAAAAATTACTGGTTGGGGGAATTTACTGGCTCAGGAGAGAGTTGCTTTTTCCTTCATTTATGCCTGGAAAGTGAGAAGATGGTAACATATCCGCGTGATAATCTCCTGATTGGAGAACATACACGTGAATTTTTTTTCATTTGTCTTTCCTTTTATAATGCAGTCAAGAGGTATGCAGGGTTCTGGGTTACAGAACAGATGGCAGAAGGACAGTTTTCCTTAGCTGCATTTATACATTTTTTAGTCAGAGAACCCTTGGAGCTTTGAGCTTCTCCAGCGCCAGGCACTGTACAGCACTGTGTATGATGATGTGAGCAGGATGAATGATGACGGCTGATGACTGTCGTAAGAGGAATTTGCTCGTAAAGCAGCTTTTATTCTCTAAACCCCCCCGGGATGGGGCTTGGAGCGGATTGTTACGGTGATGAGGGAAAATGCCCCAGATCAAAAGGCAATTTACGGTGGTAGATGTGATCCCCCGATCCTATCCTATCTCATGAACACGGGTGAAATTTTCCCGGCAGGAACCCTGGGATGGCGAGTATCCTCACCTATGCTGACAGATACAAATGGACCATCTGGGAACTGTGGGACTGGCTACCAAAGCCACAGAGGGAACCCGCAGCAGAGCTGGGCACCGAACTCGCATTGCCAGACCTCCGCTTGGCTGTGGCAAGCAAGGACACAGCGGCCTTGCAGCCCGACAGCGAAGCGGGGGGCTGCGGAGGGGTCTGAGCTCGAAGCATTGATGCACCATCCAAAACGGAGAGCAAGGGCTCCAGTCAATATTTGCAACTCAGAACCAAAATGCCGAGAGTCTAACTTAGCTCTCATTTCTATAGAGTAATCCCAGGAACAGGAGAAATCGGTGCGATTTCACAGATGGGTATTTTCCACCGCAGGTTCTGATATAGTAACTAAAATGTGTGAAAATGAACATTGCGAGTCTTGAGATAATACAGGGCTAAGCCCTTCAGAGCTGGCTTTCTCCTTTGTAGCAATGTCACATTTAGACGGGCTTGAAAAGCAGCCTGTGCTTGTGACACAGGACTGTGTCCTGCTTTTACAGATAAAATCTTAGGGTTCGTGCATCTCCATCAGGATTTACTGGGTAGCTAAACTGTTCCCGCAAGTTTTACTGGTAAGCAAAATTTCAGTTGATGAGCTCCTCTGAGGTACCAGATTTTATCACTCTGTTTTGCTCCTGTTGATCCATATCCTTCTTGTGCTCTTAGCACTTCCATTTCTCGCTGCGGGGTTTTGAATTTACAAGCTCTCTCATCCTAGCAGATGACAAGAACCAGCACAGATCCCCGTAACTCTCCTGTGCCAGGAGCAGAGGCAATGCAGACTATGGAAAGCTGTATGGTCAGCAGATTGAAGGACACCAGTGAGTCCATAAATTACACAGTTTTTGGAGCACGACATTGCCAGAAAAAAGTGGCCCAATGGAGATTGTTTAGATATCAGTAAAGGAAATGCCTGGAAGCCTAGGAAACGGAGTGTGTAAGCAAAGGCTGAACAAACAAGGACTACCGAGCCTACGGAAGAGAAGACGGGACTGTAACAACAGTATTCCTGTACCCAACAAACTCTGTTCAGAGGATTTCACCGAGCCGTACGTGGTCTGGGTTCTGCCTATCACTGTGTGATGGTATATGTAAGTGCCTGGGAATGTATCTAGAGAAAGCAAAGCAGGCCACTTATACTCTGTTGCATTTTCTATCCACAGAGCAAACTAGAAAATAAACTTCCTTTCAAATTCTCCAACTTACTCTATAATGTATGGAGTTAAGATTGCCCTTCAAAAAATACTTAGTTTCCCAAATCTCCCATAGAATACTACGCAACATTTGCACTAACATGACCTGGGGAGACTTAGACTTGATTTTTTTGTTTTATATAACCCATTATAATTATTAATGAACACATAAAATAATGTAAATGATAAGCAATAAGTGTCTTTTATTATTAAGCTCTTAGCTATTTTGCCCATTAAGAAAACCAAATTAAAATAATTGAAGACTATAATCTGTCATGCATTCAAAATGCTCCATAGAAATTCAGACAGGCAAACGTATTCAAAGTCTTTAAAAGAGCACACTTAAGAGTCAGTCTAAGCATTCCAGGATTGGCTCATTAATTTTAGTGGAAATATTTTAATTCAGCTACTCTTACTGCTTATTGAAATCCTTGCTAAGGACTTATTTATTTTTAACTGAATCTGCAATATGTTTAAGACTCATTTGTATAAAAGTTCTTAACTCTTATTTCACAGTTGTTTTAGAAGCCAGTAAAGAGACACATCTCTAGCCCTGTATTTCCAAACAAATTCCTCTGCGCTGCTTAAAGAATCACATATGGTTTCAATAAATAGATGCAAAAGTCAGACAGAGAAAAATTAAGACAGATTTGGAGACCCAGCCAGGTTAAGGTGATATTTATTAACTTCTGTCCCCTTTTATCACACTTGCCAATGATCCCAAGCTACTTCCCAGAAAGAAAGGAAAAAAGAAAACAGGAGATCCTCTGAAACACTTCAGCTGTCTTCAGAGAAAACCATCTATTCTGCGCCTTGCAAAGAGGATGCTTTGACATGGCAAGGGCAGCTATCATGTTTGAATAAAAGGAATACTTCCACTAACTACAACATTGCGCTTAACAGCAGCCTGAAAGTCTTTATCCACTACGGGACAAAATGACCATCAATTGAGCTAAGTTTCCCATGGCGGTGCTATTTGCAAACAAGGTTTAAGTAGGAAAAGATCTCTATTGGCAAAGAAAGAAACGATGGAAATGTACATTTGTAATTGTGGATTTCTTTCTTCCCTCAGTTGGGACTGGTTTCATCTCATACATAACTTTCTAAAAACTTTGTATCTGGTCTAAGATAGCCAGATAAACGGAAGACAAGCAAGCCTTTCCAGGTCAAAATCCATTCTCCTGTCTTGAACGCTTAAGTACACATCAAATTTCCTGGAAGAAGTGGAATTTCTTTCCACATATTGTAGAGAGAGAAACAAGGACTGCGCTTACACTGGATGCCTAATTTTCACATGGTTGAGATTCACTGTGATGAATGCCATTCTTCCTGCAGTTACAAACAACATTTAGCTACTATCATTACTACTATGCAAGAGCTTAAGTTTCTTCCTCTTCTTTAAAATACAAATCCAGAGCCAAATTGTAAAAACATTCCCTTTGTCCCAATGGCTGGATGTCTCTCATGTCAGGTTAAATCTTCCCCTGCTCCAGTAGAAATATGTGCAAAGTGATTTATAATGTATTTATTTTGATGATAAAACAGGGTAAACTAGTATGTCAGAGAGATTAAAGCTGTCATTGAAGTTATTGATCTAAGTGATGATGCAGCCTGCATTAGAGAAAGAAATGAAGCCGTAAAATGTTTGAACCCGAAAGAGAAGAACCTCTCACGCATGCCCGGCTCGCGCTCTGCTGCCTGCAGAGGAACCTGTTCCCCATCAGCTCGCCTGCTTCTTACCAGGAGGAGTTTGCTTCCTCTGCACTGACCCTGCGAGCGCTTGGCTAAGGCGCTTCACCAAATGTTCAGTTGCTGAAAGCTTCCAGCGTTTCACAGGTCCTTTGGCTTTCACGCAGCTCCCTCTGTCCAAGGGCTGTTCTCCAACGCAGCAGCTCCCTTCAGGCCAATTACGTCCACGTGGATACATTTCTCCCGAGCTTTCCCTATGCCCATCGGTAGCTTTGATAGTCTTCGCTCCCTCTCTCCCTTCCAGCTTTTTTTGAATTGTTTACCAGGGTTTTTCATCTCTGCCTGGATGAAAATGTTAACATCGAGCAGATGGAGAACAGGAGAATATAAATCAGGCTCAATAAGGAGACCGTAATGCAGTGGGAGAGAAGAATTTCTGCCTGCGATTCTGGCCAACAACTATGTGTGACCCCATGCATAAGTATGGGATGAAAATGAACTTGTCAGACTCACGGTCCAATTCAAAACTTCCATTATTCTGCTTGGGATAAAAGCAAAATAACAATCGCTTCGCCTAGGAAACCGAATTTCATACATGATCAGATGAGACGCTACAAGCCCAGAACACTTGGTGCGCAACAGTGCAACCAGGCTCAGGATCTGCTGCATTTTAACTTTGCTTTCCTACCTGCTGAAACAGCAAAGAATTTATGTTTTAGCACGAGTTGTCTGGACACTACAAGACTGAGGTCTGCAGGATTTGTGGGGCCAGTCTGCTCTCTGCCTAACTCTGCAGTTGGGCCGAAGCTTCCGAGTAGTGACTCGGGACCGACAGCAGCTAAGACAATGGCAGCCCTGCCAGGTCTCCGTCTTTTACCAGTGAAAACTCAGTAAATTGCAATTTGTTGCGTAGTCTTCATGATTAAATAATTAAGCAATTTTCATTACTCGCTATTATGAAGGTCAAGAAGCTAATGTGCCTGTATCAGGAACTGGCCAACGCTAATGGATCTTCCACATCTAATGGTAATTGATACGGCAGAGTGATTTCTACAGCGACATGTGCCTTTCTTCAGGCCTTTTGCAGCTGGTTCAGTTTTTAAGTACTCCACTGTGGAAACGCTTCAGACTGTAGCAAGGTGAGTGAGAGGGAGGAGAGCGGCTCTGATGGGAAGAAAAGATTACTATGGATCAGCAGAATACCACCACGTGACCAATGTCTTATCACTGCCAGAACGCTGATAGCAGAAGCAACAAGACTTGTTTTTACTACTCTTTCTCTTATCTCTCTTACAAGAGAGCAGATTCCTCAGTGTAGTGACTGAAGGCATCCCAGCGGAGTTGCATGTGCTGCTATCGGGTGAATTTTGGCTCTGAAGAAGTGAGGTGGGTTCATACTGTGCATGAAGCAAGGGACTGATATTAACTAACTGGGATTTGAACCAGATGCACAAGCCCTCCTCTGCTGTAGAGGATGCTCCATGACAAAAGGTCAAAGAAAATACCTCTGAGGGTTCAAAACACACTGTTCTTATTCCTGTGCTGGAGGAGTCATGACAGGCAAGAGAAGATTATCCTTCATAATCTATTTAAGAAGGGCTACACACTGCTATCCTTCCATAGGGTACCATCCTGCAGCGCCTTCTTGCAGCTGACCCTACTGCTGCCTGCTATGGCTATGCCTAAATGAAGACTAAGTCAAGAAAAATCACGGCAGTGGGACTTTGTCCTCATTTCTTTTTGAAGTGTGTCTGTCCTGAAGCCTTATGTCAGGTCTGCCACAAAGCCAGCCTGGCAAAGAGAATCCAGCACTTTTCTGGGTAAAACTAAGCAGGAAACCCGAGTGCTCAGTGCGGAGGATAAACAAGGGTAGCAAATACTGACCTACGCAGGAGTAACTTGACCACTGTAACTAATGATCGAAGCCCTCAGCTAGTATAAATCAGTGTAGACTCACTCGCTTCAAACAGAGGCATGCTAATTTATTTCAGCTGAAAATCTGGTCCATGGCGTTTAAAAATTAAGCTGCACAGCAGAAGAACAAGTGAAGAATGATCTTTGTGCAACGACACGCAGCAATTTAACACAAGCAGCATTCCTCTCAGTAGGACAGTGAACTTGGACACAGGGAAAAAACATTCAGTGGGGCACAAACACACTTGTGTCCTCATAAAGGGAGTTTTTCCTCAGACTCAAGGGATGTAATTGGTATTAGTATAACCTTTGCTTTTGTAATGAGCTCTGGCTTTCCCAATCGTATATAGCCATGCATTGAATTCACATTTTGCACGACATCTACAGATATTACTGATCATGGAGAAGTGGTGCTGTGGTATGATTGCAATGCTAGTCTCAGCATAAAATTAAGCTTTTGGACCTGTCTGCAAATAGCTAACAATAGGAAACAACAATAAAACCCTCTAGTGTGTATATTTTGGGAGAGCAAAATCTGCTGAGGCTCATGTTTGAGACACTACTTTGGGATGCTTGCAGAGCAGGATTTAAAGCTCTGCAGTTCTCAAAGTCTCTCTAATAAGTTTAATTATAGGAAAAGCAAACTCATTCATTTGTTCTGTAGGGTAGATTACACGGCACAGTGTATACAGAAGTTATTTCAATGGTCAGTAAAGGGAAACACCAACTGTGAGGAAGCAGAAAATGAAGTTCTCCTTATGCACTACAGGAGCAATGCTAATGGGCATCAGTGCGGGTCTAGACTCAATGATCCTTATAGGTCCCTTCCAACTTGAAATATTCTATGATTCGATGATTTACTGTCCACTGAACAAAACCAGCGTGAGATGACTTTGGTCCTAGGACTCATTCTCATATGTTATGCAGACAAAATATTGGATTGTCTCTAACTTTTCCCTGATGGCCAAATTCTGCCCGCGGATGGATACATATGCTTCCTTCTGCAACGGGTAACAGCAGCTAAGCAGGACAGAGCGCTGCACTTTTCCTTCAAGCAACTGCTGAGCAAGACACCATGAGAAGCCCGTGGCGAGGAAAATCCAGCAAGGTAACAGCAAACAGGTAGAAGTCAGGCACGTGCGCCCCAGCCCACACTGCACGATCCAGCGCCGTGCCCACACGTACACGTTTGGTGGGCGTGTGTACAGCTACGTACGCTGTGCACCAACTACCCGTGCAAAAATGCTGCAGACCAGCTACGCCACGTGCGTGCCAGCTGCGCTCCCCACCACCTACAAGTGTCGAGCCTCCCAAACCCCTCTCCCAGGCAGCTCTCCTCTGTCCCAGCCGTCCTGTCGCACCTCCCTGCAGCCCCGTGGCTTTGCTAAGGGTCCCCTCGGCAGCTGCGGCTCCCGCGCTCGGGTCTCGCTTTTCAAAGGTACCTTTCCCTCTGGCGTGGGGGTCCTCAGACTCACGCGCCCATCGTTTCGGCAAATCTGCTTCGCGCATTAGGGACGGGAGATTGCCTTCTAGGAAATTTCAAACCTAGCTGAACTCCGCTCATTTGGAACGAATTCACAGGGCTGAATTTTTGGCAAGTTCTTCTCTTTCATTAACTGTACTTCTGTGTGGGTTAGATCCGAGACCCCTACTTACTTTGACTTGAATTCACGTTGGACTTATTCACATGACTTATTGATGTGCTTCCTGTCCACACGCTTTTAACACAAGAAGCAGACAGGCTTGCTTGAGGACATGGCGCCATATATTAAAAAAAAAAAACCAACAACCCCAACCAAAAGACCCAGTCGTATCTGACATGTTTTAGAGCCTTTTTACATCTCGCTTCCATTTACGGCACATTCTGGTTTTGAATTCAACTCCCCAAAGCCAGTAACATTCCTCAAAAGCCTCAAGCACAGACACAACCACAAGCTTCCCACCCTCCAAAAACCCCAATAACAACGACCGCGTTCACGTAGGTAGTTCTTTTCGCAGAAGGTGCAAAACACAGACGTCAGAACAAGCGGCTCAGCAGCCCTGCTCCTGAATGGGTGTCTGCAGGTGTACTCATGCAAGTACACCCAAATACTGCACAGACAGTTAGAGGGGCTGTGCTCGTGTGTGCCGGCACGCGCGGCTCCTGCGCACCGCAGCTGAAACGCACCGCAAGGTAGCCTGGAGCTTCATTAATGCTCCAAAGAGCAGTTACTTCCTAGGATCTCAAGAGGCTCACAATGAGAAGCGTTCCCATTACTAATAATTTACGGGACACACACGTTAATTTGCCGATGCCATTTGCCTTTCCCAGCACTAGCACAAATAGGTGCAAGGTGCGAACCACTCGCACGGGTTTTCTGCGCGAACGCACAGCTTGGTGGACTTGGCTAATAAGGATGGTGGAGTCCAGTCTGATGTGGGATGCTAGTGCTCGACTGACTTTATAATTGCACATAGTCTGACAGACATACTGAATTTCTTGTTTAACTTTTTTTCAGTATTATTAATTGGTACTTTAATTTCTGATCTAGTGAATTACATGCAATTCCTTCACCATCAGTTAAATGACAAGTTTAGAGCAGAATAGTTTAGGTAAGCAGATTGTCAGTGCTTATGGCTGTAAGACATAATTATGTACAGCCAACTGTGTAACGCGCTTGAAAAAATTATAAGTCTAGGCACAGAAATTAAAATTATTTCAAGATGAAGTTGTACAAATACAGCTGCAAAAAGCTGCAAAATCCTATTAATTTATTCCAACTGTAGTGGGTAGTGCAGTGGGGTTCCAGCCCCCACCACCCTGCCAAAGAAAGTTAAACTATAACATGCAACGAATCAAAGGCTGGATGTTTAAATCTAAAGATGGCTCCAGAAAACTATTTCAGCTATTATTTATGTACTCATAAACTTCTGGGCATCAGCTGGTAGCTTGGCATGATGACTCCTCAGCATGTCAGGGCAAACATTAAACGCTAAATTACCATATGTCAGCTTAGGGTAGTTAATAATTCTACCACATCTTGGACAACTTGAAGGCTTTTCTGAAACTGCTGTCAAATCGAATCTTTCCTTCGATCAATAAAGCAGCACAATGAAATACGCTATTTGTGGTGTCTCAAAGAATAGATTAGCAAAATACTGTAAATGCAACTGGCAGGGTCTAACTCCATTTCTGAACTGGAGATCCCCAATACGCATATCAATACTTTCAACGAGGCGACCTACAAGAGAAAATGGCACGTGTCTGTACGTCACCTACCTGTTTCTCTGTTATGTGCACTTCTGGTTTGCCACCAAAGCTCCTCTACAACCCCAGAGCTGCATGTTACCTGCAGATCTAACAGGCAGCAGTTAATTACGGGAGCAATGTTTGTTCCACACCGCTGGGTCTATCAATTGCAGCCGGAGGAGTAAAATAGAGAAAGACTGCAAGCATAGAGAACCCGTCCGACCTTCCGCTTGTTTTCCAAGCTGTGTAATAGAGATATCTCTGGCAATACTGAGAATAAGGACCAGCAGCAATCTCTGAGAACAGCCAAATAAAGGAGGAAACGCAGAAATCTGCACTCTGGGCTTTATTTAAAGGGGTACTACCAACCGCAAATCACACTTCTGCTGCCACTTTTACTCTCGGTCAAGTACAGCTACAACTAACACACAGTAAGTAAAACAGACTGGAAGGAAACGTTATTTCCTCTGTGCATTTGACAGCGTCAATGACACATTTCAAGATATTCAACATGGGCAAATCGGGGCCAGATTGTCAGTGCAATTGTATCCCTGCCAAAGCACCTGAAAAGTAAGACAGATTATTTCTCGGGCTCGCTGCATATCTTACCATGAATATGCAGAAAATCTGGCCCTGGCTTCCCATAGTGCAGCCACAGGTTATTTGTAGCCTCTACATCAGCCCTGGAAGAGATTTTCACTTAACACAAACTGAAAGCAAAGGTGCTGCATTGCAGATGACTTCACTGCACAGCACCCAGCCTGGTCCTCAATCCCACGAGCAGCCCTCCAGGAACAAAGCTGGGAAACCCTGCTCTGGTTTCCTCTTTAGAAGCGCAAACAAAATCTGAGCTCTTACAACATTTCTGTGTTTTCTTGTGCTCTTTGTTCTGTTCACTATATCCACTGTTGTGTAGGATTTTATAGTTCAATTTAAGTCAGAAATATGCCCTCTTGGTCTTACAGATCCATCCCACCCAGTACACACGTCTTCTTACAGCCTCGTTGGAGACTGGTGACAGCAGGAGCGCGCCTGAAACACGGTGGTCCCCAACAACCTTTTAAACCATCAGCAGTAAGTAAAGGAAAACCATTTCTTATAGAACATTTCTTTCAGCATTCTGTTTTTTTTGTAATTCAGGTCGCTCCATGTGATCCTCCATTGCCGATAGATTTAGTCGTCGTGGTTGTTCTCAGGCTGCAGGGCCCTGAGAAAGTGATGTGAAAGTCGCTGGTGGCAGGAAATTGCCTTCATAATACTTTCAATTTTAAAAAGTTGATAATGACGCAGGGAATAGGTCCTCTGGGAACCGGGATGGTTAAAAAAATTCACCAGTGAAAGAATTGTGAACTGCTGACTTTCAGCATTTAATTGGGATGGAATTACAGGTCATCTTCCTCTAGCAATCCCATACGTTACTCAAAAGGTGATACTAAAAAGGAACAGATTATTATTTCATACAGTATCTTTTTTTATCAGAGGAAATTAAAAGAAAACAGTCTGTCACATACCAAAATCACGCAGCTACTTTAGAAGCCGTGCCTTGCTCTCCAAGCTAGTGTAAATCAGCATGGCTTCTTTTAGTTCAGTGGCTTTACACCAATTTCCACTGGCTGACAAGCTGACCCAGTATTTCTGCGGTGATTACAGTGGGATATCGCTTCATGTTTATTTCTAGGAAAGCTCAAAGTTGGCTCTCGTGCCTTTGAGAAGCTGGATGTATGCGGGGGAATGATGTTTCTTCAAACTCTAAATCTTCAGGGCTTTTTTTTCTTTTTAATAAGAAGCAGGAGGAAGATTTCCTGACCCTCTGAACTATCCCTGGTTTTGAATACACTACATGGTATGCCTGTAAACAGAAGCAGCTAGCTCTTATGTGAAACTTCTTAAACTGCAGAGGATGACGGACAGCAAATGGGATGCAAGCCAAGGAACATGACAATTAGCACAGAGAAAGTTTTCAGGGTTTATTCCATCAGTCAGCACTTAAGGAGGCTTTGAAGGGGAAAAAGCATCCTTTTATATATTAATCCACTACTTCTGCACTTTCCCCCTATTCCATGGATTTAGTGCTTAGCTGCTAAATATCTATATGCAGAGCTTTATTAAGAGGAGTTGGTTTACTTTCTGAAAGATTCCACATCCATTAGTTTATAGAGAGAAAAAAGGCAAAATCATTTTGCCTGCTGCAATATCCAGAGTTTAAATGATGATTTACCCTTCCCCAGCTTGTAGTACTTAAAGATGGGGATGAGGGAAGAGCTAGCATTTCTTGCAATGTTATTTCTGGTCATCACCTTACTAAAGAGTCAGGCTGTGCTACCGATGATAAAGGAACTCGGTGAAAGCAAAGGGAAAATCCCCCACATTTCACCCCCTTCCTGTTCTGTCTCGGCAGATTTCACATCTGAAGAGGCACCTTACTGTTCTGAGATAAAATATTTTCTTTTTTCTTTAAAAAGAAAAAGTTCTCTCAAGCAAGAAGTTGGGCAACAGCAGGGGACAATGCCATGCCAGTATTAATTAGCAAATTCCAAATGAATCATAGTTTGTGCTTAGCGGGGTATGCTTGAAAACCATGTGAACTTTTAAAAATGCTGTGTTGAGCATAATAGTGGCAGCTTATTTTTATATATTTTTTAATAAGACTAACAAAGAAACAGTCGCTTTGGAAGGGCGTCTTATTCATTCCCTCCACGGCCCTGTTCCCAGGCATTTGTGCTCTTGCCCTACTCTTTATTTGGAAGATGACACCCCCTCCTTAGCTCAGCCCTTTTGGTTCGAGGCCACTACTGGGGGACTGCATTTTTCCTCTAATTAAGAGGTGGCATGCGTGGTTGACCACACCGCACCCTGAATCAGCAAGCAGGGGGTGCGCTGTGACATGCCACATGCGTCATATCCGCAGCTCTTTGATCCCAAGTCCCCAGGACTCCAAAATTTGCCTCCCGCTGTTCTGCAGCTTGGTGCTTTCAGGCACCCAACTCCTTGCCTCAGCATGGGAGGCAGAACCCGGTAGCGGCTACGCATGGCAGCAACTGCAACGACAGACTCTGATCTCAATTTTAGGATTATTTAGGTTGTGGTTGAGCTGGGGCACCTGCCTGTGCAAGGCTCACCAATTCTCTTTTGATTAGGAAGACTCTGGGCATCTGTGTCAGACTGTGAACTTCAATTTCAATACAGAGCTTCATTGCTGTTTTTCCTCTCTTTCACTTCTATATTGAGTTTAAAAGACACGGGAGTTGAGAAAAGAAATTGGTACACTGGTACAGGGTAAGCAGTAATGGGAGGTTATGAGCATTCGTTCAGGTAGCATGCAAGGAGAAAAAGATGCAATCTCAGAAACGCCAGCATTTCAGCTCCAAACTTCAGGGTGATGGTGAATAAACAACAGATCAGACCAGCAGCATCTCTGACCACCCGATCTGAGTTCTCTCAAAGGCTTGGGTAGTTGGTATAGAAAGGTGTCACTAGTTACACTTGAGCGGGCAGCAGAAAGACTGCACAGATATCCAGGATGTGGCCAGACCAAGCTAGAGCCGACCGGGACACGATGCTGGCGATTAAGCTTCGGAGGGGAGGACGGACAAAACACCCCAGGTGTCCTTTCTGCCATGGGAGACCAACGCCACCTTCCATGGGAGAAGCTCTTTCAAGGTGGGTAGAGGCAAGGAAAGACAGTGCAATTTTTAAAGGATTATGGCCTAAACACAAAGAAAGGTCCAGAGCAGTAAGAAAACTCATACAATGAAACATTATGTTTTTTTTCCCTAGGCCTGTGTATTTCTTGAACCAGCTAAAGGAAGAGCAGCCTCAGGAAGCTTTATCAACCGTCTGCCTCTTGGCTGGGAGGAATAAGACAAAAGGGAAAACAGAAAATACCATCCCCTCCCCATTCTGTACCAGGTTAACCATGCTGCTTGCAGAAAGCAGGCTGTGGAAGGATTCAGCCACTCGAATCCACATTGCACAGCGCGGGTTTAACCTAACTCAAACCTGTCCACCACAATTTAGCAAGAGCGGCAGTAATTGTGAGATTCACACGTCCCCTTACTCTTTCCCTTACCCCGGCAAACAGAGTTGACCGCACACAGAAAAGCTGGGGGCTATTGCAACCTAAAGAAGAACTTAAATGTCCACCGGGATCCAGAACATTCAGAGCTATTTTAATGAAATTACTATCGATTAGGGACAAACTAGAGTCTATTGAAGTTAATGGACGGACTTCCATCGACTTCAAAGAGCTCTGGAACAGCCTGTAATGCAGAAAACAAGCAAGTATCAAAATGAGAAAATGCATTTTAGTCTAACCCTAATTGCATGAGATGAAAGAACTGTTTCACCCAAAACTTTTTGAAACTATTTTGCCCGAGACAAACATCAAACGTCTCAAATGGTTAAAATTCAGCACAGCTACCAGCGAATAAGGCAGGAGTCTGATAACATCAAGTGTGGCCAGCTACAGGTACCAGAGACCTACAAACATATATCAGCCGACCGACAGCTATAGAAAACCTTTACTAACTTAAGTAGGAAAAAAACTTCGCAATTTTGTGCATGTATAGATATATACACTAACTTAGTTTTACTTCCCACTCAAATTTATTTTCTCTAAGAAAGAGGAGATTTTTTTCTTCTTTTTCCCTGGAAAACTGTTAGTGTTTAATTCCACACTACAAATGTATCATTTGTCCTTTTGTCTTCACAGGACCTAATCATCTTCTCTGAGGGATGAGTACGAAATCATGACACAAGCAGTTTCTTTAAACTAGCCTCTCTTACTGCCTAGAACATTTTGTTGTCTTTAAAGCTATATATTTATGTGACAGCCAGACATCCATTAAAACCCACAAATCTTAAGGCCTAAGAGGTATGAAAGGGATTTCTTCTTTTAAGTTTTATAAGGGAAAAATCAGGCCTGAATACTGCAGGGTCATGACTTTACTGACCTTCACAATATTAGTTTCTTCCCAGAGTTGGTGTAATTAAGCGTTGAGTCTGTGGAAGAAATAAGTTCTTTTCTTATTAAAGAGGCTAACCGGAGAGAGCACTTTAAATAGCTTGTAGGGACCAGCTGCACCATATTGTTGTCAGCTCCAGCATTACACTTCCCCAGCTTTCATTCGTTCAAGAGGTTTAGCAGGTAAACAGATAAATCCCACTTGAAGTCACTTGCGCCATGCTCAAATGGCAGTGGAGGATGTACTGGCTTTCTTGATCACACAATAGTTGAGAAAATTGGAGGCAGTAATTAAAGGAAGAAAGATTTGGGGTTTAAATGCTCCATCCTGTCTAGTTCCTTCTTCTGTCAACATTCAACAAGATGTTTTGCGCAGAGTATATCAGAATAAGTACTAGAATCTGCTCATATTTTTTTTTTTTTTTTTTTTGATGGACGGATCAAGATCCCAGCACCACCATTACCAACAGGAGAAGAATGCAAACATCCAACAAACATCTAGCTACCAGAGCCCTCATCGCCAGGTCTTTTGGTAGAAAAGGAGCCAGAACATTGTCCACCAAAGGCCCCAGGCCCAAGGCCTTCCAGACGAACCCTTCCTTCATAAAAACCCTTTGAGAAGTACAAATGCAAAGCACAGCAGTAGCTGCTGGGAGCTCTTTCTCCAGCTATGCTGCCATTTTAAACTGCGACGTTCAACCAGGGGAGATGCTGTTTATCACTTTCCTTCGTACTGCTCCCAGCTAAGTGTCACCTCAGTGGTCATCTCAGAGTGTGTGACTGGAGCACTGGCCAAAGAGCATGTACCTCCACGCTGCTTCAGATAACGGCGACTGGGATCGAAAGATACGGTTCAAGCATCTCTTAATGTCCTATTATCTGTGGATCACTGACAGGGTTGATTATAACAGTTTGACATGACTCCAAAGGAGCTGTTATGGTCTATTGTATCAATAGGTACCTAGGGAGCCTTTAATCCACAGATGCATGTGTAATAACAGCATACTAAAAACACAGTATTTTTTTTCTTAAAAGTTGCTACTGCTAAAGCAGTAAGAACCAGCAAAAAAGTAATGCTCATTGTAAAAATAAAAGCCCTGTCATTTTTCACATGACAAGAGCACAAAAAAAAGTCTGAAACCCAAGATTTTTCCCCTTTCAGTTGTAATATAATAATGATCCAAAATGTTTATGCCAGGAGACAATTTGGAATGACTTGTTTTCCTGCTGAGCTATAATCTTGGTCTGCGGGAATGCTACTGATGTGACTCAAACTGTATTGCTTCTGTACTGTGAAGGAAAGAAGGGCTGAACTGTCATAATTCTTAAATTAGCAGAAACATTTTGTGTGTGTATGACGTGTGAAAGTATGAAAATAAGCATGGGGGAAAATTGTTTGTTTCCCTTGGAAACTGGTAGATGGATTTGATTAAGAAAAGTCTACTTCCCTGTTAAGTTCTCATGAGGTTCCTGGGTACTGCAGAGACAAGTGTGGTGTGAAGGCACACATACAAAGATACTGTTTTAGCAACAGAATTGAAATGACACATAGAATAAACAATTATCACTTATGAAGTCATAGGCTCTTGCTTTTTTTCCGAGCAGATTCTTTCAAAACACTTATTTGTTCAGTGAGGTCCTTGAGATGCCATATAGCCAGAGCACAGAGGCATTCAAATCTGTTTTCCTGGAAAATGCTGTTAAAAAATGATTTGCTTAATAAAGAATTCTGTTTACAAGAAAGGAATTAGAAGATGCTTTGGAAACATTTGATTGCTCATTCTTTAAGCAGTTATCTTTTTGCAGATAGAAGATAGTTTTCCAAAAAGGGTATAAGGTACCCAAACGTCTAGCATCTCGGATGAGAAGAATGCTGACTGTTCAATCCCATTCCCATTTAGTCCTGACACAGAAACACAGCCACAAGAAGTTTTGCAAGAGAACAAACATCCATTATGCTAGCAATTAAATCCTTACGTGTACAAGGGTCTTAATGTTTCCACTGACAGTCGTGACAGAAAAGTGCCACTATCTCCTGAGAATTTTAATAAAAAGTTCTTGAATGTAGAACTGCAATTGTGTGACTTGGCACACTTCTGTCCCTAGGTCTTCAGGGGAAAAAAAGGCTGGGTTACAAACCTCATATGACAAACAACCATTTGACAGTATGTTTCAAAACATTATTTAAATAGAGACTTCTGTTCAAGTTATTAATGCCTTTAATATGGATTCTCATCTCCTCTCCTCTTTTTATTACTTTGTGTGTCTTTCTGGTTATTTAAAGAGTTGCGAAAAGAGCTGGTCAGCACTTCAGAGCTCCCACTGCTCATCAGCGACAGATGCCAACCATAAAGTTAAAGCCAACACAAAAAAAAAAACCCAACCCAGAAGCCTTTTTTCTTCTCTCAGGAGAGGGAAGGCAAACACATCCATCGCTCCTTGTCCTGCTCCTCCCAACTTCCTACCGGAGAGCAACACTGAGCCAGCACTGAGCCCACCAGCTTGTTTTAACTAAGAATACAGGAGCACGAGCTCTTTGCGACTATTAAGCACTGCATCACCCGAACCAAACGTGCTGTCCCATCAGCTCCCGGGGGAGTGCTAGAGGAACCCACGAGAACATCTTGCACCCTCAGAAGAAGAATCTGCAGGTGCTTGAGCAGCGTGTGCCCCCTCCCCTCGTACTGCGCTGCCCTTTCCTCAGGGCAACAGCTGGCTTTGACAGCCTGTGTGTTTGATGGTGTGGATATCACACACATGGGAAAAGGGTCACGGTTTCCAAATCATCTGGTGGAGTAATGGGAGGAGACAGCTCCCCAGCAGCAAGAGCCAGAACATCTCTGCGCTCTGACATTGCATCAGGACACGGGGACAGTCAAAAGAAAACCAGACATCTCCCGTGCCCTGAAACATCTGGTCATCTACATCAGACCAGTGGTGGTGTCAGATCGTGCCAAATGCATCTGGGCTTCTTTCTTGTTTGCTTCATCTTCTGCACCTTCAGTCTGAACTAATTCAAAGCAGGATCAGCTGGCGAATTTTTACTGATCATGAAAGCTGGGACCATTAAACACAGGCAGAACAGGACAGATACAGTCCAAAGGTAAAAAACTTCAGTCCTATCTTCTAATACACCTACCAGTGTAGTCCCAGGCTCTCTTGGTAACAGTTTCTTATCCTGACATGCGGAATGTTTACGTAACATTTTTCACATTAACAGCACAGCAAGGAAATAAAGAGCCAGACAGCTCATGTTCATGAGTAAACTATGTATACAAGAAGCGCAAGAGACCTAATCCATTTGGAGTCTGAAATCAGATCTCTGGGGATGCTTTAGATTATTGCCCTACAGGATGCCTAGAGTTTTTATCTAACTTAATGGTTTTCCTAATACCAAAATGCTACTAATGAATAATATGGCTGGATGAAAAAACTTTTATAAGTCACTTGGAACTGGATTAAGTGTATCAAGATGTTTTCTTTGATATTGTCTTGTCAGTTCCTATCAAGTGACTCTTCCATGCTTTCATGTCAGGTAATTCCCAAGAAATTCATGGCTACAATCTAAAATAAATGTGTGACTTTCAAATCAGTGAGAGCTGAACGATAGGAATTTTATATTGCTGGGATAAAACTGCTAGCTACTTCATAACACTCATGCTGCTTCCAGATTTAATACCTGCCTTTTCAAACACTATCAATTCACTTAATATGTCAGTGGGGAATAACATTACTTTATTTTATTTTCCTTTATAAGGATCATGAACCATTTTCTCTTACAGAAATGTACCAATTACCCACATGCCAATTGTCCCAGACACGCTCTGATCTTACCGCGTGGACATTCAGTTCAGTCACATACAAAGCTTTCTGATGCTACAAAAGAACCACTACGGGCTAAATTCAGGACTGATGTAAGCAGGCAAATTTCTGCTGACATCAATGGAGCCGCACTCCCCAACGTAGGTTCTGAGTTTTGCCCTCTGCCCCAAGAATCTGACAAATGCCGATGGAAGTCAAAAGGAAACCTTTCATGTGAAAAATACCTAATTTAAGGAATTAGCAGAGCAAAGCCATAAAAAAAAGAGGCTAGAAGTAAGAAACTATATTGTTCCGCTTATGCTGGGATAGGCAAGTTGTGTCTTACTCTGCCAGCTGGGACATTCGAGGACAGGGAATTACCGCTGGGGCAAGGCAAGCGGTGTTTGTATCGCTCCCTGCCCTCGCGGGATCGCTTGGCACAAGGACTGCAACGGGAAAAAGGGAGCCAGTCTTCAGGAAAGGCCGTGTTCAAGGAAACATCAAGGGGTCAGGTACACACGGTGGCACAGCTTGGCCACTCAGCGTGTAACACTAGATGCAACGTCTACAGGGCACTGCGAGTTAGCGCCAGAATTGGAAGCCGTGTATCTAAGCCTGCCCTCGCTAATTGGTCCTGCTGAGAATTTGGGTATATTAGCCAGGGCAGAGTGCCACACTAATGAAGCTGTACTGCTTCTGGGACCAGGGCTGGTAGCTCTGTAGGGCACTGCCCTGTGCTGGGCATGCTTTCCAGGCTGCTCAGAGCTACCGCGGCCATCTCCGCCTGCTGCTGCCCCACGCTGTGCTGACATACCCCGCGACCGTGCCACCGGGAGCTCTGCCTCCTGCAAGCGCCGACGGTAAAACAAGCTCTGACCGGATAAAGGAGCTTCATTATTCTGAAGCTGCATTTGCTGACTCCGTCCCAGAGCTACCAGCTTGCTTTACCTTTTGCAGAATCCCGTGGAGGATACGGGGTGCCGCTCTTTGATCCTGGGAGAGCTGGCAATGCTGGGAACTCTGCAGCAGGTCCCTACCAATTTATTTGGTCCCACTGTTTCAGCATTGTTTAGAGTGATTTATTCAGAGTATATCTGCATATACATTATATATGCAGCTCTCACCAACGCTTGGTAGACCTTATTCTGCATTGATTGGGATGCGCTGGGAGATGTGCCAAACATAGTTAGCAGAGAGTATCACATTGTACTTGGAAGCATTTACCTTGAACTTACCAATGTCTTTCAGCAAGGAATATTCACCTGTCCTGCTCTTTTGAGAACTATTAATAAAGCTCCAGTTTAGGACTTTACCTGTTACACCGTTGATGCTACCACAGGTTACAGACTCAAATACCATTCTCAATGTACTCATGAGCTAACTGCGATATCCTCAGCACCGGGGGATATCAGCACAAAGAAATAAACAGTGTTTTTTAGACTTCAAATGTTTTTGAGATCTAGGTGACACATTAAGAACTGAACTGTAGAGGCCAGCATTTCAAAACCAAAAGTACTTTTGCTCCTGGGGACTGAGTATTGCATGATATTCCTCAAGGGTAAGAAATGATGGGATCCTCAGACTGAAGCCATCACAGAGCTATGGTCAAAGCTTTGAGCTCACATGGTACTCTTTACCCCAGCAAGGCCTCCTGCATCTGGAAGCCCATTTTTATGATATCCACAAGAACAAATGCTACGCTTCCGTAAAATTTGCTTCAATCAACTGAAAGGTTAAAAACTATTGGGCAGACTTCCTTAAGAAACAGGGCTAAACCCCAATGACACTAAAATTATTCCTCTGGTTTCCAAATGTTCAGATGCCTCACACTGACCAGCCTGGCTGAGCTGACGGTAAGCTTGGGAGCACCTCTCCAAAACCCCACGTTACCAACCGCGCTGGAACAGCTCTTGCTGAGTTGATCTGACCCCCATTTGTAAGGCTGGTGTAACATTAAGATGAGTTCATGGAGCAAAATCATAACGCGAGTCCAATACTGAACCAGACCATACATTTGTGTGATACTGTGGTGGGGAAAAATTAGGAAGAAGAGGTGGGAAAGAAATCAGTCACAGCTGCATGATAAAGGAGAAAGATCTCACTGTATCTGCAGACTGTAGTGTAAAACCTCTATGAGCCAGTAGGAAAGACATTAATAAGCATCAGAAAAATCTAATAGGAGGTATCAAAAGCCAATACCAAACAGGAGAAAGAGAAAAATGCGCAGTAAGAGAATAACAATACTAAAAATGGTGTTTTATATCTCTTGGACCACAAGTAACAATTTAATTTGCTCTGACCTTCAAGAAGCAGTCACAAATTTGATTTTAAATAAGCAGGCTGCAGTGTTAGTGCTCATTCACAGAGCAGAATCCTGCTCATCTCCTCTTAGTGGTGCTGAAGATGAAGGATCGAGGCGACAACACCCTCTTGAATTTTTCAGCCATTCCTCGCAGCCCCAGGGCCAACTGGTAAACCCCACGGCACTGTAGGAGCCAGGGATGTGTTACAGCTGACTTGTTCTCCTACAACCCAGTTGTTTCATGGCATATCCCTCTTTTTAACAGGTTGCTCTAGTATTGATTCAAAGCAGTGGGAGCTGTATTGCTCCCCCAAAGGGTTTGAGTGTTACATAGGAAGAACATTTCAAAAGACCCGATCCTCCTTATTTTTCACACTTATTCCCAGCGACGCAACAGGAGAGAGCTTGAGGCTTCCTCTGTATTCCTCCCTTTTACTGCTATACCTTAAAAACATTTCAAGAAGTTACCCTTGGTTGGCAGTAGCACATTGGACAGCCAAATTTCTCCATGTAAAATCAGCTGGCGACCTCTCAGCGTGCCTTCCTTGGATGAGTGCCCTCCACACAGGCTGGCAGCCCCCACGGCCGGCAGCCAACCTCCCAGGGCTTCTGCTTGGACAGGGCCCTTCTTTGTTTTATTGGTCTTCATTTCGTTTTCATTTTAATGTGATGGTAAAAATTTTATCTAATAATCTAAACAAGGTAATAATTTTGTGCTATAAAAGTGCCCGTCTTCCGTTGTTACTGCCACCATCATATATTGGAGAGTAATATTTGCAACATTATACAAAATTGTTATTCTATTAAAATGATAAAATGGCAGTGGTTTTATTACATGAGTGATTTTCCAGGCACTGAGATGCCCTTTACTGCAGACAAGAATAATAAACACATTATTCACCAACACATTAGGGAACAATCCTGTGATTTTGGAAAACGGTTGTAACAAACAAGTAAGTTATTACAGCGACATGCTCAGGAAACGTAGCCCCAAATCTTATCTACTGTAACTAAATACTGCTAATAGCCAGGGACTCTGCCTGCTTTGCACTTCAGCAGTTTGTTCCCAAGAAGTTGGCAAATCATAAGACAGACACTGAGAATTGTTCATGCACTTTTTGCAATCCCATCTAATCCAGGCCTTGGGATTTTAACCCTTTATTCCTACTGAAGTCTTAAGGATTTGCCATCTGCTGCTGCAGAATCTGCGAGGATGAAGAAGGGGAGAGGATTAAATTAATTAACAAATTCTAATCCTAAAACAGTGTTGGCGATGTTAGGGCTCTTTGAATTCTAATGAGGATTTAAAGTAACACTGACTACTTCCCAATTAAAAAGGAAGAAAATAACATCACGTTATCACATCCCAGCCTCTGCCCACCCCACACAGCAGTCGTGGAGCGTTTTATCTGATGGGGCTATTACAGGGATGGTTTGGTTATCCAAGGCACCTTCCCAGCCACGTCTGCAACCAGGAACACAAACCCACCTGCACAGGTCAGAGCTATGTCAGGCTGTAGCTTGAAAACATCGTCAAGGTCATACATATATTATTGTACATCCTCTAAGTTTTTTCACAACGTAATCCTAAATCAGGTAATTCAACCTGATATATCTGACTGGCAAACAGACCTCGGATTTTATTCCCTCCTCTTCACTAACTCAAATGGACTTGCATCCATCGCCACCCGGAACAGGCTGACAGTCTGTGTCTGCAGGTAATGAACAGGAAGGTCAAAACAACATAAATATGCACGTTTGAGATGTCTCAGGTCACCAGTGACTGCAGTTTAAAACCAGAACACAGCAAACACAACATGGGAAGGCAAAGCAAAGCAGGGAGAGCTTCAGCAGGGAAAACATGGCATTCCTCTCCTAATATGTTTTGTTCTTGTCATAAAAATCAAGCATGGGATGAAAATCAGTCCATCACTTGCACTTAAAATGACGTCTACCTACATGGAACGCAGTGATGTACAACATGCCCTCTCTGCAGCAAGTGACGTTATGATGTGGAATAGAACAACAGTTCACAGACCCACACGCCATTAAAAGCACTCGACTTCTTGGGGGAAAGTGCAAATTTCAGCCATGTTGGGAAGGGAGTTTCACCGGGAGACCCGGGCCCTTTGCACTGGGAAGCAGCTTTAAATTTTCTGACATTGCCGTGAATTTGGAAAGGAAACACATGGTAACCAGATGACATATTTCACAAACTGCCAAGCAGATTTTGCGTGGTTTTAGAGAACATGTACTCCCGGGAGTGTCCACAGCAACTTGATGGTCTTGATGGCTAACATTTGTTTTGCATCTTTATGCAGAAGAACCGAGACATGATCATTCATCTGTCTCGTGTTTCCATACAGGTGCAGGCTTCCCAGCCATGCTAGAATGACAGATGTTGCTAGCAAATGCCTTTTAAAGGAAGGAAAATAACAGCAAGGAGGGGGAGAGACTACTCAAGCGGATCAGAGGTTTGGACTGCTCTCTTTCCCGGAGAGCCCCTATGGGTAATGCAGATGCGCTGGCTGCAGCAATCGCTCCTTGGAGCACGGGGTCTTTATGGAAACTGTACACTACACTGCAAATGAAATCAGTTTTCTTATTAGTCTCCATAGTGGAATAACAAACTACAGAATTCATAATATCTAGAGACCAGTGGCTACATTTTGATTTTCAAGCTTTTGAAACCTCTGTGCGCAAACAAACTCTTCAAAACAAATGCAAATTTGGCAGTTTATGCAACAGTGAAAGCCACTTGGGGGGATTAAAGGCTGATGTACTATCAGCTGAGAAAATGAGTAACCCTGAAACACAGAACTAGAGCTCCAACACTTGTATATTGATCCTCTATAAACTAGTGCTGCAAGTAGATTCTGAAGGACACCAATTCCTTAGTTTTTAAGATTTTTTTTTTTTTTTTTTTTTTTTTTTTTGGTAGGCGGAAGCTGAAGAGATTTGACTGTTTACATGTCGTGAATCCCATTTTCACAAGCAGTCCCTGAGTTTTAGAAGCACAGCCTGTAGCATACAAGCTCCAGATTATATTATTAAAATGTACTGATACCAAATCTACTGAAGGCAATGGGAGGCTTTGAGGTCCTGTCAAAAATTAAGTCTGTAGTATTTTATTTACACTTTGATGCTTGCTTTAGAGGAATGATTCCCTGCACAATGTGATGCATTTGCAGATATTCCTCCATCTCTGCACCCCTAAGAGGTAATGGGTGATGAAGTCGTCTGAATCTTGACCAAATAGAGTAGTTGTTCTTTTCTAAGGATGGCTCACCTGCTCAACAGGATGAAAACACATAGCTGCCAGTGAGCTTAAAAACATCATTTCAGAAACTAAAGAAAAATGTAAGCAACAGAAACCTGAATCCCATTCAAATTAGCCTGTCTCCTTTGAAACATACTGCTACCCTAGCAAGAATAAAAAACAACTTTCCCTTCTGTACATTGTGCTTCAGAATACCGTTATCTTTAAGACATTTTGCTCACTTCTTGAGAAGGCCTTATCAAGGAGGCACAGTATGTTATAAAGACTAAGTAACCATGCACCCAAAACGTGTGTGTATGTGTGTGGGTGCATATCCACTGGAAGAACTAAAATAGATTTAAAAATACTTCCACATAGCCAAAGCTGGAAGATGGTCTGGTAATTATATGTGCATTCCAAGTAGACTACACACAGTGGGGGGTTTAAAGCATTCATATAAATTATACCAATCAGCACAGAAAGGAGGAAAAGAAACACTGAGGACATCAAATATGACACTTTCCTAACTGATACACACGAGTACTAAATCATGGCAAAACAGTGCCTTAGAAAACAGGGACTAAAATGCATCCTAAAAGGAGTTCCATCTACAGCTTTGCTGCCTCTGTAAATGCATATAATCATCTTAATGATGTATTTTGAGGAGACATGATAAATCACAGAGTTAAAAGACCCCATGGAATGTGAATACATGTGGAGATTTTTCTTCTGGAGGGAAAAACGTATTGCAAATGAACTCGAGTACCACATATTGTGCAGATTTTTTTAACTGTGTGGTTAAACATGTAGGTTCAACAGCTTCTGGGGTGTGATAAGAAAATGGGTTTGTTAAACCCCATGCAACCAGGGCACGGGATATGGTGGTTCTGGAGTGCCTGACCTACATGCCAGGGAAGCCAGCATGACAATGTTTTGTTAGGAAATCTCCAGTCGTGGTGCCTTGGGACAAGGGAATTAGAAAAAGAATTAGGATAATCTTTCCAGGCAGAAGATTTAAAGTCTGCTACAGTTATTCTCGATCGATCCCCAAAAGATTGCCAAGAAGTGTGTATCTTAAAACTGCTGCTAATTAGGAGGTTTTAAGACACTGTTATAAAATACCTTCTGCTTGGCTTGTAAGGGAAACCATTTAGGCTAGTAGTATAGAGAACAAAACAGTCATAAAATGTTATTTGTAGCTTCTATTATATTACCATTACACTATATTATCACCAGCATAGTTACATACCTAACATAAAACCATTTAATGAAATGTTTGAACTTTCAGAAGACCTACTGGTAACCTTCTTATTTTTAGCAATGAGGATGACATTTGTTGTTTGCTGCAATACAAACAATAATAATTACACATTGAGATGCTAATGGGGATGAAAACTAATATTTAGTACTGCTGTCCGTTCATGACCATGCATACAAATACACAGAATCCAGGATTAGTAATTTCAGCGGTTTTTTGGTCTGGGTTTTTTTTTCCCCTTTCCCTTTTTCCCTTTTCTTTTTCCTGTATGGGATGCTTTTTAAGTTTACATTAGAAGCACCGACAGAGAAGCAAGCAGGCTGCTTAAATGAATGCACACGGGCAGACTCCATTCTGTAAACTGGAGAACTCAATGTTCTTTTCATTCCTGTAACAATGGAACAACCTTTAAAAAGTTTTCATGATGAATTTGCACTCTGTGCATTATGGCTGTTTAAAAACATGTATTTGGAATGTGTTGCATCTAAATGCAAGCCATGATGTTGTCTGAACATTGATTATTTTTTAGCCTGAAAGATGGCTAATATTGCCTGGCCAAATTGCATGACCTTTAACTATTTCTTAAAGAGGAGCTAGCGAAAGTCCATCCCAGACAATTACTTGAGATGTCAATATAAAAAGTGAAAAAATAATAAAAATGTTCCTTATTTTTTCATGCTTTTGCTCCCCCTTTGCGTTATTCACTTTCTTCCTTGCTGCTTGCTTTTCTGGATTTCATTAGTGAGCCATAGGCTTCTGCTTTTCAACTTAAGTTTTGTGGGATGGTTATAGTCTTTGGTATTCATGCTACATAAAATACCACTTACAACAACCAGATGGGAGAAAACATTCAGAAATAATATAGGTTGCGCCAAGAATTGATTTGCGTGGGGTTTCTGTAGATGATTTATTCTATTTTCTGTTTGTTTTCTTGCAATGGCTCACAGAAACAGCTTTCTTAAGACTTCCGTAAATGGAAAAAAAAAATATATCACAGGTTTAGGTAAACAGAATTACGCCTGATCACAACGCAATTACAATGTCCCATTTCTAGGAAGCTAAGAGGGTGCAGACAGCAGGTCTGACTTGACTTTCCATTTGAAAGCTCAGCTACTCTGATGTCTTTATGTCTCTTTTTTACATGTTTTCTCATGATAATTTAGGATTAGCAGCTTTGAGAATCAAAACCGAGAACAAAGTTTCTTGAGCTTAAATTTAATTCTAGCTTGATTCTGATCCAATGCCTTTGTACATTTGCCAACTGTGCCATAAAGCATCACTGAGTGGAGGATCACTGAGTGATCTTTTAGGTCTTGCGGTTTTTTTCCTTGTTGAAAAATGAAAAAAGATTAAGAACTATGTGGCCTCAGCACATTTCAAAATATTTGACTAAGAGTTTAATATTACAGGATTTATCCCTCCTCAGATCCACTAAAGAGATTGTGCTTTAATACTGAATCACTGAAATCACCTGGTATATGAGAGGGACTGGGTCAACTCTTGGTCATGAAAAAGCAATAAGATTGACAGGTGTTATTGTAGTGTGCCAGTGACTTACAGGTGTGCCGACTTTGCTTTAGAGACCACTAGAGTACAAAAAGAAAAGAAAAAGCCCATCAAACATTAAAAAAAATAAAAAATAGCGCACAGACATACGAGATATTAGTCAACTCAAATGTAACGATTTACTGATCTCCTGGACTGTAGCCATAAATTCTGGGGCAAACCTCTCCTCCACCTTGATCCAGAACACTGGTGTGTCCCAACTCCCTCCTCCTCCTCTCCCTCCCGCTTGGTGGCTATTTCCCACTATCTCTCCCAGGGGTGATATTAGCATTAGAAATGTCACTGTGGGCGACAGCTTATTCCACTTTCACAGTGAAATACTCCTTGTAGAGTGTCTGTGTGCAAATAATGAGGGTGCAGTAAATTCCCACTCTATCTTACTGCACACTCCCATTTGATCTGTGTTAAGCTTTTAGCCACTATATAGGAAATAAATACTCAGAACAGCCATCCCCTCCCCTTTGAGAAATGACCAACCTGGTACAAGACATGGACAAAGCTGCTCCTCTGCAACCTCCCTAGATATTTAGCTGTACTAACGCCTCCGTACACCCCAAGAGCACCACCCTTTGCCTCCAAGCAGGCTGGAGCCCTGCCGTGCTAGGCGTGAGCTGGGGATGGGGTATGACAAATATGAGACAACTTGATCTTGGGGCAGCTGGAGATAGGAGGGAGATTCAAGCAGGAGCTGGGAGTCTATCTGGAGGAACCTATTTCAAGTTGGAGCAAGGCTAACCCCATTCCTAGCAGTCATGCGCTGTAGCTCATACCACAGTACAGAAGAAGGGGAAAAAAGCAGAGCCTGCTGGATCTGCTAGCAGGAGGCTGTGTATTAGGGGGAGGCCATAGGAGAGAAATGGTGAAATTCAGAGGAAACACTAGCTTTCTACGAGAAGGATTAATGCAAGAAAGCCATGGGTTTAAAATAGCCTAATTGACCCAAGCATAATGTAGTTCACAGTCACATGGTGAAAGTCAGGCAGTATTTGAATGCTTCCTCATCATTTAATGTAACATTTCTGGTAATAGAATATTTAAATCCTATTTTATCAAAATCTCATCACTCAAGTGTAGGAGCCTTTTCCACTGCTGGAGCATACAGTGTTATAAATTCATGAAGGTCGTAATTATGAGCAGCTTCAACACTGCAAATGTGTTTGGCAAAGATATTATGCCCTTTCTAAACAAGATTTGAGCGACTACAGCACACATTCAGAGTTGCAGGGCTTTGCTTTTCATGTGCCTTGCAAGCAGCAGACTGTTCCCTTTTCCCCGAGATTCACACTTGGACAGAAATGTCCCGTAGCCAAGAGCTCACCCCAAAACCGTCACTGTCCCTTACCCCAACCAGCAGACACAGAGGAACACTCCTCCTTTCTCATGAAACCGGAAAAGTAGCATGTTCAAATCCTTATTTAATACAGCCATTTCACATCTGAATAATTAGTCAGGCAAGCGATGACTTCCCAGGATACAAGGACTGATTACCCGTAAGTGCGACTCGAGCTTCCCCAGACCAGCGCTGTAGGGGACTTCGCAGCCGCAGCACAGCCCCAGCAAGCTTTCCTCTCTCTCAGGAGGTAACACTTTTTTTTTTTTTTTCCCCACTTTTCTTTTTCTGATAGGGAAACTGCTTCTCTGCCCAGATCTAAAATGAGGATGTCCCTCCAGAGTCACCGCTGAGCTCTCAATGTTTTCAGGCAGTACTCAGATCTGAGCTGACCTCAGGGCTCCCGGGTCCCTTCCCAGCAGGGACTATTTAGCTCAACCCTTCTTCGTGGTGCTGGGATCATGCAACGCTCTCCTCAAAGCTGGACATCTGAGCACTACCTGAAATACCGCAAAATGCAATGCTTGTTACAGATCCCACAGTGACCAGGTTTCCTCGCATGCTGGAACTGATGGAAATATCAAGAGCACATAACGGACCATGGTTTTAGATGGTGATCTAAAGAAGATTCAGTTTGGGCAGTTGAGCTGCTCTGCATTTACATTATAAGAAAGGAGATGAAACTCCTGCGACAGTTTTATATGGGGCTGGCTCTGAGCAGAAGGCTGCTGCATAGGGAAGCTGGTTTGTGAGGCTGTGACAAAAACAACTCTGCTCCCTCTGGCCTCATTTAGCTATTTCTAAGCCCTGGAAAACCAGTCTGGCTGCTGCCGCTGTTACCACAAAAGAGAAAAAAAAAAATTAAAAAATTGCTAAATGGTAGTGCCAAAGCCCAGGGCAACCATTTCCATGCACATCCATCTTTCCCTGCAGGAACACAGCTCGGCACCTCCCGGGCTCTCCATCCTCTTCCCACCTCCATCCCCTCTCCTGGGCTGGGAGCAACCAGCCACTTCAATTCACCCACAGTGTTGGGAAGCCTTGAGCTGGCTCCTGTTTAGTATCTTCCTTAAAGGAGGTAGCAGATATTTGTTTGGGAAGAAAAGGAAAAAAAATGCCTACGAGTTTTATTCTTTAGCCAAAGCTAAAATTATTTTCAAAGAGGATGAATTGTCCTTCCACAGGGAAAACTTGACCAAGAGGTTGAAGTCATCTGCATAAAATTCAAAGGCAAATCAGTGGCAGAGTCGAGATTACATTCACAGAGACTAAGATTATACATCTTTTACAGCCTTGTGCTTTGCGGACTTGAACCTGTGCACAAATAAAAAGTGGCCACGTGATCTTCCATGCTCCCTAGTTGTTCTCTGCGACCCAGGCCAGGCGAGCCAGCCCGCGGCTCTTTTACTAAGCATTCCCTCGGGGAATGTCACTTGGGAGCCTCTCGGAGACAAACTCCAGTGCAAACAATAAATCCTTCCATTTCATCTGGCGAGTAAAGCTCTCACTCTCGGCATGTTGTTTTCTGCCGTGCAATTTGCATACTATGGCACATCTTGGTACCCAGCTCTCATCAAATCAAAATGTGCCCTCAACTGTACCAGTGCATGTCACGAACAACAATACTTAATTTCATGCTCAGGCAACCAAGTTCATCCACCAGTTACACACTTAAACCAGCCCCTGTATTTGGGGGTACACAAGAACAAAGCATACAAGTCCACACATTAGCTGAGAAGTTAACGTCCGCCATTTCGCATTGCACAGCATGGTAGCACATCTTCATAACCTATTTATTTTACCAAATGTTCCCTTATGTTCAATAAGAACATAGTTTTTATACAATCCTAATGGCAAATTTCAACAGTTTGCCAATTCTACAGCTGCTTTAAGACTACTGAAACCAGTGGCAATTCTCAAATGAACGAACCAGAGTTGGACTGGATCCTAACTGGATACTGATTTAATATGAGTTGTCTCATGGTTATCAGAAAGAACTGTTTTTATTTGAAAAGGCTCCTTGCTAAATAAACCAGACGTAGCAGGATTTGACTGATTTTCCTACTAACATCCTAGTAAGCTTGATATGGTACAGTGTCAGAGGTGACCACCCTTTCCATTCAGATCTTAACTTTTGCGCCCAAGTGTCGGGCACGTAACTTTTCTATTTCTGCCGCCAATGGTAAAATCTGTCATGAAACACAATGAGAAATCACATTTAAGAGAAGAAGATCTGCAGAAGTAAAAGGCAGCATACATAAAAGCTACCGTACTAGGTTTTTTCTTCATGGTCATGACTTCTAGGTTGCTTTCCAGCAGGATATATCCTTAAAAGCCTTTTGTTCACATTCTTTCTCTTTCTTACTTGCAAACATTTAACAAGAATCAAAGCCAACCAGCCACAAAAAGAACATAGCCAAAATGCTCAGATGCAAATAAAGGTTTGAGATACGTATTTTTTAAATAATCAAAGCAAGCTTCTCAGGTCTGAAGTACAAAATTCTAGAAGAAAAAAACCTAAACCTTTGGTATCTAGCTATAAACGTTGGGCAAGGGGACACAGGCTGACAAGTAAATATTGAATTATACAGAGCTCTCGGTTAATATTTATGTTCACGCTCTAGATAGTCTAATGTAATTGATCAGACCTGCACTTTAAGACAAAATTATGAACACGCTTTTCACAATTGGCCTCTCTGCTGAAAGATGAGGTTTTGGAAATGAAAATGTTCCACAGTTACAGCATTTTACTTACAGAAAAGCGTCCACAGTATCGAGCTCTTTGGTCACTTCTCACCAGAGAAGAAAATTCAATCTAACAAAAAAATCCCCAAACAGCATCACCTTTTTGATTAAAAAAAGGAATGCTTTCATCCAACTCGGCTTCCCCAAAGTAAAGATGTCTGAAGTGTTTTATTTTCTTCCCATTATGAAACAAACACAAATTCAGAAGCTTGGGAAACTCTTGCTGTGGTGGAATCAAGGATGCAGAGGTGCAGTAACACACTATGAGGAGCCTGTTTCTGGGGAAAGGCTGCCGCAGCGTGAACTGGTGCAGTACACAGGGAACTGGTTTAGCATTCAGAAGGGGCTGTGCCCACAGACCGTGGCACGTCCCTTGATGATTTCCGAACCATTTGTGCTGGGGTTGGGTGTGCACTTTGGACAGGCGTACTCCCAAAGATGGATGGAAAATTGTGTGGTGGGATGAAATGATTCAGGAAGTACTAGAAAAGGAGGAGGAGGAGGTGGTGGTCTCCATTTAACCCTTTCTTTGCAAACCACTACCTCCAGCCAGCACTAAGCACAACCACTGCAATTTTATTATATTATTAAAGTGGCCTTTGGAAGGCTTTTATATTTATAAACTCACCAGAAGAAAATTCCAAAGAAGGAAGTGCAAGTTGTTATACTAACAAGACAAAAACCAACATAACCCACTGAGCTTTAGAAGCTGAAATCAATCGAAGTCTTTCCATTGACTTCAGTGAGAGCTGGATCAGGATTTAAAGAGATTACAATTCTGAAGTTCATCTCTGTTGCAGTTCAGAATTTTTCTTTTGTTTCACATCACATTAAAGATTCAGCATCTCTTTTCCTAATGCTCTGAAATATAGTATGATCTATAAGAGAACAGAAAACAGAACTAAAGGGGGAAAAAAACCCTCCCACACCTCATTAAGATCTAAAGTTTGTCCTTAATGTGCCTATGAACTCAAAATGAGTGTCTAAATGGAGACATTTTTTTCTGCTACAGGGTAAAGTGATTATAAATGTCTCTTTGTGCAAAAGCTTAGTGGTATTTTATGCAGCTGGCACTGCAGAGTTTGAAACAAATCCAAGAAAACAGATTGTATCTTTAAGGTTAGAAATCAAACTTTCCATTGCTGGAGTGCACATTTCCTGGTAACGGGCTAAACTCTGACACCAGAAGCTATGCAAACGGGATCTCTGCTGCTACATTAAGTGAAGTGTATTGCTGTCTTTATTCCCTATGGCCTTTTAATCTATTCATTCCACTCCCAAACCGTCATTAAATGGACATTATAAAGTCATTTTTTGTAGTTTTCTGTTTCGTGTATTTCTTACCATTTTTTTTCCTAATACCCATTCAGAAGTCTGCTAGACATCTTTTCCTTAAGCTTTTTAGCCTACATTTTTCCTATAGATCCACAAACACCATAGGTGCCTTTGTCAATCAGCAAAAGCAGTAGCTTCAGTTTATGGGTATAAATATCCCATGCTGCTAAACCTTAGCTACAATAAACCTCATGCAAGATTAGAGAAAGCCCGCATCCACACACCCCAATTCTTCCCAGGCTTCGGAGGCATTTCAATGCCAAGCACCTATTTTGTATACGTTCTTTCTAGCTGATCGAATTGACTCTCAAAAGGTTAAGAAACCCTATATAACCACATAATGAAATCCCACCTCGTCTTCACTTCTAAATCCTCACAAGCCCTGGGCAAGAGCAGAAGGGACTGGTCTGCAGGACTGCCGGCAGGTTACTGCTGCCGGGCACGGCGGGAGCAGGCAGGCGGACTCCTGGGATGGAGCAGCCCCAGGAGCAAGGAGCTCACTCTCCACCCCTCAACCAATCTACGCTCAAACCGTTTGGTGCTGTATAGGTTAAAAACAGCCTCTCGAGGTTCATTTGACTCCCGCACAGTCATGGAAGCCAAGAAGTGGTCTGCTCTCCGCATGATGAGCTACCCAACGACTGGCAGCTGTGTTCTAATTTGAGCTCCCAACCAGTCCTAATGAATAACCTCGTGTACAGCACGGGCTGCAGAGAAAGGATTGGTCTCCTATTCCTAGCTAGAGGCAGATGAGGAAAAATCCTATTTTTGGCTACAATTGCCATTTGATCTTCCACAAGCAGCCCTGCTTCTAATAAAACTCCACACTCAATTGCGCTCAGTGGGGACACCACAGCGAAGAGCGGAGGGCATGGAAGATGCAGGCTTGGAGAATGGCAAATGAGTCTGTGAACCAGCTGGATTTATGACCCACAGTTTGATCCAAAGTGGTTTGTGGCCAGTAATTCCTGCCGGTACTGTACAGCACTGCTTTTAGCTCGCTCCGTGCTACTCCTGCAGATGAGGGGAATCTATTCTTTCCAAGATCTGTGATTGCTGCCGAGAAACTTCGTCTGTGCTGTCATCTCACCTCTAGAACTTGATCAGGTGTATCCAGCACGGGTACAAAGCAGATCTTCCGCTTAGGCACATACAGCAGGGAGAGATTATACTCTTGCAGCATATTAGTATTCCTTACGTATTTGTAAATGTCTGGGTTCAGAGACTGTGTCAGGTTAATACATAGTTCTGTGACTAATATCACTGGAGTCGATGGGAGCAGCTCCATGATTACGGTCTGACTCAGCACAGGTACCGGAGCTGGGGGCACCGCTCCAGCCCGAACCTGCGGGATGCCCTCGCGGGAGCATCCACGCAAGGTACTGATCGCAGCACATCATATCCCCTAACTTAAAACCAGCTCCATAAACTCAAGTTTCCCTGGAAAGCACCGAGGGGAAAAACAAGCAGATTACATTGAAAGTTTACCCACTTGGCCTACGACACGGGAAAGGCGAGTGCAAATATACTGTATCTCCCTGTTGGCATAATTCAGAACTGCAATCTCTTGTCACAGTTACCTGCTCAAACACGACCTTG
Organism: Aquila chrysaetos chrysaetos; assembly: GCF_900496995.4. Taxonomy (NCBI): domain Eukaryota; kingdom Metazoa; phylum Chordata; class Aves; order Accipitriformes; family Accipitridae; genus Aquila; species Aquila chrysaetos. The sequence continues at coordinate 4,417,198 of NC_044006.1, forward strand.
ACTCAGTCCCTGGCAGCCGCGTGCCACTAATAACTGATAGACAAACAGGCATATTTACTTTATGTTTACCTTTCTCTTTACCTCCATTGCACAAGCTAATGCCGCAGAACCAGGCTCCCCAATTAGTTCTGCTGACCGCAGTAACCCTGTGGCCCTCATTAAAGAAAAGCATTTCAAGAAACTGTATCCATTCCATTTTCTATCATCAGTCCTTTGTGAAAGTTGGATTGAAAGCACCTTAGTGGTAAATCTACCTCTCCCAGAGGTAAAATGCAAAGAGCAGAGAACGATGCTCAACAGCAGAGAGAGGAAGTGATTAAAGGACAGAGAGAGAGAACAGAGGACGAAATGTTGCCTTTAAGAAGAGATGCTGGGGATAAATATTGAAATTCTTCATTTTCAAAGAGGTGCCTTTGTTTTGTTTTCTGCTTCAAGGAAATCAACAGCGCTAGTCCCAAAAGCCACGGCATGATTTAGCCTGTTACCATTCAGCAGAGACAGTACCCTACTTGCTGATAGTGGGAACTTCACTGATCCTACTAATACATTTAAAATACCTGGATCTTCCTGTCATATTTACTATTTGCATAAACTGATCTTCTCCTTTTAAAAAAAAGGGGGGGGGCAAGAGAAAGTTCTGGGGGGTAGCAAAGATTAAAGGCAGACTGTCAGTCTGACTTTGCCTGGTTTGTATTTTCACTCCAATGAGTGGAGTGTGTATAAATAATGCCTTTGATTGCTTCAAAGATGGGGCTGGTGTCACCATGGCATTTGAATCATGGCACTTTCTCTTTGTATTGCTTCTGTCAGTCAGGAACAATATAGAACTTTTTTGTTAAAGAAGCTTTTAATTTCACATAGTAATTACCTATTTGATCAGACAAAAGGTGCTGTGAATGAAATTCATTTACTTGTTTGATGTGACTGAGGCTGAGTGTCACTACAGCTGCGAGACTGTCAGAGAAAACACTAGTGGCTGATTAGATAAGCAGCCCTGCACGGAAAAAAAGGGTGAAAATGGAACGGGGGGGAAAAAGTCAAGTTCGACCTGATTTAAATACAAGGAAAATGACAAATCCCTCAGAATATAATTAATGTAATTATCAGAATATGCAACTCCCATACAGCTTCATTGAGGTCAACTTTCCAGCCAGTGGATTAAATGCCCTCCTCTCTCCCTCCACTTCATCAGACAAGGCCGATTTATAAAGCAACTAATGATCTGCTTGAAACTTGCTGAACACCTGCTGCTGTTTCACATGCTCATTCACACAGCAATAGAAATCACGCTGCAAGGACATGAAGTATCATCATCTGCTTAAGCCAATCTACCACTATTCAGATAAAAGTTTTGTGTTTGAAATCAGAGATGTTGTCTCCTTGCCAAGAAGAACCTTTTGGTACCTCCTGGGTCACAGCAGTAATTCCAGGACACAGTGGGGATGACTTCAGCTTGTGGAGTCTTGCTGGTCTCCCCCAACGAATTATATAAAAAATGTGGAAATCTGCGAGGCTTAGCTGGACTTTCAACTCACCCACACCTAAGCCCCGAGAACCTCCCTCTCGGTTTCAGTTTTGGCTCTGGCACAGACCCAGCCAGCCACAGATGGGAGTGGGAGTCAGACCTTGCCTTCAGATCCGATGCCCGACCCCAACCACAGCTGTTTGCCTCCCCGTATCCAGGCTGGGCCCGTCTCTAATCTCTCTGCACAATGATCAGGATTTTAGGGAGGGAAGGACCATCTTCTGGATGGGAAACTGATGAACTAGAACCTGCAGGATGAATTCGCCCTTCTGATCACCTTGACTTCGGGCCAACAAAACCTTTACTCCACGGCAGCAGAATCATCTCTCTCTGTTTTGTACACAGGAGCACACACAAAGCACAGGGCTGGCAGCTTCAGCTCCCAAAAAGCTTTCCGTTCCCTCCGCTTTCCTCTCCCTGTCCTCCATGAAAGCAGCAAACGAGGGAACTGCAATTTCCAGCGGTTCGTTACTGGTAAGCGTGAAGCAGGAACAGCTTGGGATGCAGGCTGTCTCATCCATGCTAGCTGTTGGCCTCTGCACTAGCTGGTTAGCGCTGCACATGTTTAAAACATTAACTGGAAATATTTTATTCTGTTGGATAACGTATCAAACAACACAGCAATGAAACTTTCAAGGGCTTAGAAACTGTGCCTGGAGGTACTTGAGAAGTCTTGGGGACTTCTTCAGCAGCACACTGCCGGAGTGCTGCACCACAGCCCGAGAAAGGCCAGGATGGTTTTTTTTTCCCCATGTCTTTAAAGTGACTCAACGCGAATGACTCACGTAGCACGGAGGCTGAACGCCTCGATTTCTCTTTCTACACACTCTCAATCAAGGCAGAAGGTAAGAGAAAAAAGGAAAGCCCTCAGCTAGCTGACAATTTAATACTGTTTAGTGCGTCCCAAATGTGGAAAGCTACTGGTGTGACGTATGTAGCGCTGTGGGAAGGCTGGAGCCCCTATGGAAGAGTCCTCGTAGCCTCAGCTAGCAGGAAGGCATGTCCTCAACTCCGCTCATGCAAAGAGGGGAATCTGTGCCCGCTCCTGTCCTGCCTCCAGCCAGCATTGCTCAAAGCACTCATCCGTCTTACGCGATCCGAGGTGTCCCCACTGCCTTGTCCCCATACCTTGCTCTTCGGGTGGTAGCTCTGCGGAACGAAGGGGCCGCCGCGCCGATGAGCGTCTCCTCAGAGTGCATGTTCCCAACCTCGGCTGGGAATTGCTTTTGAGGAGCTGCTGCTACGCCATCTCCCGAGGAACTGCTCTAGAGCTACAGATACTCTCACAAAGCCAAAGCCAACACCACAGGAGCAACAGTTCTCTAAAAAAAGCAAACAGACCCCTTATTTCTCTTTAAAGCCTGCTCTCAAAATCTAATTTCACAGCATGATCAGTTACTGTGTTGGAATTACTTGCTTTCTTATTTGAACAGCATAAAAATGAACATAGTAACAAATAATACTCATAAAATTCACTGGACAACACAACGGAAAAAATTACACTGCATGAAGAACTAGGTTACAGAAGTTACATCACCATTTGAATCAGATGTAATATGTATCAACCTAGAGAGCCTGTATATAGAATTAAAGAAATCATTTAATTTTAAAGCAATATTTTATTCAATGCATCCCTCAGTGCATGTAACTGCTAAATGAAATGCACTGCATGCTCTACAAACACATCACCACCTTGTAAATGAAATACCCACGATATTAAAACTGGTATAACGTTTATTAAAACCATTATGCAAAGAACAAGGTTGGATACTTGAACTGCTGAAGGCAAGCGCTAGTTCTGGCCTCTCAGATGTGCACACGCTAAGCAATTTGTGGCTCGGAAACAATCAACGGAGAAGTCTTTTCTAAAGGTGAGAGTTGATTTGGCTGGCAAGAAATCTGCCTCTCCTTCCCCGAGACGAGTAAGGAACTGTGGCCGGGCTCTCATCAGGCAGAGGCGTGCAGGGGAGAGGTGCCGCGGGCTCTGAGGAGAAGCGTTACTGCCCTGGTGTAGGGCACCAAGGTGTCTGCTTTGTTCCACATGAGGTCACTGTAAGAGCATGTTAAATCCTCCACAAAGCCGAGCTATTTGGTTTGATATTGTTTCTTCCCTCTAGACTAATAGTAAAGTTTAATAGTAACGTGTTTCAGGATCAGCCTGTGACCTGTTTTCTCAGGAAGGCAGAGGCTGGAGCACAGGGAGGATTTGGTCTCTCGCCCTTACGGATCTGCTGTGACGGCCGAGGGATATTACAATCCTCAGACTGAAAGAAAGTAAGGGAATCATTTATGTGAAAGTCCCAGAATGGATAAGGGAGGGCTGAGCAGATGCTGTGGGCTGGAGGGAACACCGTGCTGAACCCAAAAGGGTGAGGCCACCTTCTCCGGAGCAGGTACAGAGCGGAGGCATTTGTGTGGCTCTGGACCATCCTTCTGCTTCCTTGCAGAGAGCATTCTTGCTGGTTATTCTCTCTGTGTATTTTCAAGACATTTGGCAAGTTTTTCAACGCAGCCACCTTTACCATCTTCTCCTTTTCAAAATCAAGCATTGTACCACTAATTAATCTGTAGGGGATAGATCTGACTGCTTTAAAAGCACAGCTCTATTGTGAATGCTTGAAGCATATTTTTAAAGGAAAACCTCAGAATTTTACTTTATACTATTACTTCATTCTAGCCTATGACATTTTTAGCTTTGCACAAAGGATGCTTCTCTGCAGAACGCTAGCAGTTCAGCTGAGTTACACATTATAAAACCCTTCTATTTGTCACTGCCTTCAAGCCTCTTCAAAACGAATTCTGGTTAGGATATGTGAATGTAAAATGCTCTTGTTTCCTAATGAAGCACTTTGAAATGCACTGCAGGAGAAGCTTGATTTTACCCTTCCACAGACACAAAGAGGAGTTCTTGCCTTTAAATGTTCTATCCTGCAAGATGAAATCACACAAACCACATAGAGCTCAGGCTGCCAAAAAGGGAAATACAAACTCTCTTCCCCATCTCTTTCAACAAATCTCAGTCTAGAACAGAAAGAAATGAAACATACATTCAGCAAAATGGGATTAAAGGAAAGACGAGGGGAAAATCCTTTTAAATACTAATATCCACTGAAATTAATCTCCAATCACATCACAACAGAGACAGGTCCGTGACAAAAAAGAAAGAAAAAAACCGCACCTAAATATACTCCATGCTGCCAGCCCTACATCTTTCTCCAACCAATGTTACAGAAATCTACATGTACCTATACAAACTTATTACCACAACCCTAGCGCAAGCTGTGATTTTGCTACGTAGGTACCATATGCTGTGCTCCACTTCTGAGGATGCCAACAGTCAGTTATCAAAAAAAGCTAAGCAGACACAAACCCCATCATGGTCACTCTTAAAACCAAGGTAAACCTGGCATCTCCGCATTTATTATAAACTGGTTAGGGACCTAATGAGGCTAAACAGTTTGGAGAGACTTCACACTGGGATTTGCACCAGTTTATGTACACAGCTGGCAGTGGCTGAAGTGGAGAGCAGTATGTCCTGTGATGAAGCTTGCTTGCTGTGCAGCTCCTGTCTGAAAAATGCCCGTGCTTGTGTTTGAACTGCCTGTCTGGCATGCTATCATACACTGGATCACCTGCACTGTTTTGGCAGGGAGCTGCCAAAATTTTCCACACGTTGGTGTCACCTTCGTATCAACTTCGTACAACCCTGCACAGGACCGGTACCCCAGCATCGGCACGCTCCCACGGTGCTTCGGTGAGGCACGACAGGCTGATGTCTGACACCGCTTATTCTCAACTACCCCGACTTGTAATCAAATGACAGTTTTCTATTTCTAAGCAAAACTGAGCAACGGAATTAAAACATCTCATTTGAGAACACAAGTTTAAATTTAAACGCTGCATGCATAAAAGTATTAAATTTTTTGACTTTCAAATACTTGAGCATTGGGAAATTATACCATAGAAAATGTGCCTGGACTAACTTTTTCAATAGCACCATCATTAACTGCTCACTTTCATGAGTCACATGCAATGTCTTGAAATGCTGGAGACTTTCTGGTCAGACATTTCTAATCTGATCAAGAGAACACCGTGACATTTCATATGGCAACACACTGATAAAAGCTCTCCCACACTTCATTATGTAAACAGGTATAGCTGCTAATTAATGAATTAAAGTGGAGAAAGTAACTGTTGGCAAGACTGGAAACTTGGCCCCAAATCTCCCCTGAGTAATGTTCAATCAAGTGAACTAAGCCCTATCAGTGCTTGCTGGCAGGTGCAGCTTTAGCACCCGCCGAAGAAAGCGGATTTTTTTGCAACATTCACATTTTTTCTTCCTGTTTCCCAGTTACTAAGAATTTTTAAAGTCATTTTGCTTTACTACCACACAGCTGATATCATTACGTATGTACAACAGCACTCCACATCAGGCATGAAAACAAGGAGTTAGGGGTCAAACAGCACCTCTCCAAAGAGGGCACGTATCCGAGCGGTGCCATCTTCTCCTAACCTCCTGCCATCCAAACATGGCAACATGTTCAAAACATAGAGAAGCCGTGAATGCAGCAAGCTGTTCAAATACGGCTTGGCTGCAGATAAATCTTACGGAAATTAAAGACTGTTTGGATTCAAGTAGAGTTTTCACTGTTTCCGTGCAGGAGGGAGTGGGACAAAGTTATGAGACGGAAATCTTTGGACGGTGGTAGGGAATACATGCTTCTACACAAGCGGTAAAGTGTTAGAAAGCAAAGTATGAAAACTGAAACCATGCTGGTTGGAATAAGTAAAAATTACCGTCTCTTAATCATACTCCAGGTTGCCTAGTTTTTATGTCATATTCCTGTTTAGTTTAGTGGCACTGTCTCACACATGATGAGGATTTCAGAAGTGCAATTAAAGCTTTATCACCAACATCAAAATCAGCACAGTTCGCCCAGTACTAGACTGAAAAAATAGTAAGTACTATACTCTCACCAAGAGGAAAGTGGTTACATTTTCAGTACATACAGTTTGGAAACCTGGGGTTGAATGAATGCTAGGATTACTAACTAAGACTTCAGGAGCACAACCCAACTGTATTCTAAATAAAAGCTATTCAGAAAGCGGGCTTTTTCTTTATCTGCAGAAAATTCATGAAAAACAAAACCTACATAAAAATTAAAATCCTTATTTAAAAAAATACAGTCAGATTTTGAACACTGGGGCCTTCATTATGAAAAGTATAACACTGCTGATGATAATATGGAATGTGAACAGTCAAAATAAGTTTCAGTTTGGCTGAATTTTATTTTTAAAACTAGGTTTTGTAGAAACATCTATCAGCTCTGCTTTCAAGTTACCACCAGCAACATCTTAACAACTCTAGAGCAAACGCAAAAAAGGTTAAGGTGGAGGGATTACAGTGGGGGATTTGGGAGACTCTGTTCGGTTCTCAAATATACCCTGGATTTCCTTTCTGACTTTTGCCAAGTCATTTAGCCTCCCTCAGCATCAACAGCATTTGTGCCTGCAATTCAATTGTGAACTGAAGTCTGAGACCATGTACTACTAAATATCTGAGAACAAAAGCCACGTAGCTAAAGCTATAGATTCAGCCACAGTTCAATTTGCAAGTGAGAACTGGAACCACAGGAAGAGAGGCTGGACCTCAACCTTGTTTGATAATTTACTGCTTAATTTCTATCAGTTCCTCGTTTTAGATTTTACCAGGTGTCAGCCATAATTCAGCTCCAGTTGGTTTTGTGTACTTGTATTACGAATATGCTATGCACCGTTTACTACTCAACAGCAGTAACAGCAACTTGGATTTATACAACATTTTAGCATATCTAGCGCTTCAAAGAGCTTAACAAAAGGAGATAACTCACCAGGACGGCAAACCAACCTATCCATTACAAAATAAATAAATCAGTTTTAAGTTCAGACTTCAAAAGGGAAACAGTAGATGCCCCATGAAAATCTCTGTAGGCATGGGCTTCCACAGAGCAAGAGCTGAGCGGCTGCCGCAGCAGCATCCTTGGGTGACAAATCATGGTCCTTGCCCAGCATAGATCAATGAACAGTAGGAATGGAAATGCTAATAATTAAGCAAAGGTTAAAATGTTCACACTGTGTGAGAATGATGCATAAAAGGATACAACTGCTAAAAATCACTGCAGCAATGCAGAATTTTTTCAGAAACTAAATTCCAACTGGGAATATATTAAGAACAAGAAGAAAGAAATCCTCAGAGTAGAAAACCAATGCAAAACAGCTAGTGAAAACCAGTCAGCTCTGTGGCATGGAGGCACTATATACATTATAAACTAAAACTCTATTCCGAACCAAAAGCCACTTAAAAAACAAATTCAGGGAAACATCCAGACATGACAAATCCCAAAATTACTGTCTGAAAATTATTAAAAAAGAAAAAAAAAAAAACAGACATATTTCCATATGAACAGTTTGTGTTCAAAGCAGCATTTGTCCCTTAAAACTCTCCTAATACAGCTCTAATTCAGACTAAGAAACAGGGGCAAATTTTCAAGACATGCATTCAGTACGCCTAGTTATGCCAGCATCCCAGACACTCAAGTGATCAGCTCTGCATCAGTCTAACCGGTCATTCGCATGTTCACTGGCCACATTTCCCTCCTCATCATGCAGCCTTTGTGTGAAGTTCACACCCAAGTTTTCACCACAGTTCGCATGCAAAAATTGGAAAATTTGGTCTCAGCTGTCCTTATTCTTTTTAAACCCCTCGCCCTTCCCCCCCAAAGGAAAAGGGCATTTATGATTTATTAACTGCATGTTGAGGAAACTAAAACATGCCAAGAAGAATTATTTCCAGGAGTCTGCAAGGGGTTTCTCCTGCATAGGTTAAGGGTGGCCCAACTTCTGCATTTAAGAGGGATGTGGTCGCCAAGGCCTCTCGCTGCCTGCATTAGGGCAGGCTCCATGAAGCCACAGCTACAGAGTTCCATAAATTTAGGCTCCAGCAGCCACCTTCTGCTGCAGTTGAAGTCGGTTCTAGCTGCCAACACACGCCCTGGAGGAATATCAGTCCTGGTATCCGCAGGACAGACCTTCCTTCCTTTGCAGCTGGCAGAGAGACCAAAATCTTGGTGAATGTATGAAAAATTTCTCCTGCACACCCCAAGGGTCAGAAGACCTTTCTGTTGCTTCAGAGAAAGCACTTCAAGAGCAACAGCAATAGCCCCGGGCTCATCTGTCTTTAGCTGGCACCTGACACACAACCTCAAGGGTGTCTGCTCTGGACAGGCTGGGAAATAATTTTTTTTGTCCATTTTGAAGTACATTTAAAAACAGAAGATAAAATTACCCAATACTGATATCCTCTAAACTACCGGGTCAAAGCAGCAGCTTCTATTTCTCTCAGCAGGTCAAGACTTTCAGCTACAGGAACAAATAAAGTCATGGATCCTCAGACAGCCCGTGTGCCACCCCTCCACCTCCCAGCGATTCCTCTTGTCGGATCTGGACTGCTGGACCAGTCCCGGCCCCTCCGGGCACGTCGGGACTGACAGCTATAGCTCACGCTGATCTTGCACGGCCACATGCCAACACGGTCTTCTCCATTCACCATGGCTGTCTCCAGATATATGATTTACACAAAGGATTATTTCAAATCCATCCTAGTCGATGCATGTATTTAGAAGTGGGCTTTGCTCTATCTACAGAACTCACTGTAAACTGACTGTTCACACACTAAGAGAGATCACTACCTGTGAATTGTACCAGACTTTCCATCTTCATGTTACTTCATCGTCCAAAATTCAGCAGTCACATTCTGCTGCACATGAACTGCTTTTAGCAACACAATGTAAGGAAGGAACTTCCTACAACTAGTAGAAAAGTAACATTAGGAATAGTGGTGGCCTTTCTTCAGAGAAGTAAATTGAGATTTTATTATTATCTTTTGCTGACTATTACTTTCATATACTTGTCTGAGATTACATGCTTATCCTAAAATTTTGTTTTTACACACAGAGTTACTTTCCACTTGCATAACAATTATTATTTGCAACTCACTAGTCTTGAACATAGAAACCAGCATATAAAGATTTTTCCTCAAAGATAAAATTAGTATTGTACCAGAGAACACCTAAAAGGAGAGCAGGGACTGTAGAACATGGGTCGTCCCCACCTGTCCAAGGGGTTCTCTCAGCAACTTACTTCCTAATCACCACAAATTAATTTTCTATTTGCTTGCTGCAATTATTGAAACCTGCAGGTCTGGGGTTTTTTTCCCCTTCCCTTACTCTAAACGGAATTAATTTTTAATGTCTACTGCAGAAGGCCAATATGATACAAAAACCCCAAACATTTCACTACTCATGCACTCTTATTCATAATATCACATCAAATTGCTGAAGTAGTACCATATGGCGCTTGAGCACCAAGCCAGAACAAGTTGTTCAGCTTGTCATAATCTCAAAAGCTGCATGAAACTTAAATAATTTCTCTATGAAGTGGAAGATCTTTGGGTTTAATATAACTCATCAGAAATGGATTCTGCATTTTCCTCCTATTATTTCCCATGTTTTCTCTGATTCACATTCAATTTTCCAGTGTGAGCTATCAGTATAAGTGGCTACAACTATGGGGCTGAAAGACGCTAAAAGCATCCTATCCATACTTTCTTCTTGATCATTCATCATCAAATTCAATAGATAAACATCCTTCTCAATCAGACAGATATATAATTATAAATAAAAAAAGCTGAACCAGAAAGACTGAATGAGAAAGATTAATGAAATCTCCCACACTTTGATTCAACCCATAAAGCAATACCCTCAGTTGTAAAATGTCCACACTTCCACCCACGCTGTCCTGTAAGAAAATACAGCAGCCTTTCAAGAAGACTGGAGTGGTGACTTATAACTAGTACTTAAGTCCAAGAATAGACAATGGTGGGAATGCTCAGGGTTTCATCACAGATTGTTCCGTATTTATATTCTCAATTCCTGGAGTCACTGCAAGTCACTTGTTCGTTTATTTTATTTTATTTTTTTAATATTTCTTACTCTCATGCCTGAGAAGAAAGGTTTGGAGTGACATAGGACTGGAGACTGAAGGTGCAAGAACTAGAGACAGACGAGACTTCACCCGACCTCACAGTTTTCAGGGATTGTGACCGACTCCTGATTTTGAATGGCTGAGCAGCAGCATGGGTACCATCCGAGACGGGGTAAACACATGGGGAGATCTTCCCAGAAACAAAACAACAGCAAAAATTAAAATGCGAAGGCGTAAGTAGGTAAGACCTGAAATGGAGGGACAGGAGACAAGTCTAAGGGGAGCAGTGTGAATGTCAAGACATGAGGAAGGCAGGTATGTAGGCTACAGTATTGCTCTGGAGGGGAGAGAAGGGCATTATAGAACTCTTCAAAGGGAAGGCTTATTTTAGCAGCTGCTTAATCAGTTGAAGAATAAAAAGGACAGCACCAAATCAAGCAGAATTTCCTGGTCCTTCTTAGCATATATGTTCAAGCCTTGTTCACATATGGAGTTAGGATAGGCAAGAACTGGTGCTGAGAGCTGTAGGCTGGCACAAGCAGTACAGAGACAACTACTACGCAGCCTTTTGCTTAAAAATAAAACAGAACTGGGACATGTCTTCTGGAGCTAGCATGTATTGGGAGTTTCCAGAAAAACATTTCTATAATGGTTACATATGTGATTGTTCTTTTTTTCTTTGCTATATGGAGAAAAAGTGACTTGTCACCAGCCTAAAGGGAAAAGCACTTGGCTGCATGGGGGAAGACAAGAGTTGTTACATCTGTGGCTTCACAGAAGGAAAGGAATAACTCTTTAAAAAAAGCAAGAAGCGCAGAGAATATCTAGGATAAATAAGTGAAAGGAATCAGTCCTCCTTCCCTGATGAAAAGACGATGTCAAAATACCAAAACCCTCCACAGCTGCATACGCGGCAACAGCTAACAACAGGCAGCAGCAGCCTAGCGTCCCTGCCACGGAGCTGGGGAAACCAGCGCCAAGTCTGCTGAAGTCAGACCGGTGAGAAGACGGGACCCAGTGTCCCTGGGATAGAGAGCACGGACAGCGATCCCTCCTTGCACTGCTGCTCTTTGCACGTCCGTGCGGACTGGTTTGGCCGCCTCCACTGGCTTTGCCGAGAGATTTTGTTCTCTCCGTCAGGCCCAAGCAGGTTTGAGGACCAGCGGGGGGTTATCCCTGTCCACACGTGTCGTTACTACTCAGAGGTCTGTGTCTGAGCCCGTGGTCTCCCTTTTTCTGCGTTACTGGGAGGGCACTGGAATGGCTCTGCAGCCTCAGATCGAGGTTCACTCCTCCCCTGCGGATATTCCCGCACTGCTATGCTCTTTCTTTCAAGGGCTTTTAACTTTAAAGGTCTGAAACAGCATAAAAAGTCAAGGAGGGCCATTCCCACTTTCTGTTTTTCTTTATCCTAAGGGCCTATCTCCTGACACAGCAGAGAAAAAATGGAAAACGGTCCTAAGCTATAAAGATCCACACTTTAAAGACATCTGGGCGCGAGGCAGGATTTGCTAAGGCACCCAGGTATCTAACTCCCATCGGCCCATAAGGGAATCTAAATCAACAAGGATTAATTCTTCACTGTGCCCGACGCTCCCCCGCACACCGCCTGAGGTAGAGATGTAGCTTCCATCACTGCGCTGCTCCCGACACAAAGAAATACAGAAACGTGTTTGTCTTCACAAATCCCCTGCAAGGCACGGCAGCACTCTTACCCCCGTTTTTGAGACAGGTAATCTGGGCAATGCAGGTAAGTGCTGTGACTGAAGTCAGGCAGGCTGAGCTTACGCGGTGTTTGCAGGCAGAGGCAAGCTCTGCCGCTGCTCGGGTCGGCTGGGTGTTGAGCCCTGGTCAGGTTTCGGAGGGGCGATGGGAGAGGGACACAAAACAAATTACGGGAAGGCTGCAGCAGAAGGGGTCTGGAGAGCAGAGCCATGCACAGCCCCGCTACATGCAGCCTTCGCCTACCCCTGGCTCCAGCAGCTCCCATTTGTGGCTCTTAATAAATACAGCATCTCCGAGAATTAAGGATTTTTAAATATCTGGACAGGGTAAAAAGGAGAAAACAGAATAAAATATTTAATATGAGCTGCTTTGACATGCCTTGGCATAGGTCTTCTATCAGCACAGCCTCAAGGGAGTATTACAAGCAGTCCATAGAAATAGGTAGCCAGCCTCAATGGCTCGCTTACAGCAGCCTTACCGGCATCAAGAGCTCAGACAACACAACATTTTAGGTTACTTTAAATGATGTGTTGAAAGCACCTTATCGCAGAGAAGAAAAAAGGAAATGAAAAAGCTGTTGTGTGTAATTAGCAGCTCCCTTTGATGAATCCTTTCCAATGCTACCACCTTTTTGCGAATACTTTGTTTCTTGAAGAACAATTTTGATCCAGCCAAAGCAGGCAGAGCTTCAGAACAGGATTACAAGAGAGAAGATGAATTGTGAGTGACAGCACCCATTAACCTGGGTCAGAAAACTCTTCCCAATCTGCATTAACTCCACAAATGCCTGACGCACGGTTATAGTAAAGACCAACGCGAAGGGAAACTCAAGTTTTCCTTACTTTAAGACCATACCATTCAGCACTTAGTCTCTTCTTTCAACAATATACACACTCAGTGCTCAGTACTTATGAATACCCTCTATCCAATTAATACCCCATTAAGCTGCACGCCCGCAGTGACTTTATCCTCAGACCACTGTATGGTAGCTTTTAACTCCATAATACCCTGGCATTATTACCGTATTAGACTACAAGGGATTGATCCAAAGCTCACGGAGGTTAATGAGGGCTCATTAAACTTTGAATTAGGCCCTAACTGCTCAGCAAACATGAAGTGAAGTGAAACAGTACGTGTCAGATAAGATGACAGAGGGCGTAGTAAACTTTAAGGCGAAATATTGAATGCTGATCATGACAAAGGCAGGCAATAACAGGGAATGTGTGCGGAAAGCAGCCGTGGGAGAGAATGATGATTATGTTACACCCGATATCAAGCAGGACAGATTTGTGCCTATATAAATAGATATTGCCTGGTCTGACTCTGATGTGATTTTGTCATCATGTGATTAGACATAGCATAATATTGACATTATGGCTTTCCTTTAGATTTTAGTTTTGAATTTCAGCTGGAGAGTATGATACTAGAGACTTGAAATCAGTATGACTCCTTCCCTAATTACTGATTAATCAAGAGCTAAGGTTGCTTACATAAAGAGTCATGGGGAGAAGGAGGAAGTCTCATTAAGAACAAGAGGGTAAAAAAAAAAAAAAAAAAAAGGGGAGAGGAACATTTAACAACTGGATGGATACAAAGAGAGAAGAAAAAAGAGCTGATTTCCTAATAGCATGTTATACCTGAATGTTAAATTTTGTATTCATGTCTAATTAAAAAATTATAAGAAAACATTTTAATACTTGCAGATACCATGGGTTATTGTTCAAAAGGAGTAACAAAGTTTTTTTTCTTTTAACGACTTCAGAAATACATGTATGTTGTGTCATTCTGTCCCTTAGGTGCTCAAAAGACACAGCAGCTGTTTCATAAATGTTGAATTGCCTTTTCCTTTAGCATACAAAAATCTGCGCCATAAAGATAACACTGTCTGAAAAATATTCGGTAAACCCAGACAGTTGTTGGAAATGCTTCCTCCGATATTTAAATTCCTCTCTTAACAGGAGTTTCCCTGCAAAAACAGATGCTAACGAACAGTGGTTTTGCCATCAAGCTGAATGTGAATGCTTTGGTGCAGCACTTTCTTTTTCCGTGGAGACATTAGAGGGTGCATTTCCCATCACTGAAAGAAAACTGCCACCTTGCTTCTCAATTCTTTGCTTTCAAATAATAAATAACTGCTATAATCTTCCGTAAAAGATTTACGCTCTGATAATGTCTGATTCCTCTACTCTAATCTCTTTTTGTTAGATGCAGTTGAATGCCATTTACTGGTAAGTAAACTGTGTCATCACTTCACTGCAAACCACACCATTGAAAATGTAAGCTGGCCAAACATTAATTTTTGTTTTCCAACTCACAGAAATCCCTTCAGAGGGCTGTGGATTAACACGCAACACTTTTTAGTGCAGATCCTTAATCTTAATTTCTTTCCCTCTCTCTACTAATATGCTTCCTCCCAGTGACGTTACTTCAGAAATAACTCCGAATCACTTACAGGGTGGTCGGAAACACTGCCTTTTAGCTGCCACACTTTCCACAGTGACTTGGAAATGCAGCGAATCGACCATTTCCACTGAATTTTTTGTAGTCCTGTAGTAACGGGGCACCACAGCTCTACCTCTTCCCCCAAAGGAGTTTCATTAGCAGTGGGGGCTGCGGGAGGACCACGGATTGCCAGTTCCTCTAAAGGGGCCTACGTCCAAGCTTTTCACAACACAACGTGTGCCTTTCATGTTTTGGAGAGAAACAAGCAGCCTGCATGGCCTTTCTCCTTCCTTAAGCTGCCCCACTTTTTACAACCATAAAACTAGCTTCTTTGTTTAAATAAATGTTATAGCTCACAAAGCCTTAAAGCACAAGTCAAACGAGTAAGCCAACTGCAAAACAGCCTGAAAGGGCTATAAACCCAAGCACAGACGCAAAAACCTCCTCGGGTCATGTAATGTTTTGATTAAAACGAGCGGAGATCATGAGTGAAAGGAGGAGTCAGGAAGGTGAACTGTCCCAGCGCCACCTGCCAGCACGACAGCATTTAAGGGTCTCTTAATATTTCCACCAGAAACTTTTGGGTTTAGGGGTTTATAACTTGAGCCATAGAAGCTTAGTCCTGGTCTCCAAAACCCCATCCCCAGGGTGGAATTACTCGGGTAAAGCTTTACAAGGGGAGGGCACGCCCAGGTGGTCCGTTCTGACACAGCTGAATACTCTGCACGACTTTTTTTCCAGCTCTCTCTCATGTATATGCATCTCTATATACATATCCCAGAAACCGTGCACAGACCCGAGACACGGAAGAGACTCCTTATACGTGTTACGTGAAAGTTTTCTAAAACATCATCTTACTGGAATAATAGCCTATGCTGAGTCCTCATCCCCCAGATGCTACCTCCCCGCTTGCCTGTCGACGTCCAGGAACAGATCAGCGATAAAGCACAACCCCACGCAGCGCAGGGCCTCACCGGGGCTGGGTGCACGCTCAGCAGCCCTCCGTCGATACGAAATAACGCCACAAGCCACACCAAATCCTCATTTTCACTCTTCTGCTAGCTTGCTCTCTTTTACCCAGGACACTTGAGCTTTGGTCAGAGCAGCTTCCTTTGCTTTCCCCTCCAGCTGCTTCTAGCTGAGCCCTGCACCATGCTCTCAAAAGCCACTCACCTTAAAGTCCTTTACCAGCACATCTCCCTCATCCTTAATGAAGCATAAACAGCCCCTGCTCTTCCTAGAGGCTTTTTCCACAGAGTACCCACAGTCAGGGTCAGCTGCAGTCAAACACACCTCATTTCTCCACGGAGAGGAAGATGAAACCTCCTGCACCTGTGGCCAAACCCCTGTCCCTCTCAAAGGGCGAGCTCACCCTGCCCAGCTGCTGCAGGGGCTTTTAGGGGATGCAGGAGCTTCTCTAGCTTCATGGAGGGAAAAGAAATTCAGGTCTCTTTATCTAGTGCCAAAAATAGGAAATCCAGGTCTACTGGCTGGCTTCTCAGGGCAGGCTTCTGGCTTGGTGTCTGTTAGGAAAAAAAGGAATACGCTTGCATGACATATGCGAAGGCTTGGAGGTGTGTGTACATCTGGAAATGTGGTCTCTACGCCTGCAGTACACGCAGAGAAATGTAAATAAAATCGGGAATCTAAGAAAAACTGTAAGCATGGCCAAAGAGGTTGGTACTGCATAATGCTGAATGCTTGGTCTTAATCCAGTAAGGCACTATTCGTGTCCTTAGTTTCCAGTCACTGAATAGACTCAGAAAAGCCACTGGAGCTACTTAAAGGCTCAAATTTAGGCACGTACTTAAAATCTCTGCTGAACAAGGGCCAAAATGTTCAGTACCATCTGCAGATACCCAAACTGCCTTGGGCAAAATGTTTCCCTTAATATAATCCAAGGTTTTGTTTGTTTGTTTTTAAGTTGTCTAACTGTTCAGATAGGAGGAAAATGTCCTTTAAATTAAGGAAATTAGCAACAAATATGAATGTTATTAAAAATATGGTAATTATTAAAAATACGGTAAGAGCTACGGGAAAGAACAAATTGCAAAGAAATGGGGCCTTTAATGAAACTGTGGCAAACTGCTGCACATCCACTCTCTGCTGCCCCATCGTCTAACCATGGCTTACACCTCTCATCAGTCTGCATTAGAGACAGCTGAGAGAGGATTTAGACGGTGATACCTTTATCACTGAAAATCTCAGCAGTTATAAATAAAACAATTAACTGCAGCAGTGAAAGCTTAAAATTAGCCCAAGAGTAAATTCTCTAAAATCTTAAAAGCTGACATCCAAAATTCCAGGGTGCTGAATTTAATTCTTCAGCGGTGCAGACTAGCAAGACATATGCAATAGTAAGGAAAGAAAAAGCGTGGATGGGTTTTTTGCTTCCTATCTCATTCCAGCCTGATACAGTGAATTTCAGCAACAGCCTAGCTGTCAAGGTTATATCTGCACCATCATTCTGCAAATCCAAACTCACACCCACACAGCGCCACTATGTCTTTGGGACTCCATTTCAACTCATCAAGGAAGCCAAGTCCCACAGTAACCTATTACTAATGTGGGTGATGAGTGTTAAATAATGAACTACTGCAGCAAAGAGGCAGATTGCAAGTTCTTTGTTCGCGTCTCAGCTTTCTTCATTATTACTATTTTTCTTTGGAAAAGGCATGAGCAAAACCAAAGCTTTTTTCTTAGCAAATTAACCCACTGTTTTTGTGTACACTCTGTCTTTACAGATTTTCAATAGCTTTCATGAGCTGTGTACATTAGCTCTGACTATGCCTTCCTGTCGTTGCCTCTACACATAATGACAGCCGTACTGAGCGGCTATTACAGTTATCTCACTTTCTGGAGAGGATGGGGATGTAATGATATGTTGCAATATGTGCAATGGGGTATTACAGCTAAATACTCTTTGGAGTGATTGATGAACTATTTTGCAGTACGCCTGGTACGCCAGTTCAAGGCGAGGGGTACTTATCCTTCTGTGCTTCCTACATTTCCTGCTCCCGAGGTGAACTCGGAGCAGGAGCTAAAAGGGAAGGGCTGGATGGGGGTGGTGGTGGAGGAATCAGCTGAGAGCCAGCAGAGAAAGGGAGCTGCTGCTTAGTCCCTGGATCGTAGCGGACAAGCACCTTTGAATCACTGTAAAAAGAAGCCCGTACATTAGCAGACCCGATGCACAGATGTAGCAGCTGAACTCAAGACACGAAATGAAGTGACTGAATATAACTACCGACAAAAGATTGCTGAATACTTGATAAAACCTGAGTCCATTATGAGATTCTTCAAATAACCCAAGGACAGGCCCAGATGCCAATAACCAGAGAGTGCTGCTCATGGCCATGGCAACAGCTCTGTGGTCTTGAACAAAGGCACTCATCTTTTCTGCCTCGGTTTCTTATTTGTGAAACAAAGACAATCCTCACTTATGCAAACAGATTTAAAACATCAGATCCTGTACAGAAAAACACCTAAGCAAAGACTGTACATATCTGTATTAACACAAATCTGACCAGGATTTGTACCAACAGTAGGTAATCATCCACGTACATAGATGTACATTGTAAGACACCAAGTGCCAGGCACAAACAGGGATCCTGTAATGATGGCACCTGGACCCCGACCTGGCTTTAACCCATACTATAAACAATCAACCCCTGAGATTCTGCTTAAACCTAAAGAAAATCAGAAATATTATCAATGAATTTTGAGACTTCCGAAATTTCATGCTGATACTTCCCAATCAGAGTGGGAGCAGTCTCATTGCTGCCAATGGCTTCTGAGAATCCCAGTTTTTAGGTTGTGTGGGAAATTAAAAATTGGTTCCATTTCTTTTGTGCAACTGGAACTATATTTGATGGAAATATATCACTTCCAAATCACATGACATTTTATAATTTAGTGTTTTTTTATTATTTAGTGGAGCTTTTTCCCCACTCGTGTTACTATTCCCAAAGCATCCCGGAAAATGGCAAAATCTCAAGGGCAGTATTTTTAGCTGAACTGGGCAATGGGAGTCCTTGATATTTGTCCGCAAAGTGTCCATGACCTTAAAATCCCAACCTCACTTACGATGGCTCTCCTTGAGTAAGTAACAAGGCCGGGCTGGCAAAATGAAATTCTTCAGTAATGCACCGACAAACTCAGAACCACAAAGCACCAAATCACCCCTCAGTTTGGATTTGAATGCATAACTAAATAAGGCCCTTGCTTTTATTTCTGCTAGAAGATTGTATTATTCCATTCTGCAATTATGGAAAAATGCAGAGCACAGGCGAGATTTAGTGTCTGAGTTTTTGCTGCAAGACTTATGTCAGTAGAAAGGCATTTGTGCTCCTGGGAATCGAAGTGAGATTCACCCATTTGTGGCAGGTGTTTTAAGCACTCAGCCTAACAATCTACCCACGCATGGCACTACAGCAATTCAACGACTAAATTAAATCTCTGAATATTAAATTAATGATGGAAATCTAAAATATTAATATATTCTAATTGAATATTCTCCGATAAATTATCTAGGCATTCTCAGCAATTTGATTTTACTTTCATTTCTTAAGGAACTTTCAGCTGCATAAATACAGCTATTAAAGCAATTCAAAAAGGGAACATTTTCTGCTCAGACAAGAGAACTCTAAACACAAAGAATCTAAAAATTTCTTTCATATGATTGATTAAATCATAGAGCCCAAGACAGCTGAATCATTAAATGACTGCTTTCCTTCAGTCCCTCTGGCTTTAGCAAGGACAATATAAATTCCCCATGGGTCTGAATACAAGGAAATACAATATGTATAATTACAGTATAGGCCTGAATGCTGTTGTAAGAGAATTTCAAATGAAGCATTTATGCTGTAGCTGCACTTTTCAATCCATAATGCTGTATGTGCGCGTGCATGTAAAGCCCATAAAGCACTGGGCATCTGCTTGCTTCGACCTAGATTCCCAAATGGTATACGCTGGTGGAGCCCCACCAGCTTTGGCAGAGATGCGTGAATTTACATCAGGATCTGGCCTTCTATTTCTGAGAAACGCTGGAGATTAAGAATGACATCTTCATATGCCGGGGAGAATGCAAACAAAGGAATGTAGTTTGAGGAATATATATATAGTGTGGTATATGTTTAGGTACCCGCTTTAAACGGCACGTTTATAAGAAATTCCAGATGGACGTGTCAAGAAAGTAGCAATGTGTCATTTTCCCTTTCTCCCTTCATTCCAAGCGTGCCAAGTCCTGGTTTGGTAACACACACACAGAGGACAGAGCAATACCAGAGCCAAGACCGTGGCAACACAAATGCTTAATGAATCACTTTCCTGCTAATCTTTCTCTCTTTGGTGTCAGGTTGGTTTGTGGCGTGAAATCACAGTCAAGAGCCAAGAGCTGTTGCAATCTACATCCTTTAACCAGCTTTCAGAGAAAGGCTGCGCCTCTCCAGAGCAACACAACATGCACAATGTCCCGTTTCCTCTCCACCCTCTGGGCTTGCTCCTTCTTATCTCTGTGCGGCTGTCACAATAAAGACTAAATCGCCTAATTTCTGAATTTCAGCTGGTGATGCTCCCAGGGGTACCAAAGACAAGACATACTGAGAGCCAGAACTAGCAAACATTTTTTTTTTTTTTTTTTTTTTTGGTGTGGTTGGTAAGGCAAAAGAAACACCTGTTCCAGTGAAGAACAAGGAAGATCTAGGCCTATTTGTAATCAAGGCTGTCTGCGTCTCTCAGGAAAAGTAAGGTCTGATGTCCTTTGGGAAGCATTTGCAAGGCCTTTTCTCAACAAACCTTCTCTCACCACAGACAGATGCCATCTGTCTTGCAGCTGGGAGTTAATGGATTCTGAACTGCCAATTTCACAGCAGTAAGCAATGTGGTTGATAGAGGAGGCATGAGGGATTTCCTACAATAAAACTATTTAAAACAGTGCAAAGGTGCATGCTGAAATAGCCATGACGAGCAAAGGAAATGGCAATATTGAGGGCCCATGGTCCAAGCCGGCAGGGATTTTGCAGCTCAGTATACCTCACGTGTATCTCCAACATGGGGATTTTAGACTTTTGGAGAACTGTCTCACCACACCTATTTCCTGTCCCAGGATGGGCTACGGCACACAAATAGGCTGTGGAGTTCTCAAGTGTGCTATCAACTCTTTTCATATTAAGTATCCCATTTCACCATACAGCTTAACATGTGCTAAAGCCACCCATGAGTCCACTGGGGGGTTTTCTAGTGCGCTGAGAAGAGCTCTCTGCTCCGTTAACATGCACGGAGCTGCACAAAACCCAACCAATCAACGACACCTTTGCTAAGAAGCAACGCAAGAGTCTTCAGGTATATTATATTCTGCCAACTTTCCAAACCACTTCAGGACTTTCTGATTAAATTTACATAAAAGGCATTCTTCCCTCTTATTCCCTGTTATACACATTAGATTATTTCTAGTATTCTTGTGTCTGAGATTACCAGCGCTCGGATATGAGAGAGCATGCTGTGCCTGTAGCACGCAATCAAGGCAGTTTGTAAGAGCACCAAGATCCTGTCTCGGTCATCCTCAGTGGATTTTCATGCCGGTGTAACGAGAATGAACAAGTTGTTTATTTACCCTAGGAGATCTAATGGGCAAATACCACGTTTTTCAGTTCCAAGTTTAATAAAAGCAAACTGGAAAAATTAGGGACTACGCAGATGAAGTTAGAGACAGGCGGCTCATAAGAGCTCTAGAAAGGTCCTGGAGACGAAGTTGGAAGTTTGGAGCGTTCACAAAGGTGAATATGGCTGCAGTCGTCAATAGAGGAGCCCGCTATCTAAGCATGCCATGACCAAAGGCTGGTCCTGCACAAGACCGTCGGTCTTTTAAAGGAATGATTTTCATGCAGCCCAGTGAGATGGGCCAGGACTTCAGCCTTGAAAACTGACTCAAGATTCCTATTAGAAGCAGCTAGAGACCTGCACGTGGATCCAAAACTGAGATACTTTTTGAAGTTCAAAAGAGGATGAAATACAAGATTAGCTAATAGATAATTAGATAATAGATAATTAAGAATTAGTTACACATGTAGCTAAAAAGGATGAGTCAGTGAGAAAATAGATGGTACTCAGCAAGGGTGCAACTAATATATTATCTTAGTTGATCAGTGTGCCTGCATGAGTCATTTGCTTGGAGAAGGAGGGGGATATCATATTGTTTTTGTATTTTTAATAGGCATTTTTATGGACCTCATAGTTATAATAATGAGAGTACCTGACAATTAGTAATGAAATTATCCTCACTACAGTAAAATATTTCACAGCATGTAAAATATTATTCCTAATATAAAGGTGGAAGTGAAGCACAAGGAAATTAAACCCAAGATTTTCATAAATGTTTGCAAAATAAATAAGCATATATCAATAAAATTTGATAACTGTATTCTCAGCTCAAAGACAAAACTAAAATTTGCAAAACATTTTTTATACCAATAAAAATTATTTTTAGCTTCTACGTCAGATGTTTATTTAAACGCTTTGAAGAATAAGTAAATCTTTTCAGCAGCCAAAGCTAATCAGAAATTCCTATTATTATTTTTTTACATATTATTTTTCTGAAATACATTTCCTAGTTAGTGTGGTTGATGCATATGAACAGACACGGATGTTCCTTTGAAAGAAAACCCCCTGTAATTAACAGGTTTTTTTTGGCAGGGATAATGTTGTGATGTCTTCCTTTTTTCTTTTTTTCTAAAAACTTTTTCATTTAATGTATTTTATCAGAATGAAATGGTTTAATGAGCAGAGAATTACAGTTGATCTCAGCTGAACCAGATAGGGCTGCATTTCGAGGTATGTGGCTCCCATCAAGCTGCATTCACCTTTGCTATGATTTAAACTTCATTCAGGCACAGCCTTGCTAAAAATACTGACAAGTAACTAATCAACTTCCATAAAATGGAATTTTTACCTTCACAATAGGAAGCAGGAGTAGGAGGGAACCCGAAAGATTTGCCTATGCATTTCAAATTAGTCTGACCTATAAAAACGCAAACAGCAAGTGGTACTATGAAAATGTACTTCTGGTAGGGCTTTTTGGTTTTTTAGTATTCAGATTTTTCATGCCATCCCCTCCTCTCCCCGGAGGTAACCAGAACCAAAGATAGCATAATGGAGAGACTGGTTTCCATTAGCTATACCTATAAAACGTAAGCTCTCTGGACCAAAAAAAGTTCAGTGTCCAGGAACTAGCGTTAGGTTTGAACGCTTTATATAAAGTAGCAGAGAAAACTGTGACAGGCTTCTTTCTGTACAAATGGGATCTGAGCTGTAACTTCCCATGTGCACTTCTAGCTCCAGTTTGTGAGCAGATGGACACAAAAATATTCAGTGCCCAGTGAGCAAAAGCATGAGATATCAGATCAAAACTGTTACCTAGATCTAGGAGACAGCAGAATGCTCCGGGGCAATCGGAAGATTATATGGATGGAAATAATCAGATAGTGCTGGTCTTTGAAGACGTTGATTTGTCCTATTCTGGATAATTAAAGAGCAAAGTCTAACAGGGGAAGCTGTAACTCCTGCTAGGAATCACCCAAGCTTCACATTCAGGGGCCAGCAAACGGGCCAGATGCTGTAGAAGAGCAGAAACTCAACCGAAGCCTGAAACATCAGGGGTCTCACGCTTAATCAAGTTGCACTCTTTGTACAATCTTCCCTGTCATTACAATACTTTCTGTATGTCAGGTGAAAAGGAAAGCAGCCCTTTGTAAGCCATTTCTTTCTTTCCCACCCCTTTTTTTACTTCATTTTCAGCATTTCCTCTAGCATCTGTATTTAAAAACTGCAATGGAATATATCGCTGAGCTCTGTGTTTCCATCAGCTAGGTTATCTTTCCAAGGTTACTGGTAGTTTA
Source organism: Aquila chrysaetos chrysaetos (assembly GCF_900496995.4). NCBI lineage: Eukaryota > Metazoa > Chordata > Aves > Accipitriformes > Accipitridae > Aquila > Aquila chrysaetos. Next base: position 4,440,802 of record NC_044006.1, read on the forward strand.
AGCGATGAATATAAATTCTTCTGTACCTATATAAAATTTATTATTTGTCACTTTCATTAATACTGGAGTTTTGCATTCTTGAGTCCTTCTGTTTCATCTCCAGGCTGTGGGGGAAAAAGTGCCACAGAGATTTCAGTCCTTATAAATCAAGTCCTCGCGCTGTCTAGTCAAAGCTCAAAAGAAATCAGCAGGGAGTGGGACAGGGCGTAAGTTCATTTTGCAAGTACCTCGCTTATTTTTCACAGGAATTCAGGAATTAATCTAAATTATTAATCTGATTTAGGAAGATATTTTTGACACAGCAGGTTATTCTCCTCTTCAGGCATTTCTTCAACTTAGTAGGGCTACACGTTAATGGGTCACTCCATACCCAGCACTCCTGACCACACAAAGACTCCTCGGCTTCCCTCCCTGTTTTTCCAGGGCAGACATAAAAATATTTGGCACCTGCTACTTTTTTATTCCTTGTCATACTTCCCTAATTGCACAAAGAAATTACACCAACAATTCAAGTTTACCCAATACTTGTTGAATTGGAAACATGCACCTTCAGTCATTGCATGAGTCACTTCAAAGTTCACTTGAACTTCTAAAGGACTCAGCAAGCTCCCTTCTTCCTCGAGACGTGCGTTGTGCAGAAGAGTATCAGCTAATCAGCGTGAAACAGGTAATGATGACAACTCATTTGAATCCAGGCACTGTTTCAAGATGACTAGGTGAACTTCCTGAGAAGGGATGCCAATGACACACCACTGCTGCTCAGAATAAGTTCTGAAATTTTCTAATTGTGGCCATTTTCTTCCAAAGGAAGAGCTGAAAAAGTCTGCCAGGGAATTCTTTTTTTACAGCTAATCTTTCTACTGCTCCAAAACCTGAAACCAGCACCCACAAGAGGAATAGCAACATGTATTTGTATTTTGCTAACGCTTACCAACAGCAATAATATAGCAACCAAATGTGTCTGTCAAAGGCCCCTTTTCCCTTCTTTTACTTTTCCTGTCATCCAATAATCATCACAGAAAACCACATGGGTAAACTTGATCTCAGAGATCAACCTTGTAAAGAAAGAAACTAGCAACATACAGAGGATGAGGGATCCATCTGCAGCGGCGGCAGGCAGCCAACCTCCTCGAGCCCCGCCACGCATCTGTACTCCGGCTCTGCGAAGGAAGGGAAGGACGCAGCACCCCCTCGTCGCTGGGTGTCACCAAGCCCAGCTTTACACCTGCAGCCGTTTTCTGGATGAGAGCGTGGGCAAAGTGCCATCTTGGCAGCAACGCCAGCGTCTCTTGAGGGACTGGCTGGAAGGAGGCGATTAGGCTGCCGTTCAGCTGGGGGAGGGAAAACTGGGGCAAGTCGCTTTGGAAAAGACGTGTTTTAGCAGCGTGTAAAAGGCAACTTTTCTCGCACGAGGAAGGAAAAGCAGAGAGCCTGTGCTTTGAGCCAGACTTCCCATGGCCATGAGCTTGGACCACACCTACTACTTCACTAGACCCACTGCAAGATTACCATGATTATTATTATTTCTGTTTCTTTTTCTAACTTACCCGAACCAGCTGCTGTGGAAAGGGTCCTCTGGAGTTTTCTGGCACATTGATTGGTGGGATGACCCAGTCTCGTTTTTGCCGCCGCAGGCCATTAGCGCTCTGATGCTGGCGCCATGGGAGCAGAGTGTCGCTTTGCTGCTGCGCCACTTCTCCGGGCACGGTCTTCCTTCCTTTCGGCTGTTTTGGAAACAAGAAAGCAAAACCAGTTAGCTTCTTTCTCGCTTCTTAGGACTTCTCCCAACAGCGGCGCTTCCCTGCGTGCAAACGGTCACATGTAACTGTGAAAATTATTGTTATTAACATGATATATTTCTGCATCACAAAGACACAGTATGCTTTACTGGCAACTCTGCTACCACTTCATTTTCACAAATATATGGAGCTGTCACTCTCAAATCAAGATGCCTCCCAGAATATATCGTCTTCATTACACCAGCTGCAGGGAGATTTAGCAGCACATTGGAGTAAAGAAGTTTCTGCAAATTTCTAACAAATGTAACCCACCAGAACACAAACGAAGGGAGAGAATTCCTTTACAGCCTATGTCATGGGTCCAGTTTTATAGTACGGAGTTACCCTGCTCCTTGGCATTAGCAGGGTTACAATAACCTGCAGCCTGTGGTTCTGCAGACGTATCCTGCCAAACCAAACAAACCACAACCAGAGGGAGAGTCAGCTCCATGTCTGCAAAGGTGAATTAGTTCCACTTCTTAGTGCTTCGTGAGGAATGACCTTTTTATAAGAGCGGGGTTTTGAACACAAATCCCAAATACTCATCTCCCCACACAGCCTGGGAAGTGTAACGCACACCAGTCAGTAAACAGTTTTCATTATTTTGGGTGCCTCTGAGTCCTTCTTTGTGATTTTTTTTTTAAACTACGGATTCTGCCGTTGTGGTTTAAGCCCAGCCGGCAACAAAGGTCCACGAGGTCACTCGCTCACTCCTCCTCCCCGGTGGGATGGGGAGCAGAGAAGAGAAAGAAAACTCCTGGGCTGACACAAGGACAGGGAGGGATCACTCACCAGTTATGGTCACGGGCAAAAAACAGACTCGGCTTGGGGAAAAAAACCAGAATCAATTTAATTTGTTACCAATGAACTCAAACCAGGATAATGAGAAGTAAAGCCAAATCTTAAAACACCTCCCCCCGCCACTCCTTCCCGGCTCAACTCCACTCCCAATTTGCTCTCCCTCCTCCCCCCAGCGGCGCAGGGGGACAGGGAATGGGGGTTAGGGTCAGTTCATCAGACGTCGTCTCTGCCGCTCCTTCCTCCTCACTCTTCCCCTGCTCCAGCGTGGGGTCCCTCCCACGGGAGTCAGTCCTCCACGACCTTCTCCAACGTGAGTCCTTCCCACGGGCTGCAGTCCCTCATGAACTGCTCCAGCGTGGGGCCTTTCCGCGGGCTGCAGTCCTTCAGGCGCAGCCTGCTCCAGCGCGGGCTTTCCCACGGAGTCGCGGCCATCTTGGGGGGCATCCCCCTGCTCCGGCGTGGGCTCCTCTCTCCCCGGGCTGCAGGTGGGCATCTGCTCCCCCGCTCCCCTCCGTGGGCTGGGGGGGGACAGCCTGCCGCCTCACCACGGGCTGCGGGGGCATCGCCTCCTCCGGCGCACCTCCTCCTCCTCCTTCACCAACCTCAGAATCTGCAGAGGGTTTTCTCTCACATCCCACTCTGCTCTCCGCTGCAGGTTTCCCCTCTTAAATCTGTTCTCCCAGAGGTGCTACCGCCATCGCTGATGGGCTCGGCTTGGGCCAGAGGCGGGTCCCACTTGGAGCCGGGGAAGCTTCTAGCAGCTTCTCACAGGATCCGGCCCTGCTGCCCCTTCCCCTCTACCAAAACCCTGCCACACAACCCCAAAACTCTGCCTGTGGCACACTTTGGTGTTGGAAACATTAAAATGCTGTGGCATAAAAATGGAAATGGTAAGACCATGGTTTGGACTTAAAGAGTCTGGTTCATTATTAGAAAATTTCTGCCTTATAGAATGATGAATCAATGAAATGTAGATTTGGAGAGGCGCTTGAGAGGTTAGCCAGTCCCAACACTTAAACACTCTGTGGCCTTCTAGGATTCCAGGCATTACTTCTGGAAAGTCTGCAGAAAAGATAACTAACAAAGACAAGCTTTTTTTACCATATGGTGACCTGCACTCCCATCAGAAAACGTTTACATTTTCGTAAATCAGAAAGATTGCATACCACATTCTCTTCACTTGAGGTGAGATCCAGTGGGGATATTATTCTCTGAATTTTACAGTTTTCAGCTATTTTTCTCAAGAACCCCCCAGCCAAAAACCAATGCCCCAAAACCCAAAAACACCGTAGGAAAAACCATCAAAGTATTTTCTGAGGCTCCTGCAATTTTAAGCCACGCTCACTTTTTGTCTTACTCCAAATGTACAAACTCAAACATCCTACAAACATTTGCAAGCAGTTATCTGTAGGCACTGATTTCAGTGGGAATCATTGCTTCGGGGTTTATAGTTTATAAATCCATCTATTAGCACATTTTAATTCTTGATATGGAAGTGCAACGAAGCTGGCAGTCACCTCAAAATTATACAATATATGAAAACTAAACGGTATGTGGAACTGAGTGGTGGCTCCAAAGCTGCGTGGACCTTTTGGATGCCGAGAGTTGGGCACAGCAGCAAGGAGGCCATTCTCACAGCTTGATCGTGGCTCCGATCTGTTACCTGGGAAGGGCAGACATCCACTGGCTGCAATGGTTGGAAGCGTTTGTGCAAAAATGCAGCTATTTTTACTGCAAACCTTAAAAATGAGCCAGCTCCAGAGCTGAATTTTCACAGAACAGACAGTCTTTTTTAGCCACACACATAGCCCCTTTTCTCAAATCCTCTCTCACTAACTCATGCCACCAAGGTGACTGCTGTTTTGCGTTTGCCTGAATGCTGTTTTATACACCTTCAACAAGCGTCATCACTAAGCTGCTACAAGATCACTACACCACTGTTCAATATTTAGATGTTGTTCTAAAAATACTTGCTTAAGTGTGTAATGACCAAAGAAACAGAATGATGATGTGGCAGTGAGAGACTTTCTTGGGATATTCAGGATATTGGTAGGTACTGTTGAGCTCATCCTTCCTATGGGATGCAATATGCTACAGCTGATAGACTTTTAATCTAAAAAGGGTTTTGTCACCAGAAAGGTATCTTTTCGGAACACTGATGAAAACAATGTTATCTAAAGAAGATACCCAGAAATGAGTGTCAACACGAAACAGGACTACCAGACATGAGCTACAGAAAAGTGGATATCCCCCCTTTTTTTTTAATTGGCTTGAGATTCCCAAATGGCGATCCTTTGAGAGCAGGTATTTGGATCAGTTTATATAATTGGCAAGTGAGCGTAGGGACAGATTATGAAAGGGTGGTCAAATAATTTGTGCTCTGCTGAGTTTACACAGTGGAATGAGTCTGAACTAAAGACAGACTTGAGAATTAACACGAATCCCAAAGCTCCATGTATACTGAAATAATTAGTGTCAGCTCAGCAAGGCAGTACCAGCCTTTTTAGTCTTTATGAAATATTTGCTGGCAGGTGACTAGACAGTGACTAGCTTGCTTGTCACTCTTGATGATGTTTTCCTACATTAGAATAAATCATCAACATGACTCTGAATTTGGTATGTAGAATTTCAAAAGCGTCTTGCAACAACAATTTTTTTTTTTTTTTAAACAACAGCTCTTTTTTATCTTCATTGGTTGACAATGCATTCTCATGACCTTAATTTCTCTGGTGTTGTTTAAATACGTTGTACATGTTTTCTGCTGTTTAAAAGCTGTGAGACAAATGCAGTAACAAAGTCTGGTGGGTACAAATGCCAGAACTATTCAGATCTCTGACTGAAACATCCAGGAACTTCTCTGGAATAACAGCAACGACTAACTGTGAGCCCCAGAAAACTCTCCTGTACTTTCAAGTTTGCAAGGATCTAAAGTTCAACTCAAAAGCAGAATGTGACACCAAATTAAGTTAATTATAAAATACAGTTTCCAATTCTGTTTTTGCTGAGTAACAGTTTTCACTGAGAGAACAACTGCTCTTTCTCTCATGGCCTTACTGGCCATATGCCTCCCAGAATCTCAGGCAGACATTTTCAAAAGATAAAATATTCCTCTACCTTTTGTAGTGTCATCAGAACACAATCTGCCCATAGTCCTCACAATCAAATCGAGCACCTCTAGTGCTACTGCTTTAGGGTGGTTTCCCTCCCGTTGCTTTTGTGAGGTGTCATCACCCTCTTATGTATGGCGAAAGGATGATGGGCGTTTGCAGCAAAACACAGAAGCCAGTCCATGAAACACGTGCCCAGTGGAAAATTAAATCCACTCTCCATTCTGAAAATTACTTGGTGACATTTCTAATTTGTTACAACAGGATCAAACACCAAACGTGGAACATGTAAGCGTGGTCTTTGGCAACACACAGACATTTAAATAAGGACATAAAATAGTGAGATAATTCAGTAATTATGCCTGTCTATTACTTTAGGACATTGATAAGCTAGAGAAATACAGCTGAACCAAACCAGATTAAAACCTTCAAGTTCAAGGAGAAAAAGTGATTACAAAGTGCGCGATGAAGAAAAACAACAGGAGAAAAGACCATGCTGGGATCTAAATTTGTTATGAATTTGGATTCAGTATGATCTAATGCTTTAGTGTTCGTATTAGGGCAGAATTTTTTAGAGCTTGCTAATGAAGTGATGCAAAGCATGCTATGCTAGCTGTAGTATTTAAAGCCTACATTCTGCAAACCTGGGATCAACGCTTTGCTCTGAGTTGTCCAGTGTCTCTTCCAAGGGGCTTGTGGCCCACAACTGAGACATACGAATGCACAACGCCAATGTGGGCAAATCATAATGCAGCCATTGCATCTTCTGCTAATAAAACGCTTCTTTCTCTGAAAAGTGCACCTACAATATTTGTGGTGAACAGTTGTAGGACAGGGGAGGTGTCTCTCAGAGACCATCCTCCCTGAGTTTGATCTGGAAGTCACGCTGATGAGCTGAGGATTAACTGCAGTACAGCGTGGCGGAATCTACCCTACGATTCCCCTTGCCACCCTTTTGGGTTTTTTGGGGCTATCAAAGTCAATTAAAAACACACTACATCAACTAGAAACCTTTCACTGAGATGGTGGGTCAAGCTCTCGGAAAGCAATGCGAGGTTGAAGGAGGCACAGTCTCATCTATAAGGATTGTGCAAAGATCTTTCTTTTCAAAGGTTGCTCCACAGAAGGTGTACAGCTTTCTTGAACACGTAGCTAAACTCCTAGGGACTGTAAGACTTTAAACCCAAAGAGATTTAGGAAACCTTACTCCAAACTGGTGAGGTTGTATGGTTCTCCAACTAACTCCATTTACGCCATGGCGTTGAGAGCTCAGGGAGATTCCTTGCCTGCATTTAGCGCTGGCAATAAAAGATAAGTCAGAATAGCCATCTAGGTAGTCTATAAGCTCCTGCCAGTGGTTAATCCGTGGCTTGTCAGCCTTTCATTTGCTGGGAGACTCAGACTAAACTCAATCCCTACTCACAAAAGAGGTCGAAGAATAATTCACTGAAAGAACAGGACACGTGGGATCCCTATAGCCCCTCAAGCCCTATCCTGCTCGTGAAAAGAAGGCTGCGAGTCACTGACTTTTCACCAGTCCACAAATAAAACCAGTGAGTGTGAAGAAATACCAGCTTTCACCTTCCGCTACACTTAGCAGTAGCCAGTCTCGCCAGCTGGCACGTCTCTCCTCCCAGCCAACCTGCCTTTGATATCCGTCAGCCTCTGGCTACAGAGACATCTGGAAGTTATTATCCAGCAGAGCGTATCACAAACCCATTTACATAATATAATATCATATTTTGTGTTCCTGCTTAGCTGAACATTTTGGATCACTCTAATGTTTGGGTAAATAAGCCACCATTCTCTGCATATAAATAACAGTGTGTCTTAGGGTATGTTTGTTGGAGATTATTAATTTTATAGGGCTCAACCTGCAAAACGAAATGCTCAAGATTCAGCACTAAAATATATTATTCTTGCACTTGGAATAAAAAGTACCTGCAATTGGAGGAGAGGTAATAAGGCTTTTATTTCCCAAGTATCAAAATAATTTATGATTTAACCTGTCTTTTATTTATATGCCAGTCTTATGATTTTCATAGGATCTTTAACACTTTGCACTAGACATTTTTCAGGAAAGAAATAATACCTGACTTGCTCTGTTTCTAGTGTTACTCCTAGGGTTTAACTGAGGCAACGTGTTTTTAATATATTTTTATCAATACAAGAGGATACAAAGCCACCTTTAGTCCATTGCTCAAACATTTCTCTTCATCTCCTATATCAATACACATTTTGAAAACTGGTACCATTTTCTACCAAGGAAAAAAATCTATTTAAAAATATTTAATCTGAAGCATTTTTGCTTGTTTCCATGGTAGCTGCGGAAAGGACAGGAGAAAATGATATTTACCAAACAGAAAATAAGACAATGAAAATATAGCTTAGTTCTTCAACAAAGGGAACATGAGAGCACTGCAAAATAAACATTTGCATGAATTCTGTTCTAAGGAGACAACATTTTGCTGGCATCAGGGATGGCAGTGGAGGACGAATGAGCCCTTTTTTCCCAAAATGCACCATTTCCCCAGTTTTTGATCTTTTAGCAGAGAGAGATATTTCATTTTGTGTTCTCATACAGTATAATGAAAGGGTTGCAGAACAAACAGCAAATTTATTTATTTTAGGGTAATTGATTCTTTTTTATTTAGGTCACTGCTGAATTCGCCAAAGTTGGAGACAGGAAAAAAATAGTTTTAAGAAGATCAGGCTTTTTATTTTAGACTTCCACTTATTGCAGTCATTCTATGTGAAGGTATTCTTTAGGAACTGCACAGGCAAGGAATCCCTGATCTGTTTTTCTCCTTATCCACCTTCTAGAAATCTGTTATGACTATCTATATTAGCTCTATTTACTAATAGTTGTAAGCTGTGGTAAATTTAATCAAAGATAGCTTCATGTCACGTCCCATTACCATCATGGCATAAATTGCTATTCATGAATGATTTGTGTCAAAGTGTTCTGAAAACTAGTGTTTTAGCAGCAAGATGTTCCAATGTGCACAGTTCTTCAGCAAGGGCATTAAATTAATGTGTTTGCAGAGAAGCCACTAATTGACAATGAGACGTGATTTTGGCAGTAGACTTCCACTTTAAAGATAATGAACAGTGTTCAGATACAGAGAAGAACCCCCTCTGCTCCTAAAACTATACTAATAACTTCTGGTATAAACAGGAATAGAGGGAACCAATCCTGACATGGTATTTCAAGTGCCAAATCAAGCTGTTTGATCATCACGACTTACAAAAGCAAACAGTGGAATCTCAGCGTTTGTGACCTTTATCAAATCTGGCTACATACAGTCAGGAATGTTATGTTTGGTTAGGAACTCATTAAACAAAATTACCTCTCCATTTATAGAAACCATACAATTACAGTATAAAACATTTTAATTAAATCAGCTAGTTAAGCAAAAATTCATTACTTTTTTTTTTTTATCAGCTAGCAGTGGGGCTGCATAGAGCAGTTCACATTAGAGTCAATTAGTAAGAAAAATTGTCAGATTTGGCAAGTGCATGAGCTTCCAGAACACATCAGCTGACAGGGAAGAAAAAGTTTGACTAAAATCTAACAGAGTTACTGCCCCCAGAGGAGGAGAATGAGCCACGTAAAATGCACGCGCATGCATCAGCCATGCCAAATGCCCCTCTCTCCCAAGGAGTCTGTGTCAAAGCTGAGCAACCGCCTGTATGTGCACTGTTCCTTGATAGCTGAAAAATGAGGCATGCATGCAAATTTAAGGTTGTTAGGTATCTGGCTGGCTTTGCAGGCTTTGGAAAATTTTATCCGATGTAACTAATAAAATGTGATCAGTGTGACTGAGGAATCAAAATGTTCCTTAGTGTTGTAGGGCTGCAGAGCAACAAAAAAGCCGAAGAAGAGTAACAGGTAAAACCAGGGAATTTTTAAATAGGGAGAACACAACACTCTGGCTTGTACGTCAGGCAGGAGAAGAACCTTTCTTTACAAAGGATGTAGCAGGGCCCTGAGTGGGCAACTGTAATTAAATGCTAAGCTAAGTCTGGACTCCAGAGAAAAGAGACACCCACTAGCTCTGGGCATAACCCACGAGGTTGCCATAGAAGACTCTTATTTAAAAAAATAAAGACAATTTATTCTCTTTGATCAGAAAACCTAACAAGGCTAGTGGCCCAGATAAGGACCTCGTAGACGCAGACTGCAGAACATGGCGTTTCAGGTGGCTGCTGACCAGGTGACCCCCAGGTAACAGATGATGTTGATTTGCCAGTACAATTTAATTGAAATTCAGAAATCACCCGAACTCACCCACGCCTTCTCTTTGTCTAAACATTTGGTAAATTACCAGTTTTAAGCTGAAATCTGTTAAGTCACCAGAGCACTTCAATATGCTTTACTTTTGCACTAGCAGAATAAGGACACCTGCAGGCAACCCACACTCCCATTCATTACTGAGCAGACACGAAATGTGAAAGGTATCTCTAAGGTGAGGGAAGCTTCAGCTGGGGTGGAGAGGCAGAGCTGTGTTGAAACTTATTCTGTGGTACCACGCCGCACTGATGATTAGAGGCATCTCCTGGACTGCGCACTGCTTTCGAGATTTCAGATGATGCTCTTCCTCTTCCATTGTCTGGAATACTCATGTACCAAAGCAGGTACATAAGAAATCCATCTGCCTTTGGCGGAATCTTTTACGGTTCCCACAGATTTCAAGCACCTGTGATACTCTTCTTGTCATTGTCAGGCTCTGAATATTGCAAGAGCCTTCAATGAACAGAAGAAGATGACATCATCCACAAAGCACAGCTCTCGATGTACTTTTCTTTCTCATTTTGAGGCTTGAACATCTTATCCCAACGTGAAAAGTTCTGATGAGGCTGTTTCCTTGTAAAGCTCCCCACATCAACTTGACCTTTTCACATTCCCTTTGTAAGATCTAATCTTGCAGAGCTTCTTAGGTAGGATTGTTTAAGAAACATCTAAATTACTGTTGTACTCTACCTTCTAGTGTTTACAAAAAGACACTTCTACCTTCAAGTTAATGTCATTCTTATAATTGGAAGAAGCCATACACAATGGCTTCAGAACTACAAGTACTTTTCAAGAGCATGGCTATTAAATTACAGAATACTACATACTTGTTACCTGTTCAGATACCTATAGGACAGGAATAAAGGCGGTAGATCTTGTCATATACTATACAGTAAAAACCTCTACTGCAGCTTCATCTTACCTCTCTCATTCTGCACATATCTTGTCGAGAAAAACATATGAAATATCTGGGCTAGCAAGCTGAGTTCTTCCACCCAGAAAAAACTTCTAAGAAATAATTAGAAAAATTGTTCCAAAACACATTTCTTTTGCTTCTAGAACTCCGCCTACTACAATTGCTCTTCATCACAGAAAGAAGCAGGAGCAAATTTACCCTTAACAAGCCTGTGAAAAATTTTAATCCAATTTTATTTTTCTAAAGCCATGAGGTTCAAAAGATACATGAATTAAAATAATCATAATGAATTAAATGCAACAATACTCCTTCTCTTCATGATGTTTGCAAGTAAAAAGATCACAAGAGATTTAAGAGATCACAAGCACCGCTGCTACTTTAGCACAAAGCAAAGTAATTCATTCTGGTACTTCTCCCCAGTGCTAGCGTGCGAGTTTGCCCTTTCAAGTTATCCTTTGGTTATTTCAAGAGGCTCTTCAGAAAAGGCTGTTCTTCTTTTATTCCCCAATTCTGGAGTGCACCTAAGCAAATGCTTAAATCTGAACAAGCGAACACACTCAGTTTATCTCCATTTGCATGATGAAATGTAAGCGTGTGTTTAAATGCTTTGCTGGACGGAGACAGCGTTTGAAATCCCACTCCTCACTGGCGGTAATGCCAGCCCGCTCAGCCCACCCTGCCACGCTGGACACCCGCGCCTGGCTGGTTCTCCTCGCTCCTCCGGCCGGCAGTGCCGAGGGGGCAGAACGTGATGCAGTGGCACTACCACGAAGCACGTCCGACGAGCAAGGACCTGGCCTCCAGAGGTTGGGAGGAACCGAAGCCCTTCTTCACCCTGAGCTTGTAACTACCAAGCTGTCTCAGCTCGCTGGGCTAAAGGAAAGACAGGTGGACAGTCAGAGCCCCTAAAAAACCATTTATTTTAACGGATGTGCCTGCATGAAGCAATTTTTGTCTTTACTCAAACTCATGTTTACAAGCAACTGTCAAAGGATTACCACAGCGATGAAGTTTTTTTTAGGAAACTCAGTCCAAAATATTTTTTGGAAGTGGCAGTCAGACTTCAGCAGTTAAGAACAAAGAACGTGAAACCGGAGGTCAAAGGCTTTGATCTTGCAAGGGCAAGGCACGTATCACAGGCAGGCAGTCTGCAGCAGTCCAAGGGTTTTGTTTTATCAGAAAAAACTTATTTCCGTGCAGGCACTTCAATCCTTAGGACTTCTTTTTGTTTGAAGGAAGACAGACCTGGAGTGAATTTCACCTACGGATGATCTTTCTAGTACAGCTTTGAGCCTGACCCTTGGTAAGATGCTGACTATTTAAGAACTAAAGGCAGCAAGTGCAGCACTCGGAAACTTCCCATAGTGGGCTGATTTTCCAAGGCAATGAGCACCTGTATGTCATATCTCATCTTGGCTTCAGTGCAAGGCAGTGTGATTCAACACACCTGAAAATCAGGCCAAGTAAATTTACATGTTTTCACAAACGTGACTCTCATCTCATGCGAGGATTAAATGCTAAATGTTCAAATTCACTTAAGCGTGAGGTCGGACAAGGTCACCTGACGCATCTTCATTAGACTGCCACAGTTAACATGAGCAGTCTCACTGGTAACAATTATATGATATTAATTTATTAGTCATCCCCTTTCTCATCTTTTCCACTGATCTATTTGTTAAAACCCCAAACAATGCCTCACAAGTTACCTAAAGGAAACAGAAATCTCTGTATCTACCCTCACTGACTGTGATCAGTCAAGGCTTTATTTCACTGATGAGGATACAGAAATAAAAATGATGCCGGCTGCCATTTTACTGGACTTGGTTACTGCCTTGGATCCCCCACAGAGGCAGTCAAACAGGACAGCGCCAGCGTAACAACCCAGTACTTAAAATGTGCGTAAATCTGGCCAGAAAAAAGGGAGGATGATAAATACAGTCTCATTTCTTCAGCCCCTCTCTAGGGATAACACGGTTTGATGGGGCAGACCCCATCACCCTGATGCCATATATAGTATCTCATCCCAGTGCAGGGGAAGGAAGGAAAGGCAACAAATAGAGCAGCTCTTTTTTTCCCATTTCTTCCAGGCTCACCCACTTGAGAGCAACAGGAAGACCAGGGGCACTGGAAGCACAACTCCCACTTAAGCTGTCATTTTCTTCCATCAGGGGAAGGCTACATCTTCATCGCTCCCAGGCCTCGCGCAGACCATCCTGGCGAGCACAATAACCGAGGTCATAAACAAGATCAGTGCTGAATAAGCCTTTCCTTGCCCTGAAACCTTTGTATTTGTGATCAGCAATAAAAGGCTGTACTGGAATTTAAAATCTCAGCCAGGTAAAATGCCAGAGATGATTATTTAAAGGCTGTAAATAAAAAAAACCTCTGGCTGTAAGAATCAAATTTTCACATTCATATTGTATGGCTGTGGACTGATACCTGGGTTATGAAAGAAGCCCAAAATAAGATGAAACATAATAAAACACAAGCTGGGCTAAAGCGAGGATTGATTTCTGACAGTAGTTCTCAGTGTTTTAAACGCTAGCTGCATACCCATATATTTGCAAGATTTTAATTGCACAATTCCCAGTGATTTAACATTGCAAAAATTTACATAATTCCATGCTCAGAATTTGAGAAGCTAAGACAATGAGAAACTTAGGTTGACATAAACATGATTCAAAGAAAACAATATTCTTTTTTCTAAAATAAGTCACTGGCAGCAGATTACTGGCATCCTACATGTATTGAATATATCCTGTATCTCCAAGCTCTTTTGCTGTGAATTCCTTTCTATGCTGTATTTCTATGATCCTGATTTTAACTCATGAGGGGAGAACTACAGAAAAACAGATAAACAAATACAGAAGAAAATTTGCCAGACGTGCCTTAGCATGCTTAAGACACATACATGCACTGAAAAAATAAAGAAAAGATCAATATGAAAGGGTGGGCCAGAACTTCAGATGGGACAAGCCAACATGGGGAGTGGAGGACGCCGATTAGTGAGGAGTGACGAGGAGGAGCTCGGACTCCACGGACACAGAGAGTAGTGTGGGAAGTGAAGCACAAATGGCTACTTATCTGTTCACATGCTTAGGAAGACTTGAGCTTCTGCAACTAAGAAACGGAAGACGCTCTGAAAACTGAAGTCTTCAGCAATGTCACTGTTCACAAACATAATCTTCATTTTTAGGCTTTTAGTTGAGTCAATATCCAATTGTTAGAAAGAATAGCATGCGCTCTTAGAAAAGGAGACATTGCACTGCTAATTCCAGATAAGTAAAGCCTGGCTTTACTTTGTTTCTTCTGGAGCATTATCCCACTCAAGTTTATCTTTCATAAATGCTGACACAAGCTATAAGGACTTTATATTATTTCATAAAAAACTTCTTTTCTTTTCGTTCTCTTCTTCCTTCAGAATTATACCCACAGGTCTGACCGATACTTTCAATTGCAACAACAAGCAGCCAGACAAGAACAGTACAAGAAACTTTATCTTAAGTATTTATTGTTATGCTAGAATATCACTCAGTTTCCTCTGGGGTAATTCGGCACTCCTGTGGGAAATATGTGACCTCATTTGCATTTTCTAATTGAATTGCTATCAGGTTTCCTGCAAGACTGAACAAAAAAAAGTTCCTAGAGTTACTAACATGACTTGTATGAACCAGAAGAAAGTTTATGTTCAAGTGTTTGCTGGCGAGGAGGGGAAAATGTATGCTTCACGTATCATGAAATACTTTTTAAAAATATTTACCTTCCTTGCTATCATTTCATCCTACTAGCACTAAACTTTAATCTAGTAGTTAGAATTCTTTCATTACAGTGGTTACTAGTGAAAATTTGCAGATTTGCCCAGGTTATTCAGTCATCTAAAGCAATTTGCACATTTATAAGGCCAACACTATGAAGGAGGGGAAACTGTCACAGTACTGGGTCACTCACCATTAAAATGTCAGCTTGCACCGAGAGTAACAGCCCAGCTGTGGGATCTCAGGTGCAGGTATAGACAACAAAAGCTCTGATTTTGCAATGAAAGCACACAAGGGGACAACTATCCCGACAGGAGCCATCCTGAACTAATCTGCCACCCTGAAAGCATGCTGGCCACCACTAAAGCTCTCCCAGCCCATTACGCAGATTTCCAGTCTTATATATTGTGATAATAAAGGATCACAAATCCAAAGGATCAGGTATTGAGGGGTTTATGCACCCTCCTGGGAAGTAGACCGCTGCCTCCATTTTGCAGGCAGGCTATAGGAAACTGGGTTTGCTCCCCGAGAAGGCACCAGGTATTTGCAGCAGAGCAGGGACCACACTTCTGGTGCCCACGACCTCAGCCAGTATCCCAAACATTTATTCTGTATTAACCTCCATAATAAACCAAATATCTAATAACGGCCGTTCCGTGAGGGCTAATCATGTTTTCATGAAGCTTTAATCCACGGATAATTGTGAACTAGATTCTGATTTATCCTTTCAGAGGTGATTCAGAGGGGCAGCAAGCTTCCCGTCACGCAGTGAGGCTGCCCCAGCTGAGGGCCATCAGTCAGAGAGAAGCCTACAGAAACACAGAGGATGGGCGAGCAAGGCAAAAGGACTTGTTTGTGCTGTAGGTGCCAGCAAACAGAGATCGGTAGGTGTGCTAAAGCAAATTTCATGCCAATTATTTTTAATGTCTGGGAACTGTTCAGCATTTTCACAAAATCAGTCACAAATTTACAAAGTAAAATGGAAATGGATGTATGCACCAGAACAAGAGAGTTGGTCTCTCTCCCCCTCTCACGTCACCTCCTCCCTTCTCTCCTGTATTTGCCGTCTCCACATCCTGAATATAACACAACAGTCTGAAGTATCTTTAAAAAAATTATGTAGTTCTGCCTGAGTCATATTATACTATACAAAACCAAATGTGAAATCTGTTTCTAGTAAAAGCCATGAAATGTAGTATATTAGGGTCATGGCCTGAAAAACATTGAACTGGATATTGTTAGGTTTTGGCATAAACACTATTATTTTTTAAAATAATCTCATAATCATACTTATTTCTTCAGTAAACAAAGGATTATTTTGCTTGCAAAAAGCACAAGCATTTAAATAAAACACAAGTTGGATGCCTGCTATAGGGACCCACAATAAAACTGCTTATGACCTTGTCATTAGTCTTGTTTTCCGTATTTTTCCAGCCTCAAACTACACACTAATAAGGCTTTTTAAAAAGGAGGGATATGAATTTTAAAAAGCTTAGCGCTCTCTGTTTTGAACCAGAGTTCAGCTTACATTAACATTAGATGAATTTCCAACCAAATATTTTACTAAAACAGAAATGTGTGCTTATTCAGTTTTCTTTCTGCTACACTGAGAAGAAATTTAAAGCAGTATATAAGACATCTTACTTTGTTCCTTCAATATTTAATTACTTTTGGAAGGAAGCAATATTTCTTTGGTTAGAAAATGGCAAATACAGTTGACATAACATACAGGGCTTAATTATATCTTGCACAAACCAGAGCCTTACCGAAGAGCAACTGAAGTGTATTTATACGACTCTAAGCCATGCAAAACCTCAGGGGTCAGCCCATTGGGCAACTGCTAGATTTAAGTCTCTCCAAGTCTTTTCCTTCTTGTCTCAAACGTGGCAAAAATTCTCCCAAATAGCACAGACTTACAAGGCGGCATTCTGACAATACAGCACGTAAAGTCTCTCCTTCTTTTCCCCACTCCTTCCCTGCCCTGCCCTCTCTGTCCAAGCACTGCAGAAAAGAGGAGAGAAGAGGCCAGTCTTGGTATTTTGACAATTACTGTGGTGCGTTAATCCAAACTACAGCCATGGCCAAGTGACCTTGCTGGTCCCTGAACTAGCCATGACTGTTCCCCAGGACACACATCTTCATCCTTGCTCTGCAGGTCTTCAAGATCCAGCAATGAATCAGGCTCTTCAACCAATTTCCTGCCAAATCCTGCTTAAATGTAACTGCCCAACCATCACAAAATTGGGTTTTTTGAGTAAGCACCAGACAATATAACTGCGTTTACTCAGTATAGTACAGGATCTTCAGCCCAGACTAACACTGAAAAGGAAGGAGGAGAAAATGAAAAAGTGAACTCCTGCTGCCAAAGATGATATGGAAGAGGTGGGACAGAGACAGCTACTCAAGGAGCCGACCAGAAGAAAAGTGTTTTCATGAGCAGTCCCCAATTACAATAGCACTGTGCAGCCCAACACTGTATTTAACTGAAGCAATACTGCTCTCAGATTGCCGGGCAGGGACAGATCCTTCCTGCTTTTCAGCTACATGTATGAAACTAAAAAAGAAGGAAAGCGTCTGTAACCTTCTGTCTGAAATACTGAATGGTGCTGGCTTTTCACTCTTCAGCTGTGGGGAAGGGAAGATGCTGGCATCGGGCAGAGGGGATGTTTGCCACTCCGGTGCCACGTTGTGCTTCGCTGCCCCGCTGGCCCGCGCTGCGTGTGAGAGTATGTCCCTTATCAGGCAGCAGCAATGCTCCCTTGTCCTTGCTGCATCGGAAGGGAACAAGCCCAAATCTCCCCTCTGGAAGCCCCCCGTGGAGCTGCAGGGCCATGCAGATGGCTCGTGGAGAGAAAGGAATCGCTGCGAAAACCAGGGAGACGTCTTAGCAGGATGGCAGCAGCAGCCAGTGCGCGACTCCAGGTCTACGCTGTCACAAAAGAAATCTGAACTTACCCTTGTATTTCTCGAGAAGATGGCTGACTTTTGATTCTGGAGGGAGGGAGGCACCCTTCATTTGCAGGTTTTATTTCAAGTCAAGAGAGAGTATTAGCAGTGAGATTCAAACACAAGGTATATAGCCTGCAGTATATAACAGAGCTAAGCTGTCACTTAAAAATACAAAAGTACGAACTTAAAGAACACTTCCCTCAGTGGTGACCTTAAATCATTTCCGTCAGAGAGGTTCAAGGATCATTTGCAAGAAATTTGATGCTGCTCGTGGTATCTTCTCCTTGGACACTTCCTTAGGAAGCACAGACCAGGCAACACGAACAATCCGACGCCGCAAGTAACTTTTAAAGGTTTGGGGAACACAGACAAAAGAAGAATGAAGTAAGAAAGAGAGCTCTGAAAACTTCTTACCTTGTGTCCGCTATGTTGCGACTTCTCTGTCACCAGAAACCTGACAATTGCCTCCCATCTGCCCAGGATCTGGGGATCCCACGCGGTCACCATCAGGATCAGCTGCTTTGAGGGCATTTGCACATGGTGGGCAGCATACATGGTCCCATCCGCTCTCACCTTGAAGTCCAGGCTGTTGGTTTCATACCGAACTCCCTTGTTACCGGCACAGTTATTAAATTTTACTAGAACAGAGAGTAAAAGATGGAAGAAACGTGTGAGATTGGCGTGATAAGGAAAGCAATCAAACACAAGTTTCAGACATTTAATTTTCACTGATGTCTTCTATATCTCTAATAACCATCAAGGAAATGATTTAACTGTTTCTTCGACCTTTCAGGAGTGCTCTTGTGCTTTATCTCCATTCCCCAGGGAAGAAGTTGTAAGCCATTTTTAAAGTATTTGATACAGTTTCATTAGATCTCAAACACAGCTGTTCCCCATTTCTACAAGTGGATTTCTCCCTTGTCGCCATTATCTTTTAAATTCGACTGGAGTCTATTACCCACACTGTGGGTATTTTTTTGCACGAAATGTTCTCCATTTCCCTAACCCTTCAATAACCTACTTACCAGATAGCCTATTTGCACATTCTTAACTGAAATTCAAAAGCCCATAACAATTCCATTATCAGAAATATAAAAACAAAAAAATTAAACAAAGAAAAAAAAATATTAAACCGTTTTGCGGAACGCATCCGCTGCTGGAACCAGACCCACCCCCCAACCACAGCTGCAATCCCACCCTGGCCGAGCTCTCCACATGTTACAGCTACTGCAAAAAGGAACTGTAAAACTTCACTTCGCAAACCACAATGCATCATTTAAAAGCCTACACTGTCAGATCAAAGCTCCCCAGTTGCTGATATTTTTATTTTCGGCAGTTTTTGCTCAAATTCTTTCACAGTCTAGTTTGAAAACTATTTTTATTGGCATTATGAAACATGTCACATACATCAGGCTGGAAAAAACCCAAACTATTATACGACAAAATTGACAAATCTGATAGAAATTGAACCTGCAGCTAATCACATAGGAAACAAAACACTTTCTGCCATTCGAGTAATCCACGGGGCGGAACACACATGTGGTGAAGGAAAACATATTGTACCCGTAAAAACATCTCAAGTGAGTGAGAATGGATATACAGCTTTCTAGCTAGGATCGTTACATGGGTTCTCATGCTGCGGCTTCTGAGTGCTTAGCAGCGATGCTCCGAGCCTGCCCCGAGATAAGGAAAACCTGCTAGCCCACGTCGGATGCAGCTTCAGCAGGCACTTAATTTTTGCACAAGAAAAGCTAGGTCAGATGAATCCTACCTAGACTGGCTGTGGTGGGAGGAGAAGGGACGCAGGTGAGAGGAGCTCCTGGGCCAGTTTTACCCCACCCGTCCCCTTCCCCCTGTACCATAGCTGACTGCTTCTGCAGCGCTGCTTTGAGCTGAAGCAGGGACTAATCTGGATTTGAACAAAAATATTCGAGGGATGGCGCAGGCGAAAGAAAAAGGCTGCCAGGAAACTGCTCAACCTGCTGCCAAAGCCCCGGTACAATCACAGTGTGGAGACATGAGGGGAAAATCCATCCCCTCCTTCACCAAATTGCACCTCTCAATAACCGGGGTGCCGTGATCATGTCTTAACTATACATCTTACAAAGGCTTTCCATGCTACATATTTATTTAGATCGCATTTGTACATTTTTATGCATGTGTAGTGGGAACTGTCACCTAATGCTGCAGTAATTATTGGGCACAAACAGCAAATGTCACACATTGATTTATAAAAAAGAATATGGATAAAGTTATCTAGTATATAAAAAACCCGCGGGTAATGCTTTTAAGCAATTTCATTGTCATAGGCTACATCATTAAGATCTTGTTTAATCTGGAATCCAGGGAAAACAAAAATCCCTCGGTTTTGTTTTGGAAGGCAGAGGTTTGCCCATCTTTACTTTTCCCTGTAGCTCAGACTGCAGCAAATAACCTCCACGCCTATCTCATCTCGCGTGCTTTAGTGGAGACATTTGACCAGTTATCTCTGCTTTCTATCTCCAGAAGCATAACAAATGTTTTTCAATGTAACAGGAAGCAGCATCTCCTGCATTACTCAAAGTTTAAATGAAACTTCGGACACGATTTTTTAAGGGACAGGATGTTACTTAATTGCTGCTTTGACCACAGTTTGAAGCTCTTGGCACCCTTGCGGGGATGAAACCAGGATGGCCTGAGACCCGCGAGGCGGCTGGTGCTGCTACGGGAGATCCCCCAGGGTCCTGGGGACCACCCTGCTGCAAGACCTCCTTCGTCTTTCAGGAATTTCTGCAAATCTCCCCCACGTTCAGATCCATAATAAATATGTGCGAACCCATCGAGTGCTCCACTGCTAATACGTGATTTATTTTCAGCTCCATGCTATCAGTGTTGTTAGAAATGACGTATATCGGCTGGCATATTATTGCACTCCTCTGCTATGTAAAGGCAATGCAAAAAGCGAGTTGAATCTATATGTCCTGAAGTACCCGCATATCATATACAAAAAGACATTTGAAGAAGAGAGAAAGGAGTGATAATGACTGCACATTAAAAACGATTCAGAGCTTACTTTGATTTTATTGAGATTAAAGGAAGCCCTACAGTGTACTAGTATTCCGAGAGAAGAAAAAAAAAAATCCCTCCCTATACGTGTACGTAGTGATTTCAGTATTCAAAGTACTTAAACATCTGCTTAAGACACAGCACATGGCTCCAATATGCTGCTCTGGTGTCATATGTCACTGTGTCGACTTTTATGCTCCATTATCTAAAAATGGCTACCTCTTAGACAAAGTCCCTCTGTGACTTGCTAATTACTTCCATTAGTTTAAAACAAACTTGACTAGAGACAGAGAAAATCCTGAGAGAAATTAAGTCTAATTTTTTAAACAAGCAACGTCTCTGCTCCGCATCGCTCTTCTCAGGTAGCACAGGTAGATGAACGCTCAGCAATGAATTAACACAGCCGACTCCTCTCCAAAGAGTCCTTAGGAGCTACAAGCACAAAAAGGCTTCAGGGACGTATGGATTCCATAGCACACAGTCACTACGAGGGACCACACCTTGCAGAGCTGCCTGAACAGCAGCAACAGGCCATGGCTCACCTGGGTGGCTTTGCAGAGGATTTCAACCACAGAGGGGAGACGATTCGGAAACTCAGCAGGGGCTGAGCACTAGGGATCACCACGCTCAGCTGCCGTCAGGTAGAGCTGCTGCTATTGCCCCGGGCACTGTTTATACACAGCACAGAAAACACATCTGCAACACGGTATAGATGAACTGCTCGCACTTTCATCACGTGGCTGCAAGGAGTCTCATTAGAAATCCTGTGCTCATCCTCCTTGCTGCCCTGTGAAAATGAGTCCTCGGGATGTTACGTGACTACTGAGATGCACTGTTTTATATATATATATATATACACACACATGCACATATATATATATAAAAATATTTTTTCCAAATACATATGTATAGGTTTGGAAAAAAAAAAAATCAAACTATTGTTCTGTAATAAATAACACAGCTCAAGGAAAGAAGATCTTGTCTGTATTTTCAAATTCCACCTCTTATCTCTACTCTTTGCTCTCATGGAAACAGAAATTAAAATTTCATCCAAGGGCAGAAAAATTTTGCTTTTTTTTTTTTTCGTTCTTTCCTTTAGAAAGCTCTAAGTCTATGTAATTTGCAGTTGATGCAACTCTTGGCTTTAAAATAATTTAATAAATAAACAAACAAACTTTTTTTATTAGACTTAGACGTCTCTGTGGACACAAATCCATCTTTCTTTGACCAGTTTGAAGTCTAAAGAACACTGCATGAATTTAACATTCAAAAGCTGCAGCATCAGTAATTAGGATTTCAGATAAACAGCAGAGCCACACATCTATCATTTTTACAGGATGGTAAAAAAAGAAAACTTTTTTTAATATACTCTGGAAAAATGTTCAGTGATGCTTATCGAAAGCTTATGCTGAAAACAGCATCAAATGCCTGATGCAAAAAACCCCAAGAAGGCACCCTCATTAGCAGGCTTTTAGGTTTAACCCTTTACCCTCATCATTTTTAATTGCTTCTCTATGAAAGGAGGAAGTACGACAATTTGATATGCTGAAACAGGTATTGAGTGATGGGCAGAAAAGCTGCAGGAGTCTGCAGCAAACTGCTGGGCATCTGAGAAAAAAAATGGTATTTTTCTTCAAAAAAGGACACAGGGTGAAAAAAAATTCAACAAGTTTTGCATTGTTCCCTTTTATTATTTAGCTTGTTAAGCTAGCTGGACAGAGTCAAATGATCAAGCGAGGATCTTGAAAGATGTACGAATACACTGAACTTCCTTGCCCTCCAAATGTCTGAGAAATATATTGAATTTAATAGGACTATAAATGGCATAAACCAAAGAATTCACTTTAAGCCTTATCCTTCTGGATTCTCCTTTAACTTCTCCTAGTCCATTAAAAAGTGCCCCCTCTGGCAAGCTGCACAGGGCTGGAAGAGCAGGAGGGATAATACTTATTTATTAGGATATACCCCCTGGCAGGGCATCACCCCACAGTTCAGGATATGGGTCCCTTCAGGACTCTGTTTTTCACGATGGTTTTGAGGATTATTGCTGCAAAGACGTTTCTTTCCTGATGAACTTCAAAGCGGCAAATACACACCGCTATTTACAGTGGGATCCTATCCGCTTTTCAAGTTGTGTCCCTTGAAGAGCTCCCTTTACACCCGGCGTGACTGTGATAAACCTAAGCTGCCAAATCCACCCCTCGTGCCACTTCTGCGAACGCCATTACGATGAGGATGGCTTAACTGTCACCTCTGGAAATTTCAGATGTTTGGGTAACCTGCAGAGCCCTGAGCACGTACAGGAATGTCCCCTTTGTGTGATCTTTAGCAAATCACTTGCGTTCCTGCCCTGGCACCTCTGTCCTAACGCTCCCATACATCTGCACTCATCCGTCTTCCCAGGCTTCTGCAGGGGGTGGCAGTCCTGGCCACCATTCCCCTGCATGCCACCACAACAGAAATTAAAAAAAAAAAACAAAACAGCTCCTTAGTGGATAGGAACCTGTTGTCTAAGAACAGGCATGAAACCATTCAGTTAACCAGAAAAAATGTACATATTCCCAGGCACCCTGTGAGTGCATTACATTCTCGCAAACTGATTTCTCCATTAAGTGCTAATGTGAAACAGAGCGCGCTGTGCCTCATTGGAAAGCTTCGTTTATTTGAGAAAGTAAGTATGTAGTATAAACTTTTACGTGGCCACATTTTCGAGGCATCTTTCTTTATGTTCATGCAACCTCTCTGCGATTCTGTAAGAAAACTGTTTTACAGCAGTGGGAACAAACTGCAGTCAAATGAATTCCCCACGGCCACACTGGAAATCCCCAGCAAAGCTGGGATCTGAATCCTGAAATTCAGGCTCCCTATTACTCATTCAAACTGCCAGATGACACTCCCTCCATCACCCACATACAGGTTAACCAAATACAAGAGAGAAAATTTTAAATGGAGAGAATGGACTTTTACAGGCACTTCAAAAAGCAAATAGAAGCAGATTCTTATTCCTACAAACCGCTGGCATATTTCCACATTAGCACTGGGTTAAAAAATTAAGAAATGTCACACAACTTATTATTGCAACTGTTTTGTAAAATGGAGTCCTATGAATAAATGTAAATACATGGTGGAGTTCTGAGACTAAAATATCTTGTTTACAAAAGGCTAATACTGAAAGGGAGGCAAGAAGATTTTGTTTCTCTTGTACTAAAAGGATGACTGTATGCAGGTACCACAGGCTTTCTGACCACTCTGAAAAAATCCTGAGACGTTGCTGTTTCAGTGTCTTGTAGAAACAAAAAACAACTCAAGCCATTACACTTACACACAATGCTACATATAAGTCCAGAGTCCTGTTTCTGTCCCATTCCTGCTTATGGTAAATCCCATACTATCATACAGTACACAACCAGATTTGCTTCTTGCAGTTAATAAAACACTCAGAGCCCTCCTCCTCCTGTACAAGAAAAACAATGCATAAATAGGAAAAAATGATGGCTGTAAAACCTGATAGAAACAATGTATAATTTTCATCTTCCCATTACTAATTTTATAGGTTACATTTTCAACCATGTCCCCATCAAAAATATTACACTAATAAACTCTTAGTGTCTTTATTTAATATTTATAGCACTGTGGGAGAACCAAACTCTACTGGTAAAAGGTAAAAACAGCAATTCAAACAGCTACTTCAGAGTCTAATAAACATATCCCTAGTGATCAAGTTTAAGAGTACACAGTTTAAGAAAATGCTTTGATACAGAAAACTGTTGGAGATAAATGGATGTATGTTGGTTGGTATATGAATATATAGATAAAAAAATGTGCATGCCCACACCCACGGCTTCACAAAGGATTGATTATTCATTAAGTGTTCTTGGAGTAAAAACCAAAAATAATGAATGAGTTAGGAAAATTAATGAACTGCCCCACAGTCTGTCATCTGCTGAAAATACTTAGCATGATTTAGCATGTTCTTAATGTTATTTTCTTGCAATTAATGGTACCGAAATCTGCTGCAATTTTACCCATTTTCCATATCTCAGGTCAATGTGAAACATTACATCCAATTTTCCAGTGCATTATTTATGATCTCTGAGCTATGACTGCTAATATTTGCCTTACTGGAATAATAATAAAAAATTACCATAACAATTTACCATATGTAATTATGTTCAACAAAATCTTTCTTTATTTATCTTCTTGTAATCTTCAGTTACAGTAAATCCTCCTATACGGAATATGCAATAATAGAACATTCCCAACCTATTACATGCTTGTTAGAAGTGACTCCGTGTGCTAGTCAACTGGTGACACCTCTGAATCAGCAGACGAGTAGCAATCTACCTCCAGCAGCAGGTAAGATAGATTTCAACTGGTACACAAAAATATTTTACATTTAAAAGTACATTTTGAATTTCCCTACTTCAAATTCCAAAGTTCAACCTCCTCCATGATCAAATTATCCATGCAGGTTTTGGGCACACACTCTTGAACTCCTACCTACCTCATGCTCATTTACAGGCTGTTTCGCTTTCACAAAGCCAGGACCGCCTCCAATAGGTTTTATGGGGAAACAACAAGCCTTGTTCATGCACAAGTCATTTATTTAAAAAAAATAAAATATTTCTGTGGGCTTGATAGAACTACATGGAAAATTCATCTTTTCACTTCCAGAGCCACCTAAATGCTTTCAACACCTTTTCCAGCTTTGTATTCCCTTTCAACTGCTCTTGCTTACACAGGGTTTCCGTTTCCACGGCCAGATGAAAAGAAAAGGAACAATACATTTCCACACACTGAAATCGGCATCCTTTAGAAAGCCATTCTGTCACCTGTACAGTCAGCCAGTAGCAATGAGGAGTTGAGAGTACATTAAAAAAGATCTAAATCCCATTCAAACAAAACAAAACCAGCCCCACAGTAAACAAAACTCAATTCCCAGACACTGCCTGCCTCCTTCATATTCCCACCAGTGCTATTTTTCACTTACTGGAAGCCAATCCAACTAAAATACATGTTTTTAAGAAAGAAAAAAAAAAAGTAGTATATTTCACTTTTGGTATTGGAATTGGAGGGGAGTACAGACCCCTGGAGAGAAGGGCTGTAGAACATGATAGAAAAGATGAATCACTCTGGCAACAGCCAGCCAGCCATTAATTTTCAGCAAGCCAGGAGTTGGTCCAATTAAGCCAGGCTCCTCTCTCTACATTAACATGCTTTACTCAGTTTTTTTCTGAAGGTAAAACATCAGCTCGAGACCCCAAAGGCTTTTCTATTTAGGATCAATCAATCTACCTTGCTGCACTGTAAAACATACACTGTCAGCTCTGAGGCTAGCTCAAAAAAGAGCAACAGTGGAAAAATTTGATAAATCGACATGTCTGGCAGTTAGTAGAGGGATACTTCCTACACTGTCACTTATTTTTATCTGATTAGAAACAAGCATTAGTAAAGGGAGCATTCCCCTCTATTCTCTTCCTGGTATTTAGCACTGGGTTAAGAGGAGCCTTTTCATCCCCAATTTTCTAAATCCAAGCGAGACGCTTCCTACCCCAAAGGCACAGAGATACTATCCAGATTTCAAAGGGCAGGGAGTTTGAATTGGATTTGCATGTTGTGGAACTCGCATTCAAGCCTTTTCTTCAGCACAGGAACATGAACCTGCATCTATTAGCAACCCATGTTAAAGATGTTTTTCACTGCTTTCCACGTTTTTATGCTCAGGGCTTTACCGTGGGTATGCAACCTCACCTCTGGGTTTCTAGCACCTGCTTTGGCAACGATTGCTTTATTTGGGATTTCACTGCCCATTTGAGATCCTGTCACTCTCCCTCCACACTACTGAGACATTTCAGAAATTATTAACTAATAAATGAGCCAGAGACTGATGCCAGAGGCCGGTAAGAAGGACACTTACATAGTCTGAAGTCCCCTGCAAAGTGGCACTCCGAGCTGGGATAACTCAGAGGATTACCCTTTTCTTCGGTGAATGCCATAGTAACTATACTGTTGGCTTCCATTCTTGTTCTCAATAGACGTCTTTATCCTTGGATAAAAAAACCTTCACAGTAGTTTCAGTATGACAGTCGTCCTCTGTTCTTAACAGTAAGGTAGACCAAAAGCCACTGGGATGTGCAGCTGATGTTTTAGCTTCAGATTAAAAGGCAAATAAAGAGAAGCTTGGTTTGGGTAATCTTGAAAATAACAACTGCACCACACTTTTTGGCAAATGCTGAGTTTTTACAGGCAACCATTTTTATTCTTTGCTCTTCTTTAAATTCCATGCATCTGTAGGATGGTACTGAGATTCACTATGGCACTAATGAGATCATTTTGCAATTAAAGGCTAAGTAGAAACAAACCTCTCACCACTCTACAGGAGAGTTTGGCTTCTCTGATTAAGCAGCAGTAAATAAACCTGTTTCACTCTTGGTCCTGGTGCACAGTCTTTCTATGATTAACTCTCCAAACAAGATGGACTGATTGACCCCATGGATTAATCAATGAGTTTCTCAGCTTCAGAGCAAAGTGCAAGTTGTGGGAGTTACCTGCAGTAGGATGTGTTTTAATTACTATTACTACAGCACAGAGTAAATAAATCCCAGGGCACTTTGTTTGGAGGTTTTACCCTTAGCGCTAATGATTTTCACAACACTCTCGTGTTTGTCAAACTACCTACATGGGAAAAGATTTTCAACATCACTATGCATTTCTGGAGGAAAAACTACAGATTTTAGGGTAGCTTAATGGGATAATTATAAAGGGAGGAGCCTTGTAGGGCAATCTCTAGATTACCCCACCTGCTTGCCCATCTTACCTGTCGGCAGGAGCATCCCTGGGAGAACTTACTGGGAGGCTGGGGCTGTATTTGAGAGAAACCCTGGGTGTGCTGCACTAAGCACCTTCTTCTCCCCAGCGTTCCCGGGCAGAGCGGAGGGCCCGACCCTTCTGGTACCGGGAACGTCCCTACATTCGGAGCAGTGGTGGGAAGCAGGCAAGCACGCTCAACTGTGCAAACACAGCCATCCCTGCCGGCTCCCACCGGCCCTGCCAACGGTGACCTGGCAGCCCTGGGGGTTTTTCCTCTCTGTTACAGATCTCTTTTCAACTTGCCAGAACTGTATTTGAAAGACGCGGAGAGCTGCAGGAAGATTTTAGGGAGAGAAAAAATGTGAACACAGGCCATTTGCAGCCTAGGAAAAGAAGTTGAAAGAGGTGCTCCCACTGTAGTTGTGTCAGATAGCCTCAGGCTCCTCTCTCCTCACACTCTTCAAAACAAACAAACTCTCAACACCTAGAAACAGAGGCTGCACATGTCAGGGAAAAAAAAAAATCAGACACACCAGTAAAGACACTGAACTCCTCACGGACTTGACTTGCGTGTAAACACTGACAACTTTGGGCTTGGCTGTTCTCATCTTCCTCGGCCTAGCTCAGGAGCAAACGTGCACTGATCCAGGGAGTCAAATCACAATGCAGTAACTGAACAGACGTTTCAGGCAAGAATATTAGAAATTGAAAATTTTGTTATCTGTAAGAATCAAGGCAGCTATATTTAACTTGCAGCTGCTGTGCACCTCTGCTCAGCTGCCTGCACAAAAAGCAGCTGTAGTCCTCACCTTCAGCTGTAGCCTACACAACCTTCAGGTTTCAAGAGAAATCAGTATCATGTAGAATAAAGCACTGTTTGGTACCTGCTGGGCTCAACTGCTTTGATATTTGAACAAATTCAGAGAGTTTTATTTACAGGTGGAGGCTCTGGGTTCTATTTCTGCACTTGGTCAGAGGGAGCAGAAGGAAAAGTGGCCTCGATGCCCAAGCTGCACTCGAGTGGGTAATAAATATTGGGCAAGCTGAGAGATGGCAGGGCGTCCTGCCCCAGGGCCGGGGCTCTAGTGTCCACTGAATTCACAGGAAATTCACCCACGGAGCAGGAAATTAACTGGAAAAGCAAAGCCACAATAAAGCGCAGCTCCATGCCCTCTGGTGTTGGTCATCACTGAATAAAAATGAACCTCCTGGCCTCTGCAGCCACCCTTGAACCAGCCATGTCCTGACAACTGCATCCCCCCAGCTGCGGCGCTTGGCTGCTGATGCTTCCGATGGAGACTCAGGAAAATGAGGTTTACTGGAATTCTCCCTTTCCTCTTTCACGTTCACCCTCTCCGCCCCTTCCTACTGCAGTGGTCTCTAACAGAAAGGCAGCACTCTCCTCACTGAAGAATGACCTCAGGATTCAACTAGCAACCTTAAACGTAACAGAGTGCTTTTGGCAGGGCTCAGTACCATCAATTAAAGCAGAGAGAGACTAAAGCCAGTAAATTAGAGAACGTGACAAATGCAGCACAAAGCACTGATGATCCCAGAAGGTATCAAATTTAGTGTTAAAGTAAAGAAACAATAGGGAAGTCCAAGACATTTCAGAGTGTAGTGAATCAAATTAAATTGCCTGAAATTCCACATGGAATACATTTGACAAATTTCTTTCCCCCTCTTCAGCTTTCTGTTTGAGATGAACTGTCGTCTGGCAGCTTCAAACGTCTGGCACAGCTTCAGCTTCAGTTTGCTGGGGCTGAATCCAAACACGAACCTGAACTTTACCAGTTCTGCTCTTTTTGTAAACATACTTGCTGTGGCTGCCAAATGCTTTCCAAAAGCACACAAAACCCAGAA
Organism: Aquila chrysaetos chrysaetos; assembly: GCF_900496995.4. Taxonomy (NCBI): domain Eukaryota; kingdom Metazoa; phylum Chordata; class Aves; order Accipitriformes; family Accipitridae; genus Aquila; species Aquila chrysaetos. The sequence goes on from NC_044006.1 coordinate 4,470,120, forward strand.
TCCAAAAGGAAAACATTGTCTTGCTGCAATAAAATTTGCATTTTACCACCTATCGGTAGCATCCCGCGTGCAGAGCCGTCGGTTGGTCAAAGCCCACCTTGCCCTCAGTTTCCCCACACATTTTGAAAGGGGTCGGGCGAGCGGCGAGGTCCCGGGGGGGGACGCGGCTCCCACGCACCCGGTACGAGTCCATCCCGCAGCGCCGCAGCCCCGGCAGCGCCGGTGCCGCTTCTTCCCCCAGGGCTGCGTGGGCAGCTAATAATACAACAATTAGCAATAGGATTCCTCAGACGTGCTGGATAAGACAAGCAGTAAAATGTCATTATACACGTGCCACTGATAGCGAAGAGCAGTTTAGATTACCCCAGTGAGTAGTCTCGGGAACAAATTCATTTTAAGGTAGGGAACTTCAGGCAGAGGAAGAGACAGATATGAAGAGGGTTATGATCAAATTGCTCTGAGCGCAGATAGCATCGGCCTTGATATATCAGATTTTTTTTCATTTTGCTTTTAAAACAGAACTGGTTTTGCAAAACGTTCACAACAATGGCACGTTTCTTTGAAGCAGGATGCAACTCTTCACCAGCATCATCCCACTACCTGTACTGACTCTGTCTTACAGAAAACAAATTCTTCCTCCATTTTAAAGCTTTTTAAAACTACCAAGCTCCACAAACTATCCAACTGCAGAAGGCTAAAACGAGGCCACCTTTAGGCTGAAGAATAGCAAATGACAGAGGTGTGTGAATTCTGGCACAAGACACACAGGCAAGCAGATGCTGTTAGAAAAGCGTATTTTACTGTCCACAAAGCATTGGCCTCATCTCCGAGAGCCACATGGAGTTCCACCACTGCCCAAAATAGACAACATCTGGTTCATATAAACTCTGATTTATTGCATGTCTTCTCTCCCCTTGGATTTTAATTATGAGTAGATCTTGTAACTATTATATTTGTATTTGTTTTATCCATCTAGATGTTTTTTTACCCTATTAACTACAAATTGAAAGCTCTTTCTAAAAATAGTACAAAAATATACTTAAAAATATGCATATGGCCTTTATTAAAGAAATCCTTATACTGAATTTTTAGATGAAGTACCACTGAAACCACTGATTAGCAAGCAAACCTTTACCTGATTTCCTGAATAAGATGAGACTGAAGAAATTGCTTTCTATTACAATAAAACCTCAAAGAAAATAGAGTATGTAACTGACTACTGCTTCTAATGTTAACCAGTGTGGTAACGAATAAAAATCACTCCTCGTTGTACCACTCTGACCACTCCTGGGAGCCGTTTGCAGGGGTGTTGAGCCAGTTTCAATGGTCAGGTGTCAATATTTTAAAGAACCTCTCTAAGGTGGCACTTTCTCAGCGGAAGAGACAGATCCAGACTGTGCCTGGAGAATAAACTATTCTTTCTCCCCGGGAAAGAGTAATACAATCAGGAATGCAATAGTTGGAAGCCTTCATATTGAGAGTTTTTTTGTCTAAGTTTTTTTCTTTTTTCCAACGAAACTCTTGCTCTTTCTGGGAATAAGTTGATTTAGAAGTCACTTTTTAATTTGTACGGTTGAATAACCACCACCATAAAAGAACATACAGTGCAATAAATAAATACCACTTGCAAACTTCAGAACTCTCTGCCACCACTTCATCCATCAAAACTAATTCTGTAAAAAACAAAGGATGTGACAAACCCAACCAACCTTTTACCCCATCTTACAAAAAGACTGAAATCTGTTTCTGGAAATGTCGTCAATGTTTCTATCAAATGATCGAGTCCTCTGGAAATGTTTAGCAGTCCTACAGAAACACCCTCCGTGAGGACCAGTAGCCCTTGTCTCCGAAAGCCCAACGCCCTGACTGGGCAGCTCAGGTCCAAGCACTTATGCAGAAATCCTGTCCTACTCATGGCACAGAATTTCTGGGAATATGATGGAAAACAGAAATTGCCACAGATGTCTGAATTGCTGACACTGGAAAGCAAAGAGGGCCGATAGCTGAGTTTCCCTCACCCCAGCGTCAGCACACAGCATGACTCGTGTGCTGAACCCTCCCCTGCACACCAATAAACCCTTGAGGTGGAGTAATTTGAACGTAAGAAATATCTTGGCCCTGTATCTGTTTTTTAATTAGAAAGTTTTACATGTAAACATATACCTTCTCTTCTTCCAAATCCACACTGACATCCACTACTTATCATTCTGAAGTGATTGCTAGAGGAAACATGCTTAAAAACTATCATGTTCTATGGAAGTTTTCTTAGCTCTGCCCATCATCATGCTGTCTGCTCCCCTTTCACATCAGCTCAATTGTGAGAGTTTTAAGCTGACATCAAAAAGTCAGGCCATTTGAAGACATAGAAGTCAGGTGTAAGGTTGTAATTTTCTTTTTTTTATTATTTATTTATTGATTGGTTGAAAAAGAAACATCGACTGGCTGATCTATTTTAAAGGTTAAACGAGCGTGATGAATGATATCAAAGAAAGCCCTACCAAACCACGATTCCCACTTTTTTTTACAAACTACACAGACATCAACAGCCTAAAGACACAACAATCCCGATTTATTGATAGGTACCACGGAGTGATGAAGACACTTGAGCTGGAGACTCATCCTCTCCTTACAGATGTGAAGGGAGCAGTTGGCACCGACCCTAGGAGGATGCTGCGTTGGCTCTTACGTCCTGTTACCAACATGGGTAGCAGCACTTCAACACTTTCAAGTCACACATTTGCAGTTTTTTCAAGACCAGGCCTCAGTAAGGACTGCCAGCTACCGCTGTCAGTAATGTCTAGCTCAATGTAAACACTTCGTTGGTAACGTGATGAAATTACACCTTCAGGTTTATTCAAAGTACTAAAATAAATCTTTTCACAGAACGCGTATGCATTCATTTATACTGCGCTGCTATGACCACAAGTTTAATTGTTACTATTTAATTATTCATTGTGGATCAGGTCTCAATTTAAGCAAATATGCAAAGATAAGGAAGAATGGGCACTTGTTTATCTCAGTTTTTCCAATTAATTCAAGTTGTTCATTAATCACATTACTTTTCTACTATGTGATAAGAAAATAAAAAAAAACCAGCAACCATCCAAACAACAAAAAAAGACACCCGTTATGGAAAAAGCAGGATATTCTACAAAATTTACTTGCATGAATAGACTCCATTAAACCAACTAAAATATTCATGTATAGGAGAGCCTCATATTATTGACTCAGCCTACAAGGGAAATTTTTCTTCTTTTTTTGCCTTTAATGTCTACAATATTATGAATCAATTGACCTAATAACAGATTGTATGATGGAGACTGGCTCAGGTGTCATGAAGAATTTCGCCTCGAAATATGAAATTGTCCTAAATTTCCCTCCTGTTCCATACCTGCAGTGACAATAAATGGTACATCAAGCAGCAATTTCATGTCTATTACCAGGTGCTATACATGAATTAAGCAAAACCAAAACTTTCAACCACCCAAAATGTCTACGAAAAGTAACCATCTTCTACTTTTTTTTTAATAAAAAACTTGGGAAAAGTTGAAATAAGAAACAAGAAAAATATTATTCAGTTCCTAATTCATACAGTTTTAATGACATTTCTGACCTTTACAACAAAAAGTATGAACAACTCACACAGACCATTGGGCAAATAGAAAAAGTAACAAGAAGAGCCAGCAAAGAAAAGAACTAACCGTGAGGAATCCTCTGCAGCTCCGATATGACAACATTTCTACTCTGTAAAAATAAAATGCCATCAAAACTTCACCAGCCACTGCCCTCACTTTGTCTGAAGAGACTTCCTATTGATCACCCAGTTGTTCCTTTGATTAATGTCCAAAAGTTTCTGATAAGTAGTCTTGTACTAAGGACATATCACTGTTTGAAATGTGGTTGCCAAAACAGCATATTATTTTCTTTTTCTTGCATGTAAATACTAGCAAGAGCCCACAGCGTCATCTGAACTAGTTACTGAAAATTGTCCAAAAGTGGATACAAAATTCAACGAGCCCTTCTGATTCATGCTCATTAATACATTAACAAGTTTATCTGTCTGTATGAAACATCAGGGTCCTAGGCTTTTAAAGATATCTCATATTTCACTACTGAAATATCTGGCCTTGACTATTTTTGTGCTCAAGCATAGGTTTCGCTTGATGCTCAGTCACTACACTAACATGCACAAGTCAGTTAATTACGCTGCAAATTACTTAGCCATTTGCCATCGCTCTTGTCTGACTCGAGTGTACGGTTGGCATGGTGAAGCCATCTCACAACCAGGTCATCACACGGAGTATGAGGCAGACATCGAGCTCCGCTGAACCCCAACCAGCCACACCACCAGCCCTGAATGAGGATGATTCAGGTCTGTACGGTTAACCTTAACGTTTTTCTGAATGTTTACAAAAAATCAAACAGAAACGAGCACATTTTTTCGTCGAACCTGGCTGCCATGATCAAGTCCTCCTTCTTTGCAGGACTCTCCCCAGTGAATGCACCTCCCCAAACACCGTGGCCTCTGTCCTCGTGTGGTGAAAATGAGGTCACGGAGCTGCACTACGAGCTCCCACCACTGCACGCAGATGGGAAGGTGGGATGTGCAACAGGGCAAGCAATGCTGAAGTGCTCTCCTCTGTGCGCACGTGGCCAGGACACCTGCGTGGCACCTATCTGCAGCACGCTTCGCTTGATAGCTGCCTATTTCCTTGAGCACCAAGGGGATTGAAGCTTTGAAATGAAAAGGTAGCGGGGAGGAAAGCAACCACCTGGGGAAGATCCCCCCAACCAGTAGTTTCAGAAAGAAAAATACAGGCTGTCTTGTTTAAAACCACTGTCATATGTTTACGCAGCCCTCCTCCTTGAGTATTTGCGCTACACAATGCCCCTGTGGAGCGGTGATATTACATGTTAGCTCTCTACCCTGTTATTTCTGGCTGCTTAAGCAGCAAAGGACCAATATCCTGTTCAGCCATGCTCAGTTGGTGCAGGAGAAATCAGTGAGATATTGCTCCGCAGCTCACTTCACACACCTCTTGTCCTTGTGTGGCGCTGCTTGTTTTTGACAATGATTGACGACTCGTACCAAGCCCCTGCATTCGCTACGCAGGAAGCGAATGGATATTTCTTCATGAGCTAACCCTTATCTCGCAAACTCCGTGAGCTTTAAGGGTAGAAACTTATCCTCTGGAACAGTCTTTCACTTCTAAAACACCTCCTCCTTTCTCCTGTGATTTACTATTCATTTATCTTTACTGGAAAGCTGATATTTCTGAGTTACAAACTAGAGACATCTCAGGCTCTAGTTTATGGAAAAGCCAGCCATGGAAACCTGAGAAATGAAAAGCCAACACTTCCACCAGCATATTAGCTGGTTTTAGACCACAGTTAATGAGTTGTCAATCATACATAATTTTACATTAAATTTCATTTACATTTAAGTCACAGTGGACTGAGCAGCTGTGTACATATCCATCAACCAGCTTCCAGTGACCATCAATAATTAATAGCCTCTGTTCACCCTATAATCTTGTTTCCCAAATCCAGATTGACATCTTCCAGGTGGACTGGCTCTCAAGATAGTATTTCCCCCTAAAGTAATTCACACCTGAAACACAGAGCAGACATACGGCCACTCCTTTAGTGATGGTTTACTTCCTTTCCAAAAGTCACCTCTCCATGTCTGGGTGCAGGAAAAGCACATGAGTCATTCTGATGTAAAAGGGAGCTTCAAACTGAGCAGTACCAAGTATCTCAGACAAAGCAGGAAAACAACTAAGGGATTTATGAATTTTATTTACCTACTACTCAACATTCTGCAGAAGAGCCACAAAAAGTGCTTGTGCCCTCTCCAACTTCTCACCCCAAAGCTTGGTGGTGACGGTCTTGAAAATCTTGGTTCCACTTGGCTTTATATGACGTTGTCTGGTTTTCACATTGATATCTTAAGGGAAGAAGACTGACGGACGAAGGTCCCTGGCTGGGCCAAATCATACTCATTATGAAGTCACATCACTTGGCAAACAAATGCCATCACTTCATCTTTCGAAACTTTACCTGGTCAACCCGGGAACAAAGAAGAACCAACTGAGCCCTAGCAGGTTTAGGGCCGCTCTAAGTAACAAGCATCCAAAGGACTGGTAGGCAACTACATTGCAGCCTCCTGACCACGGTTTATCTCCATTAGTTGTGAATTTAGGCAGTTTTCTGACACTGTTTGAGTGGCAAACGAGGGCCAAAAGTTGACAAAGCCTGCAAAGAATACACTAAGATAAGCAAAGGAGAAAGCAGTAACTCTTATTCTATTGTTACAGCCTGCTAGCTCCACGCCTTAAAACTTAAGCTAAACAGTATCAGTGATTTATTCTGCTTAGCTCTAGATAAATAGAACATTAAAATATTCTCTTCCATCTTAGCAGCAAGGCAGGGTGTGGGGACACGAGGTGAAATCATGTCTGTTTACGCCACCTTTTAATTTAGCTGATTTGGGCTGAAAGGATTGCATTAGAGATTAATTACTCCTTAAGAGGTTTCTTTAAAGCAAGGAATTTAAAAAAATTCTGAAAAGCTTAAGGCCTCCTAATACATGTGACTATTTTGCTGTGTTTGAGCCTGGGAAAAGAATAATTATTGAAGCAACGAAACTCTGTTTCTTCTAGCAATGAACAGTAAAAGCTTGTCTGGGGCTAAAAATAGTGATTAGATTGTGACTGTGTGTTACTTCCAAATGTAAAGCCATTTTGCTTGAGACAATATTAAGATGCTAGGATGCAAGGTTTGATCATTAATTTTGGCTAACACTACACATTAGTGTTGCTGCAGTCAGACTTTTTCTTCTCCCCTGGTTTTAGACAGCCTTAATCATGCTTACAGCTGATTCTAATTGCTGAATCGTATCACTCCACTTTCTCTAAAATGCTTGGGGCAAAAGAAATAGTGAAGATTAATGACAGACGTGTAATTAGAAGAAAATGTAAAGATCTAGTGTTAATCATTCAGAAATAATTTGATAAATATGAAATTCTGAAGAGCTCTCAGAGTAAAAGATGATAAAATGAGTACTGTAGCACAAAGCTAAGCAAATTTATATGTACCACACTCCTTGCAAGTGGAAAAAGAGAGCTCACGCGAGCACGCGCAAGCATGTGGGTATGCAAGGGAGGCTTTATTAACATAATGGTATTCAGCATGGAAGACCATCTGTTTTAATTGAGCAAGCTTATTCGTACAATGCTTTGCTCCACTAATCTTGTTTAGATTAATGTTAATGTTCTATTAAAAGGTAGTTTATCATCCCACAATACTGAGTTAAAGTGATCACACCCATAGTAATATTCTCAGCTCTTACGGAGGCAGAGAGCTCACTCATTACCAGGCTATTGATCATCTTACAGTGCAACTATTAAGGCTGGGAACCTTGGCTAAAAGTAACGAGAGGTCTTTTTGCCAGTGAGGGTAAAGGCACATGTAAATAACTTTGATTTAATTAATATAAAACACAAAAGAAAACAGTCTGCAAAATGATTCTCGATAATGCCTTTGGGTAACTACAGGAATGATGCTTTAGCTAATAATACCTTTCAGGTTGTAACACAGAGTAAGTATCAAACTGGGATGCATTTCTCTGGATTGCTATTTTTTCTTTTCTTCCTATGACACATCTTCTCACCGTAACACTTGATCTGTCCTTAGCCTTTGCTTTTAATGAGAAAGCAGGAAGTTGAGTGCTAGCTGGAAGCACGCCTATCATTAAAAATGCAGACACAGGGCAAGTCAAAAAAGTGTAGCAAAGCACATTTTGTATATTGATCTAAAATCCCCAAATTGTAGCAGGCATTAGTGTATCCTGAAGGTTTAACTTTTTTTTTGAAAATATGGCAGAAACTGAAAAGGAACTCTTGCATCCTCCATGGTGGAGAATATTGTACCTAGATATTCTGATTATTATTTTTAGAAGGTTAGATTTTTACAACAAAATTAGGTGCCGGCCAAGAAATGAATCATTCCATCATTGTTTGGGGGCGGGGCGGGGGGTGTTCGGTGTTGGATTAGCAAAATGGATTACAACCAACTATATTTACCACAAAAATAGGACTATAATCAGAAAAATAAGTTCTACACCCATCTGAGTTGGGTCATATTCAGTGCCAGAGTGGGTTTTCTTCCTTCAAACACTTAACACTGCTTAGAGAGCTTCATCCCTGCTTCCTTCCTCTCATCGTGATCTGCCATCTTGATCTGCTCAAGCTCAGCTTCAAGCCCCCAGTGAGGATCACACCTCCTGGCTGTCCCTTCCACTACGCCGTTTTATTTTGTTGCACATCCCTGCGTCCCCTTTCTCCACTGCACCGAGCAGCAGCTCAGTGTCCGACCCCTCAAACACTTCTTTCCCCTCTCCCATGCCACCAGAACCTTGGCATTTGCTCCTCCTGTTCTCAACCAAGTAGCTTTGCCCTTTCTCCCTTGCTGCTCCGTCACTTTGGAATTGAGCAGCAATGTTACCTTTCCATTTCCCTCCTTAAAACATCTCCTTTGCCAGAGCAGATAAAAAACTCTCGACAGTGGCTAGGCAGCTGGAGTGCTGGACGACTGCCGCTTGTGTCGAAATTGTTGTCTCTGTTTCTGAGGACTCACCCCATCTGTCCATCTCAATTCATCAAACGTGTCCTGTCCTACACTGAAATGGCAAACCCACAAGGGCAAGGATCAAGTTTTTTGTGTTTATTTTGTACAGCTCCTAGTACAATGGTGTCTACAACTGCAGCTGCTAAATACCGCTGTGCTACAAATAAAGTAACAAAAGAAGCAACAAAAGTAGCCCCCCCCCCCTCCTCCCCAAATTTCAAGCGTGGCTTGAAAGAGTCCACTTAGAATTTTTATTTCCTAAGGGAACATTTTATAATTACATTTTGGACACATGAGCAAGGAAGATGAAGGATACCAAGAGAAGATGAAATGTATGTGAAGAAATTCTTCACATGCCATTCTAAAAACAATAATCTCACAAAGCAATAATTCAAGTGAGACTTCTTCCCTGAATACCAAAACATGCCAGTCATTAATTAAAATTCAAAAAAGCTTCTTTGTGATACAAAAGCATCACCAATCCCCTCTGCAAAATCGGGAACCGGAGAAGGAGAAAAGTTAAATGGTTGGTCCAAGAAAACCCAGCTGACAGTTGCCAAACTGCAAAACACTCCAAGCAACATCAGACACTTGTTCTCACACCGGCTATGGGGATGTCAAAAGCTCCCTGTTTTAGCCTGGGGTACGTTTTAAGTTTCTGAGAGTAGCCCATGCACTGAGCTTTTGAAAATCTCATCTCAGCTGACTCCAAAATACACTAATTATGTGGATTATGTAGGACACAAAGGCATCTTCTCATTAAAGAACCACACTCCAAGATGAAATCCTCTCTCAAATTGGTGTACTCTAGTGAAAACGAGACCAGCTGAGGACGCATGTGTATGAGCCACAATTTTTCATGGGACTATTGGAAAAGACTTAAATGAACCCCTTAATTTGCAGAGTGGAATTGTTAATGCTTCCCTCAGAAAGACAAGATGCATTTCTACCTCTAACGAGCGATATACATCTATAGCTAACAAGCCATACAACCTCTGAGTGAACGTTGACAACTTCACAAGGGAGACGTGCAAGCCAGAGATTACACTGGAAAAGTTGATAGTGATCAGGGCTACAAAATCACTGATTTCCTGAGTATTTGTCAAGCGCCCATTCAACGCTCCAGGCTGTGTCCAACACGCTGAAATTACAAGTGACAAAATAAAATTAAAATACACAGAGATCTCTGCCCCCATCTGTTTTCACTGTTTATTGCCCTTACTGAACAACTTCCCGTGCTGAGCACTATCTCCCCAGCCTGGCTGTCCACACATGACCCATCCCTTTTGCAGAACAACTCTGGACCAGGGACGCAAGGGGCTTGCCTCACTGGCTGCTTGTTTCGTGGGGCATTTGCCACATTTTGGGGACAGTTACCCTGGCACAGAATGGAGAGCAGCTGGGACCTGGTTTGCACAAGGTCCTTCATGAAGTTATAAGGCTGCTTGCCTCCAAACACTTTGCTTCTTTGCGCTGAACCCAAGAGAAGAGAAGCGGGAGAGGCAGCTGGGGAGTGAGAAAATGCTGGGGCAGCGTGAAATTGCATGGGAAGCGTGAAAGGATGGGGACAACACTCTTAAAGAATTGCAGTTAGCAGACAATTAGCTTCCATACACTATTCCACCATCAGCTGTCTTCAACATTAATGTATTCAACCACATTTTTCTTTAGGCTGAAGTTCTGCTGTGCAGCATGTTTTCAGCAAGGTGTGCACGTACCTGCCTGTCCTTTGGCTGTGCTCATTATGGGAGAGGAAAAATCACATAACCTATGACGCAAGACTACCTTTGCACCTTCCCTTAGATTTCCAGTCTACTTCCTACATTTCCCCATATGGAGGGAAGAGAAAGCTGCTCCTCTGGAGCCAGCATCCTTTGGGGTCGCTCCTCTCCAGTGACAATACTGGTGCCTGCAGGCCAACCAGGTGAATGTGTGTACCTACATAAAAGGCACAAACCTAAACACCTTGTTCGGTCAATAATACAATGCAGAATGTGACCGGCATTTTTTTTCTCTCAAGACACATAAAAAAATGCATTCAGGAACCTGTGACTAAGCTGCATGGGCTGTTAGCCAATGCACTGTATCTACACATGACAAATTATGCATTCATCCATTGTTTGAAAGTTTTGAATTCACTGTTGGTGGTAAACTTTTTACTAGAACACACAGATGGTCCTGCCTGATCTTGTTAATGAAAAACTCTCACACAGCTACAAAAACAGACGTGATCATCTGTTTTTCAACATTCTGAAAAAAATCTACAGAGGTGTAAGGTGCTATACAAATGAGAATAATTAGCTTGTGCCATCTGTGGACATTAAAAAACCCAGAGTATCTGTATTCCTATGTTTTATAATGATAAGCATTATATCTCCAGCAAAGTACGCACTTAATAACTTTTCAATTTATTGTGACCTTCTGCTCCAATTTACTTAAGAAACTATAATACTAGCTGTGCCTTACACCTTTTTCACCTTATAATTAGCAAGTAATAAAAAATGCTATTAAAAAGTAATAAGTCTGAAGCTCTCTGACAATTCACTGATTAATTCTGAAGATTTTAAAGCACGTTGGAACATACTCGGCTAAAACATCAATTTTACCCAGTTCTCAGTACCGCTAACGAGTGTTGGTGCGTGATCAAGCCTCACAGCTCACCTACACATAACGGCAGCTGGAATTACGCCCTCCCATGTTACATGGCTTGATGACAGGATAACACTTCCCAGGTCTTTCCAATCCAAGTTTAGTGGTGAGCTGTATTCTGTCCTTGCACAAACAGTGCTGCATGCCTGGGGTCTTCAGGCAGGAAGGGCACAGCACTGCAACAGCTTGGGAATGGATGCCCTTAGCATCTGATGAGAAATAGTTAATATTGATGAGTGCCTTAGAGGGAAAAGAGTAAAAATGATCAGCATCCAGGGCTGGATTTCACCTGATTCTGTACAACATCCCCTGGAGACACTTAAACACACTGGGGGTGCAGAACTCATACTCCTCAGCCTCCAAAAAATGGGCAGTGACCAGGAAGGCTGGTCTTGCAGGCTGTACCAGCTTGGTTCTCGCTAGCACTTCTATAGCATGAGAGGAGAGATTATCGCTGCAAAAGCAGTCAGGGCATTTGCATGAAAAAATGAAGAGCATTTTAAATAGCACTGTACGAGCTCATGCTGGCTGCCCCCAAGCTGGAGACCCGGATAAGAAAGAGAAAACCTACTGAGGAGGGCTGAGAGCGGAGCCTGCATCACACACATGTTTTCTGAATACCGGCGCCAGGAACACTCGGAAAAGCTGCTCCCCCAGTCCACTCCCACCCTCTCTCACAGCAGGCACTGGTGTGAAATATATCCCTCCATGTGCCATTCAGCTCCTCTCTCTGAAGCGTGTACTGGAACACTATCATATTAATGGTTTTCATTTCATATTAAGTGAAAACAAATAATGTGCAGTGAGGAAATGCCAATTCCATGCAATGCCGAGAGCTGGAATGCTGTTGCCTTAAAGCCAAGCAGAGTACGCACTGCTGCCATCGCCATTCCTAGCACTCTTCCACTCAGGAACTGCTCTTATTATTCACACAGAGAAAAAGGCAAACAGCTTTCAGCCTCCAAACCGCTATTGAAACCCAGTACTTTTCTCGACAGCATTTTCTATGCAGAGCTCCAAAATGGACCTTAAGCCCTGAGCACTGGGTCAACGAATGCTATGTTTTATTTATTATGTCATGGTTTATCATTATTTTGTTAGATGCTGGTAGCAGACCCCTGGTGTACAATGCACGATCCAGACCATAATCGCCATGCCCCAAACAGCATGTCACCTCGAGAAGATTAAAATATGTAACACATCTTGTGCGCACCTTGTAATCCTAGCATGAACACCCGTAGCTGCGAATATAAAGATACGCAGTCCTTACTCTCTTACCTGTTGCATGTCTTAATACCAGCAAAGGTCTATTGCTATTCATATTTGACTTGGAGCCAGGACAACTGCGTGAGGAAACAGGCAGAAGACACTGAAAGCATTTTTCAACTGAATAGTGTCCACGCCTGACACAATTTTGTGGTCTCACTCACTTAAAAACCAACCTGTACTTTCTGGTCTTTTTGATTTGTACTTTCTGATTTGAGCTACTGTTATACTGACTTACGTACTGTTTTTAGAAAACATTCATAGATTTACCTATTACAGATGGTTAAGATTAAAAATGTGAATAGGCCAGGCCCAACTTATAACAGCAACTCTTCCTCATCCTTTTTCTAACTTCCTTAGGGGCACAGATGAGGTTAGTCGGTCTCTGCTGTCAGTCCAAGGACTTGGTATTGTGTCACCTTATAAACCTTGTTTCCTTCAACTGACCCATTTTCATTTCTGTTCCTGAAACACTTCGTATTTTCCCTCCTCTGACTGCACTTATTTGTGAGATGCAAATGTATGGCCATTTGTGGAAAGTGTGAGAGTACCTGCCTTTAATATTACTGCTGTGCTCATTTAAGCTGCAGCATCGCCTAATTAATTTATTTTAAAATGTTTTTTTCCAGCCTCCCAATGGATAGAAAGTAGCGTAACTTCACTCTGAGATGACTTCGAAAAGCCTGCATGCATCGCTATCTCCTAAGTGCACTCTGAAGTCAAATCAATTCACAATGTCATGTTCATAAAATGGGAAATGATAAGAAAAGAATGAGTTGTTATACAAATTACCAGCAATTCAGTGTGGTGCTTTAATGTTATTCCTGTTCTTCAAGGGTGTCACTGAATGCACCAGGCAAGTAAAATGCCCATATGAAATTAAGACACTAAAAGTAAATGTTTGCTCCTATATTGTAAAGAACCTCATAAACGTCAGAGGTTTTTATTTCATGCACACCACAGCTTGTAGAGACACCAGGAAACATTTGGTTCTAATGGGAAACTGATGTTCATTTCAGCACCGTGCTGCCCATTAGTACCCGTCTGAGCAATGTTCTCCTGTAAGTCTGAGCAGCCAGACACACCAGCCGACCAGGACAGCACAGAAATAGTTTAGTTTCTATGTCATTTTAAGTGCCAAAGAAATGAGCAATTCGTGTACTACTCAAAAATACCGTATGGGAAGTCTTGTGTCCCTTAACACAGGCAAGCATAGGAAATTCTCATTTTAATTAACTGGTAGCTCAAAAATTTTGCGCCGCCCCCCTTTTCTACCCTTCTGGGTTTGACAGCTCACCTCTGGAGCGTACTTGCACAGATTAAACGTGACAAGTTTGTACTGGCTGGGCAGGAGGCATGGAAGATTTAAGGAAACATGCTCTGGGTGCTCCTGCACTTTACTACTTTCTGTGATCTCTTTTCTGCCCACATTACTGGGCACAAGAGCGGCTCATGTTGTCACTCCACCAGTCAGAGAGAACGCTACTCGCTGTATTACTACATGTAGCTGTAAGTAACCCACCTTTCTTTCCCTCACTTCCACATACTTGATTTCATTCCCGTTTACTCAACAACGGTGTAACTTTGAACGCGTAAACAGACAGGAGGCAAGGAATGCTGAGGAGACACGTGCTTGGGGAAAACCAAAGATCGGCATCTATGACAGGGTAAAGTGGGTGACTGCAAGTGGAGGAGAAAATAGTGCTGATTGCTGGTGATTCAGCTCGTTACTCCTTCGCTGCTGTGACCTTACATTACATACATTTCCACTCATTCCTAACATTTTGGGGTGTATGAGTATTTTGGGGTGTACCAATTGCATGAAGATGAGCTTGGCTGGATACTATTACCCTGCGTTACAATTTAAGCTGGATACTCCTATCCTAACAAGGGATCTATGCGCATCACGTTTATCATGTTTTTTCAGTATCTCCTAGTATCAAGCAATGCTGTAAAAGCCCAGTGCAAACACACAAGGCCGGAGAGACCAGCATCCCAGCAGTTTCTGCTGAAACACAGGTAACAAATAACCAAGGGCATCGTATCAGAGATGCTCCACTCCCATTACAACACATTACAACAGATGGTCAGCCCCCAGTGACTCAAACCTCGCTGTAAACCTGGTAACTTCATTAGGTGATTCAAAGAAGGCTCCATCCTTAAAAATCGGGTTTCAGCTATGAGAAGGGAACAGCTGAGCATCTGACCCCAGCCTCCTTTGGAAATGGAGGTTGAGCCCTCCTCACAATCCAGATATTATCCTAGGGAGGAAAGGAGGGAGGAAACTTTCAGGCAGGAGTTCAGCCTGCTTGAAGGCAGACTCCCCTTTCGAAGAGGAAAATACACGCTCAAGTGGTATGTGTTTCAGTCTTGGATATGCTAACAAGATTTTTGTGTTTGATTTTTGGCTTTAAATGAGTCAAATCAAAATTAAGGGATTTCCATGTGTGATACTGAACACACACACACTTTTGCATAAGGGATTTGTGTTTTGTAAATTATACCCTTTAGCCATATCACTAGTCATTAACCTAATTTAAATTTCAATAAGGAGATTCTCCATTTTTATCATTAAAATTAACTAGCTCCTCACTGTGAAGATACAATCAGGAGGGTGAGGTGAAAGGATATCACCAAGTAAGTCTGATTAAATCCACTTTTTATTCAGTAGCTCCTTGTACTCCCCTGCAGTGATACAAAAGCAACTCCCAAGCGACTTCCCCTCACTGACAGATAAGGTGTCAAAGTATCCCTTTTGCAGTGTCTGAAAGGCCACTCACTGCCTGCTGTTTCTGCTAACTGCTGTCTGTCATGTACTGCTAAGATTTATAAAGACACTGCTGGGATCATCTCGCAAGTGCCTTTCTACGATGTGTTCAAATGCAGAAGGTCATTCCAGGAATTACCCGTGCAAGTAGCAAAGGTAATCCTCGGGAACAAATCTGTTCGCTCACTGTGCCAGCCTGTCAGATATCTGTGGTCATGAAGTTATGTGATCATCAGAAGTTTGCTATCAGAGCATGCAATGACCCCCTCAACTGCTGGCTGCTCCCCCGGGCGCTGGGGGATGCAGCTGAAGTCAGGCAAAGAAGAAGGGAAAAGCTTTATCTGCCAGGAGCCAAAGGGACACGGTGTTTGTAAAAAAATCGGTAAAGAGATGCTGCCAGATCCAGAAACAATCTGGAACAGGAAAATCTGCATGTGTGGGGCGGCAGAGTTTGGATGGAAGAAGTGTCCTCAGGGCTCGGCAGTACCCGGCCGAAGCGAAGAGCCCTCCAGCTCCAAGCAGCGGCACGGCCCACCGGGATGTGCCGCAATTTGGGAAGAAATTAGCAGACAGGCGCTGCCAGGGTGCTAAGCAGCAACTGCGCTCCTCTAGCCGAAAGCAGGAATATTGGGCAATGAAATCCCAGCCATACTATTTAACGGGGTTTCAAATATTCACTTGGGAGAATGCTGCAAGTCCTGATGTGAAATGAGCAGGTAAAGTGCAAGCATCCAGATTTAATAAGCCTTTTTTTTTTTTTTTTTTTTAAAGTTACTGGAGAACTTTAGCTAAATTCTAGCAGAAGAGGCTCCATGAGTATGACAAATCATGACAGAGGGAAGTCCAGCTCCTCTATCGACTTGTGTCCTGCATTTCCAGACCAGCAGAGGAGAAGCCACAGGACTTTTAAGGCTGATTTGCCTTGGAGCATGTTCTTCTGCAATTTTTTCCCTCCAGAAGTAGCTTTAGAGCCAGGGGTCAGCAACAACAGCCAGCAAAGACAAAGAAAGTGAGTGTTTAGAGCAAGTACAAAACTAAGAATTTTCTAGGGCTTCATCTAGAAAAATCTTCCTCTCTACAAAAGGACCTCCCAGAACTAACTGAAATGCCTCAGATTTTACGGGTCCTGATGATGTAGTAGAAAATTAACAGGATTGTATGTTTCACAGAAAACAGGTGAGAAAGGACGTTGAAAAGAAATGTTATTTTAATTGGATTTCTTTGTTCTCTTGTTATCTTCAGCACCTCAACAATGCCTGCAGTACTCAAAATCTTCCGGGACTTAAAAAAGCTCCATTTCTTTGATTCCATTCTCATTTGAAACTTATATGAGAAATATTATTGGTATGTAAGAAAAACCATATGTACAAGAGTATGCGAAGGACACTCCGCTCTAATTGTTGTAGGGTAAACCTGCTCCACACAACCGGCAGCAGATGTAACCCAAGAATTCTAAATTCCAATCAAATGAATCTGAAGATTAATTGCAAAATCCATCAAAGTACTTTGTGGAAAAATGGTAAACTGTACATAAACATTCAGGGACTTTTGCAAATTCCCATAGCCTATAATTAGATTTACTGAATGCTATCAAATCCGAGGCTCCAGTGCAAACATAGACAGTTTTTGTTGTTTTAAGATGCGTACACAGACACGTGAAATGTGTCTAATTACCAACAGTTGTTTTGTTTCCTTTTTAATTTCAACAGCACAAATCCACTCAGTGCAAGAGTTTCATGTACACTGGAATAATTAGCTGCAAAATCCGAATGTCTACAAAGTTAAAAAGTAAAATATAAAAATGGAAAATAGTCCTAAGCACTTGATGAAGCCGTTTTGCCAGCAAACTCAGGGTAGGGATTGTGGTGTCTACATCTCACATACAATTTATATCCAGATTCATTCAATTCTCATCTCTACTTTTCTCATTACAGAGAAATATAAACAAAAGCCCTTAATCCTGCAATTTCATCCAGGTGAAGAGAACAGTTTGCACGAAGCCCTTACAGGTTTAGCTAGACTTTGGGCCTGCAACAGCTCCCTGAAGTCTGCACAACCAAAATACGTCATTTCTAGTCACAGGATCTTTGGAAAGTGTCACCAATTTCCCCCAAATCCCCAACCCTCTTTCTTGAGGAGGAGTTTTAAAGAAGATTTTGGAAAGCACATTCACTTTCCCGTATGCACCCACATTACACATACAGGTTACCTGAACGACAAGGAGACAACAGGGATGTTGCGGTGCAGATCATACCCTGTGCTCGTGCTCGACTATGTCTCCGCTCTCCTATCAGAGAGGAATTTCACTTGTCAGCGTTTTTCCCTGCAAAACAGATGCCTAATCTACATCCAGAGCTAAAACGATGTAAGACTTGCTGTCTCCCATACGCAGTCCACGTCTGCATCCATGTGTTGGAATAAATACGTTACTATTTTTAGTAAAAGCACAATTACATATCATTTTAAGACTAAAGTCACAGGATGTTTAAATACACACACACCCAACAAACATTTTAGGAACAAAATTATAGATGACGTTCTTCAGCTTTAACTGTTCTACGCAAAATATTTCCCAAACTTGAAGAAAGAATACACTAATCTGTTTACTAGCTGAAGTAATTTTAGAATTAACCAGAACACTTTTTATTATTATTGGTACTTGCATGTTTAATTTTAGAAGTGTAAATCACGTAATTAAAGCTCTGACATAAGAAGTGATTATGTTCAAATGCAGCTCTCCATGCTATGAGAAAATACGGAGGGATGATTTCAGATTTCTGTATTTAAAAACAACCACTCATTTTAGAAACACACTACAGAATACTGTATTAAACATTGTTTTTCTGCGAGTGCACTGGAATAAACCGACGGGCATCGTCTTCATACAGCTGGTTGAGCGTTTTGGCTTTCAGTTAGGCTTTCATCAGGTCAACAGGTGAGAAATCAGGCAAACTCAACACCTCACCTAAGCTCTTTGGTGTCCGCTGCGCACAAGAAACGCACACGTATTCACTAAGGCCCGTGGGTTTTGGAGCGCGTCGGCACACGCAGCAGCAGACCCGCGCGCGTGCAATGCCCAGGGCGCGTGAGAGCCGCGGCACACGGGCAGATCGCTTGTAAGGTGCTGACACGAGATCCACCGCAGCCGCCTTGGACGTGCTGCCTCGCTGCCCCCAGCCAACGTGCGTGACGCGAGTCGGTGCCAGAGCACACCAGAAGCAAAACAAGCTGTGCTGGGCGGAAACCAGTCCAACAGCCTCTCTGGCTTCACCGTGGTCTCAACTAATCCAGATTACTCTGCCTATGCCATGAGGTAAGGAGGCAGAAATAGCACTCGGAGATCAGCTGGCACGTAACAACTTGTTACTCCATTATATCACGCGTCTGGTTTCTGAGACTCCAAACTCAAGAGAGGTGCCTGAAGAAATTTTACACTCTGCATGTTACTTGGTGACATTGTCTGGGATTCAGAAGAGAACACGCCAATTACAATAACTGAATGGTGGCAAGGACAAGATTTTTGCCCCCACTCTGTTTCTCTGATGCAGCAATAAGTCCCAAGGACAGTATTTTTCTAAAATCCTAGTTCTAGCATCAGCAGGACCTTCCTGGTGCAGGCACTGGAGAAGATAGTTCCCAAACATGCACCTGAGGTCTCCCGCACAGAGGCCATGCTCTGTGGGCAGGGCACTGGCACTGGAACCAGATAGGGCTGTCGAACTGGGTTTGGGCAGCTGGAGAAATTCATGGTAGCACAACAAAGAGGTCCTGGGGCCATATAATGTAGGCTGAGATGCTCTCCAGCCCCCAGAGCAACCCAGGACTGTGAAAAACTACAAATTACTTTTAGCCATTATAGCCATAATAAACTTCTTCCATGCGAGATCTCCATCTTCCAAAGGAATACGCCTAATCTCCTCTCTATCACCAGAGATTTAACTGCCAGACAATTTCTACTGCTTTCTTTTGCTTGTCTTTTCCCCTTATTGAAAAGAATCAGCATTGCTGAGTTGAAGTAAACTGATAGCTACTCAAGATAATTTTTTATAAAACACTTATAATTTCATATTGCATTAATAGGCTTAACATAATCTCTTAGACTTTGCTGGAAATTAGACCCTAAGGGAATTAGAAGCCTAACTCACCTTGACTTTCCATTGTATTTTGAGTCTAATTGGCTTAGCACCTTTTGAAAATTCTAGCCTTAATTATTTGTTACATTAGTTCTTAAAGTTACAGCTGAGTAAGAAAAGTGAATAAAAAGCTGCTTATCCCACTTTCTAGGCAGAGTAACAACCTTGCAAGCGCATCAGCTGAACCTCTTTCAGAGAAGCACTTTGGCCTCTCCAGTTTCCAGGTTCCAGGAAGCCAAACGCTTGGAGCATCCTGAAATCCAACAAGCCAAAGAGCAGAAGCAGTGAAGTTAACCTGTACCCCACGAGCTCAGTTTGAACAACGGCAAATTAGGATATCCACTGCCCTCTGTAACACAGAGATGATTTTGTAAGTAATCTGTTTTATAAGCAAAACTAATTCTGTAACCAGACTACAATAATAAGCCCGCCCTGCTTTACTTCTCTAGAAGTGTAATATTGTTCACAGCCTATCTAGATCCATGACAAAGGATGCTTCTATACTTTGTGAAGTAACTTAATCTTGTGGTCCATGTATTATTCCATTTTCCTAGACTCTGGGTGTCCTTCTAAGAAATCGTCATGTTCAAATTGTGCTTTGCACGGAACTGGAGCTACCTGTCAGCAGAAATGGTATCCAAATCACACAATCTGTGCATGCAGAAAAACCATGACTCAATACCTCAAGAGAAAAACAAGCAGTACAATGCAATCAGCTGGCATCCACGCATGAATTAATGGTCTGTAATTTTTGAATTACATACATTAATGCCTACAGTACTATGAACACTATGGCCAACAGTAATCACGTCTTGGGCTTTTCTCAGAACTGCTTACTAACCTCCTTCATGGTCTTTTTGCCGTTTGTGTTGTTCCTTTGACACTGAAAAGATTCATTTTTTAAAAAGAATGAGAACAGCATGTGCCACTAACTTCTTGCTGCTGTACATTGGCAAATGCATAAACTGCAAAAATCAATGAGCTGCATGATTCTCTTTGCTTATGGTGCTTTTACATCTTGCACAGCTTCCGTCACGGCTCAGCATCCAGCCTGCCTAAAGGTCATAATACTAAGATACTTGGAGGAAGAGAGAGGAAGAAAGGGCAGTCTATAATTGTGGCATGTCTCTTAGAGATCTACAGTCCCCTCCAGTGCTAGTGGGGATGGAAAAGAAAGCTTTCCAGCCAGGTCTCTCTTCCGCTGCCACTAAAATACTTTGATTAAATCTGCACTGGATTTATACTTGCATCTAGATTTAACGGGGAATATCCCATGATTAGGAGAATGAAGATAATCAGGCGCTATTCCACAGACGTCTGAAGAAGTTTAACAGGTTCTCACCTACCCTACCACCTACAAACTTCGTTACACACATGTGATTTCAGATTTGCCCACTACCACACACTTTCTGCCAAACACAAAAGACTGACATTTATTTATCACTATAAGTAGGACACCAGGACCAGGCTTTAATTCAGTACACCGAATATTGTTTTTCTACTTCTTTTCCTGACAGCAATTTCAGAAAGAGTCAAAACGAGACTGGATCCCAGAGCGGTAGATAAGGTATAGGCACATCATAAAAAGCTTTGGAAGAAACATTATGGGGTTGCCTCCAATTTTTTTCACAAACAGATAATGACAAAGCTATACATTAAACCATTTCTAAACAGATGGGATGTAGGGTGAAAGACAGGAAGGTCTGTATTGTAGATGAGAACTGGACATAGGACGTTACGTGACTTACACCTTCCCCTGCATTCCCGATTTGTTAAACTGAACATTAGGATAGGGATCAGGTTGCAAAAATGGATACTGAGATAAAATATTTTCATACTTCCATCTACCCAGTGAGAGCCAGCCCGGATCAGCAGGGACTGAAAGCTGGTGGTGGGTTAGTCCCCTTTGATGGTGGCTGCCAATGTGGAATTACAGCTGGCTCTGACGGGCGGGCTTCCAAGCTCGGCTCGAACTAACTGGCAACTTTGCAGGCAGTTTCCCTTGCTCATAAAGTGCTAAGCAGAGAAATAATATGAATCAACTATACGTAAATGAGGTGGTTTGTAACCAAAAAGGAGAAATAAAAAGAAGAATACACTCAAAGGTGTCTGCTCCTTTAGGTTATTACAGCAAATAGCCAGGGCACATATCCATAAATACAGCTGGAGTCTAATTTCAGTCTTGTCTTAAATAGTAGCACATCCACGGATTTCACTGGCATTATTCCCAATTTACATTCCAGTAAATTGTACCATCTCCATTCCTTGCCTCGCACCAGGAGCAGAGCTCCCACAGGTTCAGGGCTCCAGAAATCCCTAGAGCGGCTACATTTCTTGGTCAGTCCTGTCTCTGCACCTAGGAAAATGGATGCTCGCCTAAAGCACAGGCTATGATCTGCACGTATCACGGCCCCAGGACAGAGCTACATTTACAGAGGGGAGGAGAGGAAAGGACATATTTGTCCCTAAAGCTGGCAATTTAACGCAGTCTCTCTGTTGATAGATAAGTCTATCTTTTTGTACAAGCACCGCTACAAGACCAAGGTGAAACGCGTTTGTGGAATGCTTTAGAATTATCCATGTTAGAAAGCACCTCTCTATATAAATTATTGCTATTATTATTAGCCTCTAAAGTAGGTTTCATCCTGCAGAGATGCTACGTTAATAAATCTGAAGATGATTTTAAAATGTAAACAGTTTGTTGGAATATTCAGCATTCAAACGCTTCCTCCGATTGCTGGAAAGGTATGAGTCCAGGAGAAAAGCAGAATAAATCTTAAAGCTGTAATGAAAGTAAGTTAACTTCATACCTCTTCCCAGTCTCATTGCTATCCATGGCACAACTATTAACTTGGGGGGCTAGATTTGTTTCCATTACAATATGCATTACTGCATGAGGACATCAGACTTTGAATGCTCTATACGTTTTCTGAATTACTGCAGTGGGGTGCCCCACGCTGAGCTTATCAGTATTCTCTTATTTGGCTGGCCCACGCGTTTCTGTTTGCAGCTTGAGTAACCTTTATGGAGGCATGGAACGGTCAGCCGGTCAACATATAAAATACTGAGAAGGTCAAAGTGTGTGTCCTAGATGACCACACTTCACATTAAAATTCAAATACATCACTGTTACCATGTATTGTAATGAGAACATGCAACAGCACAGAACGGTGTTTTTGTGACAAAGTTATAAATAAAATCATTTTCCAGTATTCTGTGAAATGTGAAATCTTCTAGCCATGCTTTCAGAATATGACATTTTAAATAGCAGTCCTACTTCCAGAGGCATCTGATTTCCACACTCACCAAAACGAAGCCTTTTACATTTGCATTTTCTATTGGGAATATTTCCACTGGGTGCTTCTGTCACCAAATTTGCAGGTGAAAAGGGAATGTTACATATTTAACTTGTTCTGGGTAACGTTTTAGGGAGTTAAAATAAATACTTGAAAACGTGTGTCAGAGAATTTTCCTTAAATTGCATGCCAGAAGCAAACAATATCTTCTGTACCACTATCACATCCCATAGCACTGGGTAAGGGGAGCTGATATCTGGGGGACAGTGCAAAGGTAGAGCAAAAAGTCAGTCCTGTCCTACTGAACACAAAATTAAGAGAGCAGACTGCAGATGGGCAGGGAGAGATGGGTCGGGGAGGAGGCTTGAAAAAGGGGATATATTTGATCAGTATGATATTTTATTTTCTTAATTCTTATAAAAGGACAATATAAAAGTGCTTTTTTTCATTCTTACGTTCCACATTTTCATGTTCTCTATTTTATCATCGCATATTTGTGTACTGGTTTCCATGTCTGCCTGGTTACTTTGCCTGTAAACTCACAATAGCTCAGATCTCCTGAGAGAATAAATGTCATTGATCGTAATATATATAGTTATGAATACAGTTTTTAGCGATACTGGCATCAGAGAACATCTCTTTACTTTGAGTTAATCAAGATTAATATTTTATTTTCTGTCTGGCTAGAACACCCACCTATATGAAGCATTTTGCTTCAGTTGTAAAGATGAAATCTTTAAGCAACATAATATTAAGCACACACAACTTTTTGACAGGGTTGTATCAGGGTAATATATTATTAAGACTAACTGTTTTGCTTCATAGTCAATCCCATCTCAACATCCTGAAATAACTCCGGAGTATGTGATAGGCATACACGTAGCTGTATAGTGGTATGCTTATATAGACAGATCAGCGTGGTATCATGGACACCTTCCAGTGATGTAAAGAAAAGTTGAGTCATATTTGGAACTTTCCTCCAACTCTTTATTTTAACCATAACTACGGCACAAGGCAACTGAGGGCAGAGAGGGAACTCTTGTGGCCTCACTGACCCATTTTCTCTCAAGCGGTCCTTGCCAGGCTTATGGAGAATTCTATTAATTCCTCCAAGCAGGTACCCATCGTTAATATGGGCAATCTGGATGTACGATTTCAAAGCCTTAAATTCCTGCTCTCAGAAAACACGTCTGTTTTGATCTTTCTATGCAGCCAACCAGTAAAAATGTTGCACATATTTTCTGCACCTATCCAAAGAAATTTATCTTTCACACCCTACTTCATGCCATATGTTGGAAGCTGAAAGAATGAAGGATTTAGCTGTCAGTCTCTGAAGGCAGTACAGGCCCTCTTCCAACAGCACACAGCGTCAGATCTGAAAGTATGACATTTCACTTTAGCTTCTGTCAGCACTATCTGCAGTGTATCACTGGTGCACTGTTGAAAATATTCTTGATAGGCAGCTCATATGCGCTGGATAAAGTGCTCATTAATCTTGCCTTTAAAGTACTGAGAAGTTGGGTGGTAAAATCCTTAAGTGAACGTGCTCGGCTCCAGCACGGAACGGATGTTCCCACTGTATTTCCCAGACAACAAAGGGAGTCTTCAAAAAGCCGCCTCTGAAGTGATTTCAGCTCTGTTTGTTTGCTTTAGGTACGCTGTTTTTCCTTACAGAAAATCTCCTTCCTCCCAGTCGGTTTTGTGTTGCCAGCGGGGCACAGCCACTGCAGCGACACGAGTGACAGTGCAAAGCAAAAGCCGCAGTCGGGTACCGGCCGGGGAAGGGGTTCACCGTTCCCGCATCCCTCTGCAGCATGCCCGTGGCTGGTCATGGGCCTTAGGATACAACCCTGGCTCGCAACAAACAGAACTAATCCCCTCACTGACACTGTGGAGGTAAATTTTGAGAGAACGCTTTTCAACTGCCTCAAGAAATAAATGCGTGGGGTGATTTTTACAACTGCTCTTCCCCCCATGCTCGAATATTTTGGTATTTAGCAGGAATAGTTCAGTCTGCAAGAACCTGGTTCTCTGACAAATACTTTAAAAATGTTTCCACAAAACAAGGACACTTCATGAAACATTTAATGAAAATATGGATTTTTGCTTGTTTTTAATCCCTTCCCTATTAATAAAAGATTGTTTTTTTTAAAGATTCACTATTTATTTTTCTCCCTCTGCAACCTAATACAGTAGAAACAGACAGTAGGTTAGGCATTTGCCAACAGCAACAAGAAAACAATAAAATGAAACAGAATAATAATTTTTAGCCTCCCCTGCACCTAAAACTCCCAGGGCAGAAAATGTATGATATGAAATTCATTTTGACAAGGAACTATCAATCACTTCTGGTGATGATCCTCCAATTTGTTACTACTGTTAAACTATTTTATGCTTATATCAGCGTTCATATAAGAGAACCTGGCTTCATAGCAGTAGAACACTAAATGCTTCACCAGTAGCTGAAATGCTACATTTCATAATAAAGTCAGACCCATGTTTTGGATGGAGTCTTCCAGCATAGAAGAAAACCAAAATCTCAAAGAGACCAACCACTCTCTCTCAAGACAGATTTATACCTTGAGCGATACCCATAATAAAATAATTGAATGCCATTTCTTTTAGCTTTATTAATCTTTGTAGTCTGCAACTATTCCTACAGTAGGTAGATATGCTGGCTAAATCCTGACACGCCCACTTACCAAGCACCACACTAGATGATGATATTAACCTGCAATGATCAGCTACACCAGAGCCTGCTGAAGCCTCAAAACCTCTTAATTTCAAACCAAGCTGGTAGGAAAGTGGCTGCACCAACTCTATGTCTACCTGAGGTCCTGCAGGAGAGATGCAAAAAGATGTTTTTTGATTCATTCACAGGAAAGTATGAATGAATCCAAGAACTCACCCAGAAATGTTCCTCAGACTCCATTCATGCTTGTGAAACAGAAGCAGAGGCTCAGCATCCCGCTCTCGCTAATGCCCATGTCTTATTTCCCCATGGTAAAGCAAGTTTTGGTCTACAATCTGACTGTCCACGTTTATTAACATGTAAAAATGTCTACACCGTGATTTCACATGCATGTAAAATCCTAAAACACGTACACTTTACTAGGGGACCTCTCTCAGTAATAACATTCAGCCACAAACTCTCTAACAGCTTAGTGTTAACTACCTTCTGCCAATATCTTAACATATATATCCTTCACAACCCATCTGCTTTGGAAAAATCTGGCAGAGGAGAAGTTCTGGCAGTGCCTATGAGCTGTGCCCTACGGCACACGTAGGATACAGGGAATAAACCGTGGACAGCAGGTTCTCCAACAAAAATGTTCTGTCCTCCTGTCCAAGCTGACTGACAGCTCAAGCCTCATAGCTGTGCTGTGGCTGTACCAGGAGAAAAACAATCTCCAAGTCTTTGCTGAAAAACACCCTGTCTTCATTCCTATCTTCCCTTAGCAATTTCCAGGTCCCAAGACCATCTGGCAAGAATAGTCAGTGGGCTACTAATGGTGTCGAAAGTGCATTAGTAAAAGGGGAAGGATGCATGCCAGAAACACGCCTCCCTTGAGAATCCCACTGCAGGAAATTTGGAAATGAGCCACAGAGACCCTGCATCTATTGCTCACCACTAGCTTAAGAAAGAAGGCACATAAGGTCTGAAGACAACCACCTGCTCAGCGAAACTCTTCAGGATGGAGCTTTGCCATACTTATCAGCTGGCTGGGATCACAGGGAAGGAAGCATGGCATTTCAGGAATACCAACCAGACAGGACCACACCAGTAAGAAAGAACACTTCAAGCAACAGAAAACATCTGATAAGACAATGTCTAATTATCACCCAAATGACAATACTTATATTTTCTGTCATGCCCCAGGATGCAAGAGGCTCAGACGAACCTGTGCGTGGTACATGGGAAGCAAAGAGCAAGACCTCACAATACATCTGCCTCCTGACTTACTAAGTCCATAGAACGTCTGGAACTGGAGTTTTGAACAAATAAGGTTTGACTTAGCCCTTGAGAAAGTGCTAAGAAACTTGTACAAAATGCCTTTTAATTAAAACCTGTTGAAGCTTTAGACCTCCGTATTAAGTCTTCAAACACTCCATCTTACAAAGGTCAAGCATCCAAACAAGAATTTCACTGATGTACAGATTTAATGACAGATGCTTGCGTACACTCAGTGTGCGCATGCCAGAGCGATTGTTCTGTGCATCAAACTGCCATTCACACAAAGAGATTCCCTGAAATGATCATAGCCTATAGATGCACAGCTGTGCAGGGATTTCTACCTGCAAATTTGCACACATACCTTATCAAAAAGCAGAGCTTAAATAAATGTGCTCAGCAGATAATGCTTTGCCCATGGCGTCTCGTTTTGGTTCTACCCAAAGAGTAGGCTAAATAGAGAGGGGGGTAACAAGACAGATCTTACCCTGAAAGGACAAAACAGCAGGAGATCATTGAGGATTTCTTTAGAAAGGCACCTATATGGTACGTGCGTACCTGGTGGGTCTAACTCGCCTGAGACAATTTAATTGTACCACACAAAATAAACAGCTCTCTCTGCCACGTCAAAGCGTGTAGCTTCACTTATCAGCACCTAAGCCATTTTCGGTGAAGCAGAACTGAAGTGTTTATGTGAAAGCTGCTTATGTGGCCAGCCACTTGAGAGTTCTCACTTTAAAGTACCATGAAATAGGCACACTATTATGGGAATTAGGGACATTTCTCAACAGAGGGCCAGCTGGCAATCACAGAGAGACCCGGCTTCATCTTGAATGTGATTTTGCACATCTCGCCCTGACCCACCGCACATCTGGATAAACCCAGAGCACGTTGAAGGTTTACCTCCAGAGGTAAACTCTCCTCTGCTAAGACCGTAAGAGACTCCTGGCAGTGCCTTCGAAAGGGAAGGTCCCGCAGGCAGGGACATCAGAGCTATCTCAGGATGCTAGGGAATGTTTCATGAAGCTGTTCTCGATACTGTCTTATGTTTTTGATTCACTACTATATTACTTAGTAGACACATTTGGAAGTGTTAAGAACTTCCTCTGCAAAATTTAACTCACGGAGAAGGCTTTCTTCCGACACATTACAAATTTCAATCAAAAAGGTATAACTTGCTGGCAGTGCCACATACGGTTTCGTATTAACCTTCCAGTGGCTACCATCATGATATGTTATATAGGCGATTCAGTTACATTTATTTCCCTGAGGAAGTATTCATACTACCACAATAGGTAAAGCTGGCTTGAAACATTCTGAAAGAACCTGAAGTATAAATGTGCTGTGATAAGGTTGCCATGAAGCATTTTGACTTCACTGAACCAAAACCTTACAGAAGGAATATTCAAACATTTCCAGTTGAAGTTTTTCAGACACACGATCGCATGAGAAATTTCCATTCCTTTATGGGGGTGAAATCCCAAAATTTCTCCCACAATGGCTATTTCCAATTTTACTGTGCTCCTGCCTAAGGCTCAGTTTGCCCTCAATTCGGTGGGAATACTAAAATCCAGTATATCCATATTAATAAATCTGTATATATTTTAGAAAATGTGTATCAGCAATAGCAATTTCCACCTCAGTACACACTTACTGACAAAGGACAGTTTCCCAGTTCTTTCCAGTCACCCAGCTACGCAGCCAGTGAGTAAATAAGGAAAAATCTCCCAGTATCTTGGAGGAGGCAAAAACTCTCTTAAGTTATTCAGTATTTGCACAGTCCCCATGCCAAAGTCAGCAGGCACAAAAGCAGCTGGACCTGACACATCGGACCCTGAGCAAGGACCATCTTTCCAGCTCTGCCAGCAACCTGGCCCATGGCACCACGTGAACCACTTCTCTCTCAGTCTCCCACCCGAAGGATATCGATGCTTTCCCTACCAAATGTTAGGAGATCTGGTGTTGAGGGGTGATCCCATCTACACTCCAGGCGTTGCTGTGATTGAGACAGTTTAAAACATCTTGATAACATCTCCACTAGCCCATCCCAGCAGCTGTAAGAGTTTAGCCAGAGGCAGCGTGGACCTTCAGCACAGAAGGCTTGGTTATTTATCCCTCTCTAAACTCTGCCGTGCTCCAGCTAAACCAGTTATTACCTTGTTTTTCAATATGACTAACCACAAATCTAGCAGTCAATACAGTATAGACCCACTACTTAGAATGTTTGGCTTTATTTGTCATTTCTGTTGTGTTTCATATGAATTCCTTTCCAGAATGTGGTGGATACATTAACGATGGGGAAAGCTGCTGTTTCAACAGCAATACAGTATCCCAATAACGCTTTTGTTTCCAAGTATTTTCATCTCAAGACTACAATTTCAGGCAATTAAGCATTTCACCATCCCTGGGAAACAAGTAATTATTGTCACTTCCATCTAACAGACTGAGGATCTGGCAAACACCAGTTGCTGACTAAAACAGAAACTGGAAATGGGATGTTAGGAGTCGCTGCACAGGACCAAACCTGGGAGCCATCTCTCCCAGCACGCTGAACCCTACCCGGGCCAGAGGAAGACAAGGGAGAAGGCAGTGGGAAAACTGGGCAATTTATCTTTACCCCCAGAACTCCAGATCAGCTCACTTCCAAGCAGTTTCAAGCTGTCTTTTATTTATCAAGTATGGTATTTCGAAGCTGTGAATGCTTCTCAGCCATTTAAAAGCCGTATTTCCCGTTGAAGATCCTCAGTAAATTCTTAGTGTCAGTGACATCTTGTGGCAATGAACTCTTTGCTACAGCATATGGGAAACGCCAGCATGAGAGGGACAGGCAGAAATACTGACTGCTGGCCCCTCGCGTACCTGTTTGGCCCAGCGCAAAGCTAAACCCCGAGCAGTCAAGAGATTACAACCCCTGTCAGGCTATAACCCTTTATACAAAGGGCTATCCAAGTGAAAATATATAAGGTTATACCAAACCCAGAAACTACACAGGATTTTTCAAATTTCTTGTCCTTTGTACTGCTTGAATACTTGGGCTTCTGAAGTCCATATGAATCATCCCAAGAGCTTCCAGCTCCGTATGCAAATTTGGCATAAAATACATTTAAACAAATTGTTTGAGTTCATAAGGACTCAAATAATTTTGTTTTCTCTTTTTCTCATTCTTTCTTTTGTAGAATAAAAAGGGATTAGTGCATGTCCAGCTATCTAAACTGAGCCCTTTTAGGAAAAAAATGTTGACAAAGGAGAATACATATTTTTATAGCTCTGAAATCCGTGCAGAAAATAAGTATTTCTAAGATAAATACCGAAACTTCATAACTTCAAAAAGTATTTGATGAAACAAAATCAATTTTCTTTAGCTGCATTTCATTTCCTTCTGTTCTAATACTTTCTTTCTTAGACTTTCTTCTGTCACTTCATGGTGTTGATCTAGTGAGTATAAACCGCCCCCCCCCCCCCCGAACAGTCTATGGCTTGATACACAGTCTGCTTAAGCAAGTGGGAATCTTCTTTACTCTCAGCAAATCTGAGGTCAAGCCCTTTGATAGCCTTAAACAGAAGGGTATTTTTGCATTATGGTTGTTTCTCAAACACTCACAACGTTCAGCTTATTTACACATCTTTGCACATTTCAGCACTTGCTGTCAGTGGGAATTCTGTATCTCAGCACTGTTATTAAGCTAACTTCCATACAGGTTACTTGCATAGGATTTTAAAAGTTGGGGGAAAGAAGGATCTTGGAAGGAGAGAAGCAAGGGAAGCACAGCAAACTAGAACTAGGTAATTAGGTACGTTCAGATTGCTAACAGGTCACAATAAATGACACATATCTGAAACATGTAGGTGTTTTCACCTTACTGAATGCAGAGTCTTGTGTTGTAAAGTACAAAAGACAGACAACAACCAGCCTTTTACGGCCTGAGGAGAAAACATGTAGGAAGGGCAGAAATTTGAAATGGCAAATGGCAAGGCATTAGATAAAATTCCTAGCACCTCTCAGTCTCTTTCGTTTGGAAAATTGTCTGAATGGTCTTCTCAGAGTCTCACACAGATTTCAGGCACTGGAAATCCCACTGCTATATCCTACAGCAAGCCATGTAAAGATGTTCATTTCTCACTGCAGTCATGTCTCAAAGCAAACAGGGAATGTTCTGGAAAAAACACTGGCCAAAACCAAAATTTTCGTCAATTGCTATTTAAACATTTGTTCAGACTCCTGCCTACTCTCCCGATAATTGTTTCCCATTTAGACAAGTAATTAAAAAGCAATTGTGGTATTTTACACGTGTTACCATCAATTTACTTTTCCACTGCATATCTGAAAAAATGCAAAATGAAAGCATCTGAGCGTGGATTTAGACAGTCTGAATTCCACTTGAGTTCCTGCACCTAATGTTTAGCAATTAGCAAGGTGTCTCTGCAGACCCAGCAACCAGGATTCAGGAGCCGAAAAGCCCAAAGCCATCCGAATCTGGGCCTCCGTGCAAGCACCTTGTTGCAGAAACACACCCTTACCTGTGAGGGCTTGCATCAGCAGAAGGGTTTCTGAGCTGGGGCATTGCTTTCATACACGATTTCAGTCAAGGTTAGTTCGCTGACTGGATTTAAAGACAGGTTATTGATGATTATGCCATAAACAGGGCTAGCAACTTTTTAAAAATGTATGTATCTATCCATAACCTGACCCAGAACTTCCCTGCAGCATTCATATAACGCTTGGTCCTTCAACTGACTCAAAAGCGGCTACACTAAACAGTTGTAAAATACGGCTTTAGTAAGGACTCTAGTTGAAGAAAACCTTAAGAACAGAACTTTTCCTATGAGGAACAGATATCTGAACTAGGTAAGGAAGGGTTTCTGAGTGGTGAGGGAAGTGTCTGATCTGTACTTATCAGCAAACATGAAGGAATGCAATCTATCCCCTGAACGGTTCCTAGTTCACAATAGGCTGAAGATGAAATGTTGGTATCAGACATCTGGAAGCCCCATGCCTCCAGAAAGCCAAAACTCTGTAGATGTTTGTCACCAAGAACTGGCTTCGTTTCCATGCCACATTATGTCTGTTTTGCATGTGTTCGTTCTTAAATAATATGGCACCAACTGTAAAAGCCACATACCTCCACAGCTGGGTGACAGCCCTCTGTATTTGTACGAACTATGGTTACTGAAACAAGGTGGGCTGTTGACATCTGTGGCCTTTGGAAATGCATTTTGTAACATCAGCACAGACAGAACATAAGCAAGAAGTCAGGTTGTCTGCAAACAGCATGAACCAGAGCAACTCCAGGAATGTGCTAGAGCAAGGAACCTGCGCGTACACCGGCTGCTGGGAGAACATTATGAACGTGTTAACTCTTCTTTTCTTACTCATTTTGATCAAGAGGCACACAGCAAGAATGGCATTTTATTTGCTCACAGACAATAACCAAGATTTGACCAGTGCGTCAACGTCAAAGACAAACACGAAGCACATATATAATGGAGAGAAAACCCGTGTCATCTCCTGAAGATTGTTGAATCCCGTGAAGTCACCTGTGAAGCCTCCCAGGGACAACTCAGACTCCACAGTCAATGCAAGTGTGTTGTATTGGCTCAGTCATCTTCAAAAAGGCAAATCACTGTAATTCCCTTTCAAGGCAAAACAATTTCAAACTCGCTTTCTGAAAGTTAGGCACCTAAGCACAAGTGGCCTTATTTCCAACAGCAGCAAGCACTGAGGCTCTCAAAAAGATGAATGGAAGCTGTGATTGCTCACCACTGCTGACAATCAGGTGGCTTGTAGTTAAGTGTCTACATCTGCAAAAGAAAAAAGCTGGCTCAAAGGCTTCATTTTTACTGCAAGTGCAAGCTGGGGTATTTGAGTGCAGACAACAGTCTGAACGCCTTCCTTGCAAAGTCTTGCAGCCTCCAGCAAAAAATACTAAAAGCATCACATGGGTAATGCTCCTATTTGCAATGTGCAGTTGTACCTTCCTAAATATTTTAAAAGTTTGACATCAGTTGTAGGCATAGGTACCCAAGAAACGTGTGCCTTCCGCACTGCAGGTTCCCATGGGATCCCGGCATCAGGCAACTCTGTACTTACACTGAAGGGAATACTGCTGACTGAAGGCCATTTGCTGTGAAGGATGGACAAGAAACTAAAAATTTCTTTAAATAAATTCTTTTAAGTTGGATCCATTAGGCTGGAGCTCACTTAGGCTGTATATTCTTGCTGTATTTGGGGTGGGGCTGTGACTTGTCAGATATGCTTAATAAATCTTTCCCCCATTTAGTCCGTTTATTTTAAGAATCAGCTGCTCAGTAAAATACAGAGAAGGATCACTTCTCACCAGGAAAATAGAATCAGCATTCCTTGCTCTGAGATCCCGTCCTTCATGCATAGAAAAGAGTGCCCATAAATCTAGAATGGTGGATCTGAAAAGCTGAAATAGGATTTATTTGGATGCCTTCCACACACTGCAGCTATATTTCATAACCACTTACAGTGCTCACTAAATTTTGACATGGCTGTTCTTGAAAACACACACTTTTCATGGGGAGGGAGGGAGGATAATTAACTGTACACCTTCTACCCACTCAAGAAGTTATCAGACTGACTACATTATAAGCAAGAGCTGAAATCTGTTGCTACTGCACCGTAACTCTTCTTCAAAAGCTGTTTAAAGTTCTAAGCAAGATGACAATTCAGAAATACTTAAAAACACAACCTAGGCCCCTTCTTTGCATTCTTGCCAGGATCTCAGTTACAATGTTATCTCCCTGTTCATTGTCAAATTTTCTGCTTCTAAACAATTAAAATGAGGAAGCGTTATTCTGCAAATAGGGAATGTCTTGACATCTAAATCAAGGTAAAGAAAAGGGAAACAAAATTTTCTCTTTTAAAAAAAATCTTTTTCTTTTTTCTTTTTTTTGTTGGGGGGGGGGGGGGGGCAGAGAAAAAAAGCATTTCATCACCTACAGCACAATACACTGGTTCAAAGCCTGACCTCAAGGAAAGCAAGGAAGAAGAAAGTGAGTATTGAGAAGGGTGTCAGCTACTATACCTAGGAGAGAAGGAATTAAATTAATGAAGAGAAATTAAGGCTGAATGTTAAGACAGAGGAGGAATTTGTCAGAGAGAGGCTTCTTTCTTTCAATGCAGCACAACACTTCAATGCATGTTTTGCCTTATGGAAAGATTTACAATCTCTGAATGGGCGTACTAGGTGCTTGACTTCCTATGGCTTTCGAAAAGAATTAGATACCCTAACTGTCCTCTATGCCTTTGGAAGTTTTCTCTTCAGACCCTAACTAATCCTTATTCATTTCACTTGGTCCATTTCCAGGCTGAAAATTAAGCACTCAAGTGCTTTGCATAAGATTATGGGATGATGTTGCAGAAGCAAGGCTGAAGTCCCACCCTGTGGAACATTTCAAAGGACCAGCACCCTGATAAATGCACGAGAGTGGCCAACCAATCTTGCTCAGAAGGGTAGGCTGGAAAGAGCAATCCAACACTTCTTCTCCATTTCTGTTTCTTCTAACCAGAAATCCGGTTATGTAACGATAAACCCATAGTTTCAAAACAGAGCTGCGGCTTCTGTGCAAACCAAAGTTTTTCCTAAAGGGAGTCTTTTTATGCTCGAGGTACAATAGATACCCACGTAACTATGAACCACCATTTTAATTTTTCTTTTTGCCTCATCAAGTACTTACTGAGCAGAAGGTACTACCTGTGATAAATGCTACCTGTCAAGAATTTACTTTGATCATCCTTCAAGAAGGAAGGATTTCCAAATCATTTGCTTGGAAATTTTTAATTCTTAAGTGGGTTGTTTGTTTGCCTCAAAGGAAGCACTAACCTATTTTACATTGTCAAAAATCTATTTTTAAACAAAGTTTTCCTTTGTACTTTAAACATTCCCTAAAAATACTTCTTAGGCTCATTTTGTAAAATTAAAATGAAGCAGATGTTTAAACTATTGTCTGATTCAGCAGCTCTGTCATTGTGCTTACCCACTGCCTATGGAAGGATCAAATCTGGCCAATGGCTCTGTTCACCTGAATTAGGGTGTTGAGTTAATACTGTCATTTGTCATGGCATCGAAGTCCCTCTAACTGTGTCAAATCACAAACAGGAGAGATTCCCAGTTTTGCTTAAAATTCTTTTAAAAGTCACGACCAGAGCACAAGTATTACAGCCCTCTCACTGGCCCTTCCTATGGTTTATATTTAGTGTCAGAAATAAAAGTAGGAGGCTTGGTGTGGGAGGTGGTTTAAAAGGTCACCTCTATGGCTTATAGAAAGGATTTGCCTTGCTTCACTAAGCCCCAGACACTGTACTTCAATTTTACCAGTTAAATTTGACTTTGCAGGACTGGGCGGGAGGGGTGCAATTTATACAGTGTGGTCAGCAGAATCCACAGTGCAATGCATCACAGCCGAGCAACTGCAGGAGCCTCCCTGGGCTTGGCTCTGCGCAAGATAACTTTGCAGAAGAAAAACCAAAGCAGCCTGTTTTTCTTGTAAAATGGAAGATTGGAAATACATTGATATTCTGAGCTGTCATGCTGTAAGTGACTGGTAGCCTTTTTATGGAAGAAGACAAAAAAGTAACCAGGATGCTATTATAATCTAAACATCACCTGTTAGCAGAGCGATCCGAGCACTAACATTACCTATTTTAATCAACAGTAAAAGCAGTAGCAGGAGAATGATTCTCCTGGTAATGAAGACTTTGCTTTCTGCATTTGGAGGATGCTCTTTTCCACTCCTTCATGTCACGTCTGAGGGAATTAGTCACAGGAAACACAGGAGCTAGACCCCTTTGTTTCGCACTTGCTGTTCTTAGACTCAAGAATTTCATTAAAATCCTTTCACGTTAAAAAAAGGAAAATCTTGGAGGAAGGGAAAAATAAAGCTTTCTCCCCCATTTTATTTACAGACACTGC
Source organism: Aquila chrysaetos chrysaetos (assembly GCF_900496995.4). Taxonomy (NCBI): domain Eukaryota; kingdom Metazoa; phylum Chordata; class Aves; order Accipitriformes; family Accipitridae; genus Aquila; species Aquila chrysaetos. The sequence continues at coordinate 4,505,747 of NC_044006.1, forward strand.
TAAGCCTCCTTAAGCTACTTTTGACTCGCTGTCTCATACCCCGACAAAGCAGATGTGAAGAAGGCAGATATATAACAGTACAGCACGCACAGCAGGGCTGCCAACTGTCAATAAATTTATGAACAGTTTGTAGATCTACAGGAGTTTTGTGAAAATTCTTATTCTTTCAGTAAAAACTGGCAAGCTCTCCTGCATCTTGGCAAAAAAATATATAAAATTACAATTTGAGAACATACTGGTCTACTTCCACCTGGAAAAAAACCCCACAAAACATAACCCTGATGCTGCTGGATCAGATCATTTCTGCATGGAGCTCTCTTTCAAATTCCTCTGATGTTGGAATGGATAACGGAGTTGCTGATGTTTAAAAGTAATTGGCAAATGAATTCTGCAGGATACTGAATATTGTGCAACAGAACGTGAATGCAGTTTAGTTAACCACTAAAATAGAAATACTTTGTTTCAAAAATAACTTACTGACACTGGAGTTTTAAAAATAACCACCTAGAATTACTTTTATGACTAATCACATGGGATATTTCCCTTTCTGCCCCAAAACTGGGTAGGTTGACATTCAAATGCTAATCTGCACAAACAGTTATGAGCTTTATTTTCACTGATCAACTTGAATGTGCAAAATCTGTGCTTCCAAATGTAAAGGCTCTACTGAAACTGTTTTGCATAACTGGCTTAATATGCATGAAATTATAGGGGCATCCTATAAATTAGTCATTGCGTGCTTTGTACTTGCACCTGTTTCAGTATCTATAACCTGCCACTTGCCTGTATGGGTTCAGCAGGCAAAACCACACACCTGGATACCCCACATATATAAACCGCAGTGTACAACCTGGTGCAGGTATAATTATAGAGGTCAGCTCGCTATCCAAAGCCATTTAAAATATCAGGCTCCAAGCTCTCTTGCTCTACAGCTACATCTTAAATTCAGTTTTTGCCTCTCTCCAATTTTATGGATTGCCAAGGTTTGATTTAGAGAAGTGCAGCAAGAACACTATTGGAGAGAAGCCTTGCCTACGAATTTTTATTGTAACAGAGTTGAATTTATTCCAGCTGGCTTTCTGCAAATGCAAATAGGACAGCCAAAGATTTTATATTCAAGATTAAGCAGAATTTTAAAGGCAGGAAGCATGTCTGCCTGCAACAGCATCTCATGAGGTTCCACATCTCTTAGTATGGTTGAAAAAATTTTGAAGAAGCTACAAAATGTCCATTCTTCCCAGTAGCTTTCCTGGTCCTATAGCTACAAGTAAAAGATTTTTAGGGCTCACGCTATCTGTCAAGCTTCACAATCATTTTGAACACTTACTTCAGGCACTAACCGTGTGTTATCCATGCTATGTTTCTATCAGCTACTTTTATCAGCACTAAGTGTTCAAGGTCAGGTGATGGGGCTTTGAGCAACCTGATCTAGTGAAAGATGTCCCTGCCCATGGCAGGGGGTTGGAACGAGATGATCTTTAAAAGTCCATTCTAACCCAAAGCATTCTATGATTCTATCAGGGACTTAATAAAATAAAATTAAGGAACTGAGACTGTGTCATCTTCTTTTTCCTTTTTTTTTTGGTTTGGGTGATGATAAACATGACCCTTTCCTAACAGTCTATTTGTATTATTTTAAAAAGTTATTTTAAATTTGTAAATTTGAATAGTACCAGTGAAATCAACTGTAACATTTCTTAGCATCCCCACTGTCAGAAATGGTGTCTGTGCACACACAAACACCCCACCCGAGCAGGGGAGGGAAGCAGAGAGAGCAAGAGCACACATACATACTCAGACAATCAGTCTGGTGGGAAGAAAAAAAAAAAATTGCCTTATATCAAACTGAGATTAAGTGAATTTCTGCCACTGCTGAATGACTTGGGAACTCTATTCACTTTAATGTACTATGAGCTGTCATTCCCATCTTTATACAAAGACACTGAGTTTCTCAAGAGCAGCTCGAAAAAGTATTCACCATTTTCTGTACTTTCTATATGTATTTTTTTCCATTAAAATGATACGGCTGCATGTTAGCAGGAATAACACAGACCTCTTGTCTCCCCCGGTTTTCGGTTTGTATATATTATTTATGGGGAGAGCTGGCTCCAACCCTTGCATTTAGGCTACCTAACACTTGCTATTATAAAATATTATTGTGACCTTTTTTGAGTTAACACTGTCATTGTTTGCAGCTAGCCTTAGAAATTCAGAAAAAGCCCCGAAGGCTTTTCCTTGGCCCATGAAATTCGCTTCAGATTTGATGGGTAATGATTTGAAAATCTCCATTTTGTACTCCCCCTTCGTCAGCAATGTTTTGGTAGTCTCCAGATAACATCTGGACACATGAAGTGCTGCACCCAAGGCAGCAGCGTTAAATGCAGGGGCAGCAGCACATTTAACTAACCTGCAAGAGCTGAGTTTTGAACTCTACTCCTGCCCTAGCAGGTTCATGAACCTGCACGCTGTGACACCAGTTTTAGCCCATCCAAAATGAGTTTCTCAATGTGGCCGCTGGTCACACGGCCACACGATGCCTTGGCACTGCTGAACTTGGTCTTTAGCTACACCCCTTCAAACTCTTGACTTTCCAACGCCATGTCTGTGCATTATGTATGACTTCACATAACACACATTAACAGAGATCCCGGGAGGCCCGCATTAACCTTTTGCCCATTCGTGCAACAGAAAGAATGGGCAGAGCATTAACAGCAATTTAGCTGTATGCGCTCATGTCCCCAAATCCATGTCCTACCACCAGGATAGCAGACCCAGCTCTTGCTCTTGGTGGATCCAAGATCGAGTGAAGAACAAGCTGCAGCTACAAGCGCACCAGCCATTTACAGGAGACAGCCCGGGGGAAACAGCAGCATTGAAAGCCATTTTGCAGTCGGTGTGTACCTACGACACGAACACTTTCAGCTCCAGTAATTCTTTCATACTGCAGTAGGGACAAGATGACAAATCTGATTATATTAAAGTCCATTCTTTCACCCAGCTTTCCAAAATTTACAAGTTCACCATATGCTTTAATGGAAGAATAACCTGCCTCTTTTTAGGTAACTATTGTTTCAATTTTAATGGATTCAATCCTTTCATGCATGCATTGCCATGTATACTGAGAAATCAGCTCCTGTATATTCATGGGCAAACAGTCCTTTTGCCAAGACCCTGCACTGTATGCCTGATATCTGACAGACAGCAGTTAAGTAACATTTGCAAATGGGTCTTCTCCATTTAGGGGCATTTGCACCCACATTTTAAAAGATACTGAGGTGTCTCTTTACTAATTATGTCAAATTAACATTAGAAGCATATATATATATATAAAAAAAAAAAAACCACAGGGAGGGAGGAAGAAAGAGAGATAGAGAAATTGTCTAATATATTTTGCCACCTCACAATTTAACTGTATACTACTGCATCAGATTTTTTTTTTTTTTTTTTTAATATTTCAGAGAAGACACATTGTTCAGTTTGTCAGTGAGAGAAAATTCATACTAGGTACTGCAAAGAACTACTTCCTGGCACAGTATACAATTTGTAGGTAATTCACATTAAATTGTATCTCCCATTCCACTGTGTATTAGAGAACAAAAGATATGCCTGCAAGAATGACAATGTTACATCTGCATAGAGAGTCTGTGATTATTATACAATAAGGCACATTCTTCCCACATGCAACTTGTGGAAATGTGGATAACCTAAATCAAGGGCCACATTTTGATACCACTTATGTCACTGGCACATTGCCACCAAAGAGGGCAAAAGATAAATTTCTCTCCCAATTACACTGAATATAAAACCACAAAATACACTGGAAAGAAGGGTGGTGGAGGGGTTTTTTTTTTTCCCTTTTTTTTTTTTTTCAGGAGGATAAAATTACAAATCTAGTCTAATGTTTTTTTTTTTCCTCCTGGTATGTGGGTGTCAGGATGTCACAGGTTTTTCTTCACCTCATGAAATATGATTTTGCTAATGTTTCCCTCAGACTATAACAAAATGCCAAGTAGGTGGTATGTACTGGCTTCCAGAAGTGCGAGGTTCCATTATGTTTTGTAATAAATTCAAATGTGGTCTGCAGGAAACGAAAGAGTTTATTCTGGAGAAGAGATGGATTTTTACTCTTCAGCATCAGCATGCACACACCTGCACCTGTATTCACACATGTACTAACACTGACCTATGGAGGAACCCCAAAATAAGCATAAACAGCAGCAAAAACCGTGTGTCATACTAATCCAGGAGAAAATTCTGGGGCATGTAGGTGTGAGGCTATTTAAAGGATTTCCAAAAATGTCAAAATGTTAGCAGATTATTTTTATTTTGCACCTGCAAAGTGAGGGTTTGCAAATATGTAGTTTTCAGCACATGTGGAGGCAGTGTTGAGGCATAGGTACACATTTCGAGCCTGGGTCAACACGGACTTTTTCTTCCCCTCCTTATATAAAGAAGAAAAGAGCAGAATGGCAGCTTACCAGAATGATTTTACACAAACCCAAAGCATAGAAGACAGAAGTAAAAATCCAGAGCAGTCTCTTGCATTTAGTGGGACAGCCCTTCCTAGTGTTAACAGCAAAACTGTAAAGTCATTTCAGCAAATTTTCTCCCAGGAATATTCAGTCTACAAAAGCAAATGAGAGACACTCACTCCCAAGTGGGTCGCACCCACCTCATCAGATAGATGTTAGGGACTCCATTGCAAAGGAATTACTGGTTCTTCCTTTCTCCCTGGTGAGAAAGAGGAAGAAACAAGAATCCCACTGGGAACGTGAGGAGGAATATTGCTGTCAGCCCCATCACACACACTTGCAGAAGTGGGTCTGCATGCCTGTAAGATCTCACCACTGGCCATCGCTGCCCCCAGCTGTAGCAGAAGCTTCAGAAAAGCCCTGTAAGCACCGTCAGAGGAGCAATCACAGGAGAAGTGGAGTATTTTTTTGAGATGGCTCTTTTCCTCACACTACTTTCATCAAATATATAAAAGATCAAATAAAAACCCTAATTACAGTATGTGTATACATGCTAGCTCACACATAACTAATCCCTATACTAATGAGTGCAGTATTTTAACATTTGAATTCTAAGGAATCAAGTCTTTGGAGAGCTTTTTAAAAACACCAAGCAGTTGGGGTGCCTGATGTTCTTCCTCTTGAGATTTTGTCACTTAGAAGATATATATAAAAATGCTCCTTTCCAAAGCAAGGCCCCAAATGAAATTTTTGCCCCGAACGTCATCCTTCATAGTTTGCATGTAGTTAAACACTTTCCATTTTCTGTCAATTTTAACATTATTTACAGTACAATGATGCCTAGTTTTAATTGAATGTTTAAATAAATGCTTTCTAATATATGAATGCTTAGTGTTTGCAATAGGAAGAGGCAACCTTGCTATAGATAATTATGTCCTACTTTGGTTTCGAGTTTATTTCAATCATAAAATAACCAAAGGAATGGGAACACAATTTCAGCTAGAATTGTATGTTTACTCATATATAATTAATAAGGCCCGTATCTAACTTGCATTCCAAACTCCTCAAATGAATCTGTTTAGGGAGGAAATAACATGTCTAATTGGCCTAAATGGACAAGTTGCATCCTGTCAAAAAATATTCCCTTTGTCAGATGAAGGCCCTCTACCCTACTGCACTGCAGGTGTAACTTTTGCCAGAACATGTGGGAATGGAGTCTTTTGGACAGAAAAAAGGTCAGTTCCTTTAAGGCAAACAAGTAAGAGGAATAAATTCCCTTATGCTTGAATATTAATCACTTATATGTGAATAATAAACATGCCCCATGAGTCTAAATGATCTACTCATGTTTGTAAATGAGCTATCCATAGAGATTATTCCCACATAAACTTCTGAAGACCCAATCTTGCTGCTGCTGAAGTCAACAGTAACATCTCTATAAACCTCATTATGCTTTGAATTTGTCAGACCCGTAATAAAATGTTACAGTCTTATCATTACAGGATAGCATTTCTCAAACTTCAAACTCACTGTCAGTTTCTCTAAGCTATGGATACCCAAATCCATCCTTCCAGAAACGACGATTTCGTGAATTCCTTTCAAAATACACACACGTGCACACATATACATGTTACTCAAACCAACTGATTTTGGGAACTGCTCTATCCAAGCTAACACCCACTGCATACAACACTAATCCGCATGGATACGTTTTCAAAACAGCTACCAGTGCATAGGAGAATTTCCAAATTAATTACATGTAGTAAAATTCACAAAGGTGCCGTCTTACTTAAAACACTGTTGCTGCCAAATGTGTAACACTTAAAACTTAAATAGTGCCATATATTACCAAGTTCATCACCGCTCTGCTTGCTAGAGTTGTGCAGATAATTAAAAGCCACTCTAAGTTACATAAGAAGATTATTCTTTTAGGAAGCAGTGCTTTAAAGGCTTCAGTTTGCTTCCACAGCACTTAGCTATTTGTTTTGTTTCTTAGAAATGTTTTATTTTAATAAGTGCAGTTTTATATGGGTTCTACTGCTTTAATGTAAAACACATGAATATGAATGTGCAGTATTTACAGGAAATCTCCCCCCTGCATTCTGCTCTATTTTGTCATATTGTCTGCAGTAGATATGTGATTTTTATTTTCCCTTTAGCAGTGAGGTAATTTGCCCATGTTATTTGCTCTGTGGGCATCCTCATAACACATTCTGAATTTATTTCATGATGTCTCTTGAAAGCACTGTGAATCCAAGACATGCCGAATCAAACTAATGAAGTAACCCCTGCACTAACAAACCCTCCCTGTCTCAACTCTGTTAGAAGCAGAAAGGACATAAGACTGATAGACAAATATTAAAGATGTAATTCTTTTGGACTTGGTCCACATGTTCACGAGATAATGAGACCTTAACAAAGACATAGATACTCATATGAAATATTAGATCTGACATTTCATTTGAGGTGAAAATTGCCAGTCCTCCTAATGACATCTTTTCTTACCAGGTATATGAAAAAAAAGGACTGAACTGTAAAAACTTGCTTTTTTCACAGTACTGATTTTGATCTTACCATGCCAATTTTCATTGAAGAATTTTAAAATGAATACAATGAAAAGCTGGCAAGGAAAAAAAAAAAAAAAAAGAAAAGCTGCTGGTGACTCACCAAGAGTTCCTTTAATTTTAAGAGATCAGCACCATGAAACAACCTTGCTGATATCACCATTATTCCCTAATTTGTGGCTGGCTCAGGCCCCTAAGATTTAAAATGCTCTACAGGAAGCAGAGGGGCTGAATGTAAAGTGAGAATGTGTCTCCTCCAAGTTAACGCTATTTATCTTGAAATACTGAGGGGGTTAAAACCAGTTTACAACCTAGACATTTTCATTCCTCAAGTTGCATCTTCAGGTCCGTTTGTGACCTTAGAATGCAATGTGTCAAAAAGAAGAGGCATCTGAATCTTTTATTCCAGCTGTAGTATTGCGTCCTGCATACATTTATACATTTTGTTTATGCTCTGATGTCACATCCCATTCCACATTGGTCACTCAAACACAGCTGCCAAAAGTTATTTTCATTAAAGCCTTTCAATGCGTTGGTATGGGAAGGAGGTCAGGGCTGAGAGATGCCTTCTTTTTTGTTTGCTTGCATTTTGCTGTTTTTTTTAGAAAAGAAAAGAAAATATCAAGAATACATAAGAAAGGAAAAGCTTCCCAGACAATATCGCAGAACAAGTAAACGCCATGGCAGATATTCACTCCAGGAAGATAAAAGAGACACTCAAGCAAGAAGTTCCATTTCACATATTTATTCTTCAAGAGATGACATGACTTGTAAAGCAGTAATTGTAACTTCGCTAACTCTGGGGCTTCATCCCAGCAAACCCAAGGGTACCCTACTGTAAATGCTGTAGAAAAAGGTAGTTGAGATATCCTTGCAACTGGATCTTTCCCAATCTATAGCCCGACTGCAGCAATTAGCCCTCAGTGTCTCTGCAGAGCTTCAATGTAATTCTTGAGGCTTGATCTCCAAATCACTGTGCACAATGGCCCAATCCAGAGGGGATGCTAACAACGTGCTTCATTTTAGTAATTTTGTTAATATAACTGCAATTATTGGCCATATTCTTCCTTTCTTCTCCTCCTCTCCCTTTCAGGAAAATTCTGACACATGGGCAGGCTCATTCCTATACAAGACAACATTTGTGCCGGACCTTAACTCCAGGACCAAGGTATCAATAGGACTTGATCATATCATAAAGGTCTGACAAATGTTTCCAAGCTTTCCTGAATGAAAATCCCTGTGTCAAAAGTTATGCAGTGTCCTGCAGATGCCTGCATTTTCCAAAGCCATGTCACTGAGCAAAAAGAACAATGCAACATGAACTAAACCCCCTTGCTGAAACTGCAGCAGCACACCTCAAGAAAGCAATTTTCAAGGTTGCAACTCCATTACACCTACTTGCAGGGTTAAAGTCACTTTCCCGTAATAACCACAACCTTAATAGGATTGAGGCGCTGTTTAACACCTTTGTTAGCAACATGGACAGTGGGATTGAGCGCGCAGCGGGACAGATGTGCACAGATGGACAGTGGGATTGAGTGCACCCTCAGCAAGCTTGCCGACGACACCAAGCTGTGTGGTGCGGTCAACACGCTGGAGGGAAGGAATGCCATCCAGAGGGACCTTGACAGGCTTGAGAGGTGGGCCTGTGCGAACTTCATGAAGTTCAGCAAGGCCAAGTGCAAGGTCCTGCCCATGGGTCGGGGCAATCCCAGGCACAAATACAGGCTGGGTGGAGAATGGATTGAGAGCAGCCCTGAGGAGAAGGACTTGGGGGTGTTGGTTGACGAGAAGCTCAACGTGACCCGGCAATGTGCGCTTGCAGCCCAGAAAGCCAACCGTATGCTGGGCTGCATCAAGAGAAGCGTGACCAGCAGGTCGAGGGAGGTGATTCTCTCCCTCTACTCCGCTGTCGTGAGACCCCACCTGCAGTACTGCATTCAGCTCTGGGGCCCCCACCATGAGAAGGACATGGACCTGTTGGAGCGAGTCCAGAGGAGGCACACCAGGGTGATCAGAGGGCTGGAGCACCTCTCCTGTGAGGGCAGGCTGAGAGAGTTGGGGTTGTTCAGCCTGGAGAAGAGAAGGCTCCGGGGAGACCTTCTAGCAGCCTGCCAGTACCTAAAGGGGGCCTGCAGGAAAGCCGGAGAGGGACTTTTTACAAGGGCATGTAGAGGTAGGACAAGGGGTAATGGCTTTAAACTGAAAGAGGGTAGATTTAGATTAGATGTAAGGAAGAAGTTCTTCGTTATGAGGGTGGTGAGGCACTGGAAGAGGTTGCCCAGTGAGCTTGTGGATGCCCCATCCCTGGAATTGTTCAAGGCCAGGCTGGATGGGGCTTTGAGCAACCTGGTCTAGTGGAAGGTGTCCCTGCCCAGGGCAGGGGGGTTGGAACTAGATGATCTTTAAGGTCCCTTCCAACCCAAACCATTCTATGATTCTGTGATTGCTTAGAGCCTCATCAAGTTGCCCCTCTGTCAGCATTTGCTTTTCCATTCAAAAATAAAGCTCATTGTAAACTAGTATAATCTTGGAGGATTCAGAGGGGAAGAAAAAAAAAAGAAAAAAGAGACAGTGAAGGGGAAAAAAAGGGAAAAATGACACATGACAGCAGATTGTGCCAGGTAAAAATGTGACCTTTGCACATAGTAGCAGCACAGCCTTAACATTATACACTCAAAGGTCTCGGACATGTTTGATGTTAAATGACCCCAATGAATCATAAAGCAACCTTGCTCTCCTTGGCTACACATGCTTCATGAAAGATGAATAAACATAAGCTGGTCTGCTCTCGCGTATGTGTGCTCAGAGTAATCTTGAGGTATTATTGTGAATCCTTCCAGACTGTCTAAGCCCCTACGAAGGGCATGTTATAAAAGGCATTCATCATCTGCTAAGAAGCTACATCTGGGACATTCCAGCTCCTAGGTAGTCACTAAAACCATTTAAGAGGGAGAAATGGCAATCAGCAAGATAATCAACTTGTACCACCCAAGAGAGAAATCACCCAATCCCTCTTTTGAACATTCATGTCTTCTTAAGGAGATTAAAATCTGGAGTTGATTTTTAAGTAAAGCTACAGACAAAAGAGGGATAAAAATATTTTTTAATTCTTCCAGAATATTAATACACAATCTGCAATGATCAATATCAATAAGAACCCAAAGCAGTGTTATGGGTTATGAAAAACTGGACTGTTAAATGTTAGATTGGAGAGGCTAAAAACCCCCAAATCAATGCTTATTTATAGCATCATTCCCTTGATAACTGTAAAGAGCATCATTTTCACGGTTATAAAATGCACTGGCATGTGCTCTGATTCATTCAGCACAGGTCACTAGTCAGATCCAGGACAGCAGATAAGCCCATGCTTAAAAAAAGGGTGTATCTAAGTCCCAAAAGGTGGCCACTATAAACAAACACTATAAAGTTACTATAAAGTAACACTGCTAATACACCTTAGTATTTGATTAGTATCCTCTACTTGAGAATTTCTTCTGCCCAGGTATAACTATAAAGATACAGTTCTCAACAACTGCTGGTGATTCTTAATTGTTTCTGTTGCTGTTAACATGCTGGACATATTCCACTGAATTTCATAGCCTATAATGGAAGAACTGTTTATCCTAAATTATAAATTTTTGTTGTGAACAGAAATATCGATCTACCAGCAAATAGCAATTTTATTTACTCAATATCCATAAGTACAGGCTTACAGAAGTAATTTTAATTATTAAGTCTATGCTCAGCAATTATATGTTATGTACAAATTTCATTTCTTTTGTTAATTTTAATAAAAAGTCCATTCCGTGCCTGCTGTGTTCCTCTTCTACAAAGGCATTTAAAAGATTAGTCTTAATTATGGGTTTCAATATACAATGTGAGGAGAAAAAAAACCAACAAAAACACCAACAATGATGGATGGACTGCATGGCTTTCTGCTAATTTCTCAGCAGGCACAAACCCTGTGGCATTAAAAATACAGAAGGAAAATTACTTCTAAAGTTACTGAGGGAAAAATATCATCAAAAAGCAAACTCATGCAGTATCTGTGTCATGCAGTGCACATAGCACAAGCTAAATCTTCAAAATTTCCTATGTGCAATTAAGTCATATTTTAGGTGAGTTTTTGGGGTCAGATTTTCAAAGAGCATTTTGCTGGCCAAAAGATTCAGCCCAGTGCCTTGTAATGAGTGAATTATGTACCCGATCAAACTCATTTCACCAGGTGTTAGGGAGCCACCTGGTTTTGGCATTTTGCAAATCCCACCAGGCACCTGCCTGCATCCTTGGGGAACTGAATCCCTTTAGACAGCTGGATGAACACTAAATGTGTCCACACGTCTGCGTAACTACAGGCAGGGAGGAACATACACGCATGCATACTGTAGGGACAAGCATGCCCATGTGAAAACACAGCAGCTTACTGGGTCTTACACATTTAAGCACATCAGCAATCAACATCAATGGATCTTTTCACTGATCTGCATTCATGTAACATTCCTCGATGCACTCTGAGGGAGTAGTAGTTAGAAATAAACATTAATGGAAGAGATATTATGATGATGGAGCTACGTGAACATTATCTGGTTTGAAAGTTTTTGCTGCTGCTGCTACTATGTCCTTATCGCAGATGAGCACCTGGAAGCTGATGAACTTGTGAACACACCAGTATCTTGGTGAGAAGAGCTCAGGAAAGCAGCTCTCAGTTTTCCATTTCCACCACTGCCATCCCACCCAGCCCAGATCGTTTATGGGGCCCAGATGGACTTTGCTCACTGAGAGATGTTGCGTTATTCGCTCTTCATGCCAAGTCCCCCCGAGCTCAGCAGCCATGCTGCCTGCTTGAATTGAACGATTCATCAGCCCCTCTATATTTGTCCAGGATCTCAATGTGCTCATTCTTTTCTTCTCCTCTCTGTCCTTTTTTCTCTAGTTCAGTTCAGTCTGAATTTCATTACAGCCTTTCTTCCCAGTGCCTCAGTACATCCACATTCATCCACATTAACTCTGAATGGCAAAGTCTCACTATCTGTTGGGAATGCTGACAACAGATTGTTTCATAATTAATTGAAAGGCAAAACCTGGACATTCTCAATCAATGCTGATGGGAATTACTTTGTCCAGCTTCAGTAAATCAGCAGCGCATGGCACAGGGAATCCAATGCTCCAGTTAAATACTAGTTATTTCACTGTAAGCTAAACATACAATGTAAAATTTGTGCTTATTTTAAGAAACCTTTTAAAAGCACTGCTTCAATGGTGAGTAGTGTAGACATTTGGGGGTAGATTATATCTGGTTAAATTAGCTAATATTTGCCTTCAAGACAAGGTTACATAATATTATAGCTTCCACTTTCAAAGTCAATGTGGATGTGCAACAGGGATCAGACATCCATGGTATACAACTATCCTAGCAGAAACATGGGAAAAGGCCTCTACTTTTTACAGCACCCATAAAAATTTAAAGATCAATTCAGTGCACATTTAACCACTTTGGTGCCCAATGGCTGTAACATACCTGTGACACAAAGGATGTGGTGTACAGTATTTTGCACACGTGCTCCTGTTCCACTGAGTATGGACTAGATTCTGGTTTTGGTAAAGCTGAAATAACTCTGCATCAAGTTATTCTATAGTAATATTAATGCAGTTTATATGTGAGTGTATCATGTCAACTGTAAGATAGAAATTGCCATTTGAGATGAGGCCAATGGTCTAGAACCTCCTCCCCAGTTGCAGTCCACCCCCACGCTGCAGAGCCCTTCTAACAACCTCTCAGCAGTCAGCTACGAAATATTATCAGAACAAGGATGTTGCTCATTACTCCCTTAATTAGAGCTTGCTCCAACGAATGAAGGTTTATAGTCTCTACTAATCCAACTCTGGCCATCTTTCTTACCTAAGTAATCAGGGCTCTCACAAATCTTATCAAGCTTTATGTCCCGTAAGATTTAATACACTGGATCAGATCGAAGGTCCTGCTATGAATTACATCTTACCTTTGCCAATGGCCAGTGCTAGACACATAATACAAAGGTACATAAATACACACATATATAATATTTATATATATACATGTGTGTGCCAATGCATACAACTAGAATGCATATAATGCACATATATATAAACAAACTTTCTAATAATGAACAATTTTAAATCCTTCAGTAATCCAACATGTACAACAAAGCAGCAATCACACACGTGCAGGTGAAAACAAGTCAAAGCAAAAGTTGAGCAAACGAACATCGGAGTTTTGCAGGCTGTGAATACCTCCTGTAGAAGTGGGACTCCATGCTGCTGTGTCAGCCCAAGTCTTGTGTTAGCAAGGTGTACAACGTACTTTTTCTACTCTGTTTTTGAATGGCCATGCGCCGGGGCCACACGTGCTGAGTGGCAGCAAGCAAAGGACTGCCAGGATTTAAAACAGACGGAAGGAAAAGCTATGCCCTTTTTTTTTTTTTTTTTTTTTTTTTTAAGGAAGAAGTTGAGAAGAAGGGTTATGTTACACAAAAAAATTCAGCACATTTTTGTTATTTTGGGAAGCTGACAGAGGAGCTGTGTTTTCAAAAGGAATCAACTCTTGTAAGGAATAAAGTACCGAGATATTTAACCATTTGAAAGGCCAAAGCTCCCTATATCACAGTTTTGCTACTTATGCTCTTACTTGACTGAACCATGGAAACAAAAGAAGGTGTATTCTCTTAACATTGGGTCAAACCAAACTAACAGAGATTTCAACTAATACTTTTAAAATGCTCCCTTTATTCTGTTCAAGATACTATATTAGAGTACTGTACCTAGTGACAGTATAGTAAAGGATCTGTCAGGCTTTTCATTACAAAACCCTATTCTAAGCCACAAAAAAAATCCCTCTGGGCTGAACCTTGGCTTACAAGAAACTTGAAAGAAATCCATTTTGTGGTTTTTGAATTCTGAGAGCGCAAAGAAAATTGATTTAAAATGTTTAAGAGACTATGTCGTGCTTATGTAACTCAAAAAATAAAATTAGTGTTTCTCAACAAAATCTTGCTGGTTGATTAGTCTCTACCATAAGCCAAGCAGTCTTGCTTTTAAAGAAAAGCACCCTCCCTCAAAATTAGAGATCTTCCTCTCTTCCCAAATGTATTTTCTATATATGAGAACTTGTACAAATGCTACATAATATCCCACCAAACTCAGATGGGCATCTTCCAGGAAATATCCTAGATGCATCAAGAATGTGTTCAAATGGGTAGACATCAGTGATTTAAAAAGGACATGAAAGAAAAGAATAGAAAAGGAAGAATAATGATGACAGCAACTCGGGAAGCCATATGAAAACAGTCTGATTTCTGCCTCTGAAGGAAGAAGGGATATTTACAGCATGAGTGGCTGCTTCCTTGCTGCTCCTCTCTTTTGGAGGAGGCTGACTGGGACTTTTGAAGTGTCTGTATTGTGCAATATAGGGGTGTGGAGAGGGATGCATTGCTAGGAGGGAGTAAGCACCTCTGCCTGGCACAGAGATGGCATCTCTGAAGCAGGAGAGCCATAGCAGCCAGCTGCCCCATGGGCAATTCCCAGGTACCAATGCCGCCCACCACAGGAGCCCCACTCAGACAGGTAGCCTCCAATAATACATAAAAAAACACTGGGCTCCTGAATCCCTTTGAGGTTGCAATGCTTAGCTTGGGTTGTCAGGAAATTAAATGTTCTCAGCCCACTGGTCTCCAAATGTGGACCCTTTTTTGCAGCTGGTGGTGCAGATCAGTGTGGTGAATGCTTTTCACCATGGCGAGGCACTCAACTCACCTTCCTGGTACCTTTGGCTCACCGCCTACACAGGCACAACTCCCCACATAGCCCTTTTCCTTCTACACACTGGGATTTAATCCAACACTGGCTAACTGTCATGCCTGCAACCGCAGCAACTACTTTGCTGCTCTCCTCTGCTGACACACATGGGTTGTCCTGTGGCCCACAAAATCCCCTTTCTCCTCTAGGAACCAAATGTCCTCCCCATCCCTCCCTCTGCCTTGGCTCCTTTTAACCTTCTGTGGCCTGGAGCCAGCATGATCCCTGCCCCATGATCGAACTCATCACAGAAACTGTGGTTGTTTCTTCCCTGAAGTTTTGAAATCCTCGCTCGATGGGCAGATTAAAGGAAGCAGACATCAAGTCTTGGCAATGTACCGAGGGCTGGATCCTGACTCAGCCCTTGCACTGACACGCTCCTGCTGAACTCAATGGGAGTTAATCTGTAAAATGACTGGCTAGAAATTGAATCAGGATGTCAAAAGTCAGTTCTTTATCTTCACTATCCAAAATCTTTATTAAGTTCTCACTCAACCAAAACTTGGCAAAATCAATGGGGCAAACCTTAAAGTGCTTACTTGGTTTTTATAGCGTTAGGACTAAAGTAAATTTCTATTGACTCGAGTAGGAGCTTATTTGAGACAGGACTCAAAAAACCCAGTGAAAACCCTGCGAGATGCTCAAGAGTAGTTTGAGGTTTTATCTCCAGTACCTTTTCCTCTCTAGGACGAGGAAAATGGGATATTCACATCCACAGAAAATCTTCAGAGATGCATTCTTGCCAAAAAGCTTTTGCAAAAACCTTAGTTCTTCCTTCAGCGCCCTGTTTCCACCAGTGCTGCTGTTCACCCATATAACACCTTCTTTTCACCCCTTCCTACAGCATGAACAAATATTCTTCACGTTCCCTAACAGATTTTGGGGTAGGAGCAGAAAGGCTGAGAAATTCCTTGTAAGGTAGTTTTGTAGCTGTGACTGGTGCTCTTGTTTCTTATTTCCATGCCAGATTAGCAAACTATGCTCTCCCTCATTTACACTTTCTGCCTCCAAATTTTACTGTGCAGCACGATACCTTGAGGTTTCTGCTGAGTTTCATTCCCTGCTTCCTCTGCCTTTCCTTCCCCTTTGCAGTCAGGTTAGTTCTCCTGTCTGTTGGCGACTGAGATTTTGGACTTTTTAACTTTTGCTTTTTTCAGGCTTATCATTAAAACGTGCTGATGTTGCCAAACTAAATCCACTAGTACTAAAACTACTTCTGAACTGCCTGGCAGGGCCATGATGGAGTAGGGACACAAATGCACCTCTGGATCCCACAAAGTGTGATCTGGCTCCCACGTTTTTATGTACAGTCCCTAAGTTCTCCAGCACACCTCCAGCACAGCATTTCTGCCTCACGATTTGTGGGAAGGCATGTAACTGGCTATATCAAATTATGTACCTTTGATACTACATTGGCAAAGGTGCTGGTAGTTCAATTACAGATTCCCTTCTTGTTCAGTATGTTCGCTCAAAGGACAACGATGTCTCTCTTCATCTTATAGCTTTATTTTACTGCTCTGAACAAGGTTGCAAGGTTTGGAGCCACTGAAATAGAATCCATCCTAAATAATCACAAAACATGCCCTTTGCGATTTAATAATCTTATACAATAGGAGTATTTGTGTACACCCACTGAAATAAAATCGGAGCACAATCATCCTCTGATATCATTACAGGGCTGATGGAAGTCATTCTTGAATTTAAAGGATATTTTATGTAGATAACTCTACTAAGTACATAAGGAATTTAGGCATATAATATCAACAGTTTTCTGAGACGAGAGTTCATTCTGAAATGAAGCAGCTCATTTATCTCTCTCAGTGGTGCTCTTTGCACTATCCACTTTAATTTTCCAACAGAAAGGTGAGTAATAGAATTATTCAGATAATCCTCCCCAACCCCTCCCCCGGTCCCAAAATCAGCACAAACTTTGATTTGCCTTGAATTCTCTCCCTAACGTACAATGAACACATAATTCAAATACTCACAGGTACGCACACTTCATACAATATGCAGCATTAGCACCTCACATTGCCTTTGATTTGGCATTCTTTTAGAAACGTAACAGCTGCCTGGATGCTCCTTCCAACACAGGCTAGACAACAGGAGCTCTTACACTACCAACCTTCATTTACAAGCTGATATTAAGAAACACCGAAAAGACAATCATTATTCTTTGTCTGGTTTCCAATTTATTCGGTGGCTGAAAGACTCATTCCAGCGCAAAATTCTCCATCCAGTACAAATGCAAAGAACTGCTTACAGGTGAAGCAAGAAGGAAATGTTTTAATCTATGGATTGCTTAGTATTTGTATATTTGTGCTCTGACAGATAATTGCTTTCTCTGACTAAAAAAAACAAAGGAGAAAATGAGCTGCATTACAGCACTATTCAGTTTATTAAAAAACAGGACTAGACGAGGCAGTAAATTTCTCCGTGTCCCAAGTTCCAGGATCTTGTACCATGATACAGAGCTATTCTCCTGGCTCGCACTGTCAGCAAGACCAGATGGGTCTGATTAGTTCCAACCCAGAAATACAAATGGTTGACAGTCTGTACGAGACAACAGGGAACAGAGAATTCAGTGAAGTGCTAGAAACCTCCAACTACACACAGATATTCGCTGCTCCTCAACCTACAATAAAGGAAACGCCAGGAAATGGGTAAGTTTGGCCCTTATTCAACAAGCATGCTGAGTTAAAAGTAGAATAGCAATCCAGTTACTGCATGATTTCCTTTATCTAATATGTGTTACTTAAATATAGTTTAAATTCTAAATCCTGATGCTATACAGACTGTAGCAATGGGAGGAGTCCCCCGATCAATGGTACAGGCATAATTACATTCTCTGCTGTAGATGGAGCTGAAAGACTTTGCGGTATAAGACAATTTTTTCATTTACTTATCTTAGCGATGAACAAAATCTGCAGAAATGTGCACCTCGCCTTTACAGAATCAGATAGGTATTAGAGAAGTAAAAGATTAAGTCTGCTAAA